>NW_005367952.1:661782-664394 GCF_000412655.1 Myotis brandtii
TCTAACTGCCCTCCCCTGCCAGCCTGGTCGCTCCTAATTGCCCTCCCATGCAGGCCTGGTCCCCCCCCAACTGACCTCCCCTGCCAGCCTGGTCGCCCATAACTGCCCTCCCCTGCTGGCCTGGTCACCCCTAACTGCCCTCCCCTCCTGGCCTGGTTGCCCACAACTGCCCTCTCCTGCCGACCATCTTGTGACCACATGGGGATGGCCATCTTGTGTGAGGGTGTGATGGTCAATTTGCATATTACTGCTTTATTATATAGGATTACCTTTTACTGGAAATATTTTCATTATATAAAATTAGCACTAAATATTCTGAGCAAGATGGTTATCTTTTTTCAAGTCTGTATCCTGTGTTTAGAGATGTTAACAGCATATTTCTCTAGCTCAATTCTAAAGTCCTTCTGAGAACTGAGACTATACCTTTAAGTCTTTGTATTCCTTATGGTGCAATGCAGGTAACAAGTCACCACTCAATAAGGGATAGTTGACATAATGAATAAACAGGCAGCAAATGGAGGCTCTTCTAGATGAACGCTTTCAGCAGATCTTCAGAATATCCATGTCTCATGCATCTTCCTCCTGCTATATTTTAATATTTCAGCCTCTTTTTCATGGTTTCTCTATAGCAATTGCTCCTCTGATCAGCTGAATAAAGAAAGTACTCTTTAGGCTCTGTTTTTCCCCACACAATATACCTAATGGCACAACTTTCTCTTCTTTGTCTCATGTTAATGATGTTTTTCCTCTAATTTGTAAAGCCACCTTCAGGAATTCCTAATAATTGGCACCTAGGATAGAGTTGTGAATGCTATTAGCATATATCTATTTTTTTCCCTAAAGATTCCCTTATCTATAGCTTTGCTGATGTCATTCTTCATGGTGTTGAGAGGGAACTGAACTAACCAGGAACCAAAAGACCTAAATTTATTCCTTTGGGCATGTCTTAGAAAATGCTCTTGATATACTTAGATCACTGTTTGCTCATTACAGTTTACAGTTGAAAAACACAGGGGTGCAGTTAAAAATTCATGTATAACTTTGACTCCCCCAAGACTCAACTACTACTATTGACTGGAAACCTTACCAATGAAAAACAGTCAACACATATTTTGCATGTTATATGTATTTATTACTGCATTCTCATAATAGATTAATCTAGAAAAAGGAAATGTTATTTAGAAAGTTATAAGGAAGAGGAATATATTTACACTCCTGTATATAATTATTTTTAAGAAATATGCATATAAATGGACCTGCATAATTTAAATGCATGTTGTTCAAGGGTCGATTGTATTATCATAAGTGAACTCAGGTAAACTTAGGCCAGTTGCATAATGTTCAATTCTGTTTCTCTGGGAGGATCATCTGCTTATCATAAGTATCTATGATAGAATAGAGAAAAAAATGGTTAGGAACAAATTACATGAAAATTCAATCTCTTTGTGTTCTCTTTGGTACATAATTGAATGTTTCTGAATCTCAGTTCTTTCTCATTTGGAAATGAAAACACTAGTAATTACCTTACATTCTTTTTATGTGTTTTATATGATAGACTATAGATAAAACTTATTAATTCCCTTCTCCCATTATTCAAGGCACAATTCACATTGCATGCCCTCTTGAATGTTTTAATGTTTTCTTTTATTTCAAAGCACAGACTATACTAGGCAGTCAGTTTTTTTAAACACGAATCATTATCTAGAAGTGAATTTTCTTTTTTCTCAGTAATAATCACTATTTAATAATGATTGTAGTATTGATACCTGGCCAGTGTCGCTCAGTGGTTGAGTGTTGACTGATGAACCAGGAGGTCTCTGTTTGATTCCTGATCAGGGCACGTGCCCGCAGTGGGCTCAGGGGCATGCAGGAGGCAGCTGATCAATGATTCTCTCTCATCACTGATGTAAGAAGTGAATTTTCTTTATTCTCAGTAAGTAATAATCACTATTTAATAATGATTGTAGTATTGATACCTGGCCAGTGTCGCTCAGTGGTTGAGTGTTGACTGATGAACCAGGAGGTCGCGGTTCGATTCTGGTCAGGGCGCATGCCTGGATTCCGGACTGGACCCCCAGTGTGGAGCGTACAGGTGGTAACCAATCAATGATTCTCTCTCATCATTGATGTTTCTCTCTCGCCCTCTCCCTTCCTCTCTGAAATCAAGAAAAATATATTTATAATAATAATAATGTTTGTAGTATTGAGTTAAAGTTGATGTCATAATACAAGTGTCATTTATGTTGTGTTTAAGATTAATAAAATAATTTTGCGCAGTGGCAGTATCATAGCCAATGAGGTTTATCCAAGGCGCGATTATTGCTAATTGAAAAACAGATTGATAAAAAATGTCATAACTTTGCCATACATAACAAGAACTGGTGAAATAAGTGAGTGAAAACAATATTGAATATAAATCCATTGCGTCTTGCGTCGAATCAAGGAGTTAGGGATGGATGAACAAGTTTCTGGTTCTGATCTTGAGGAGGAAAAAATTGCTGAAGCTGCAAATGCCCAACTCTGCACTAGCAAGTTACTCCATTCTGATCAAAATACGAGTCCTTGTGTGAACTGTGCTATCAGTTCAGACATCCTAAACAATAGAACTTAGC
>NW_005367952.1:664580-675875 GCF_000412655.1 Myotis brandtii
ATGTTTCTCTCTCATCGATGTTTCTAACTCTCTATCTCTCTCCCTTCCTCTCTGTAAAACATCAATAAAATATATTAAAAAAAAAAAGACAAAAAAAAAGAACATAGGATGTTGAAATAAAGTTCCAGGCCCTCTGAAAGACTTTGTTGAACTTTGAAATTTGGCTTTTGGTCACTCCTACTTTATACTTACATAAGCAAGGCTAAAAGCAAACTATAAAATGTAGAGTGATAGCCCAGAAATAAGTTTGTTCATGGTCAGTTCTGTGGTGTGCATTTAGCTAAGCATTGATATTTGGAGCTGTCGAGTCTTACACATCTCGGAAGAGATGTATTATGTTCATTACTGAGGGATCATTAAAACAAACCTTTGCTTTGTGCTTTCAATTGAGCCTGGTGTTGACATTTAAGTGTATAATAGTTTTATTTTCAATTGAAGATTTTATTCTTTCTTGCCAAGAAATAACCCTGAAAGTGTAAACTGCAGAGTTACCATCTACTGCAACAATCAAGCTACATTTTAGAAATCACTCAGTCATTACACTGGATCAACAAGTATGGATGCAGATGTGCTATAAAATTTCTGTTTATAAAATCAAAATTCCAATTTTAACATTTCCCAATCCAATGATTATAACACAAAAAAACATCACTAACACTCGACAGTGCACTAAAGCATGCCATTTGAGTTTGTTTTTAAGGGTCGAGGAGGAATGACAATTTTAATATTGTGGCCATTAATCTGATCATATTATATACTGTCATATTTATTCATCAACTGTTGATCAGAATTTCAGGAATGTATAAGCTTTTCCTCAATAAAACACAGGAAGGTAATCCAGTTGTGAAGGCAGTTACTTGAACTTAATCCAACAAAGAAATCCACAGCTGTTCTAAGTGTCAACACTAGAGAAGTTCAAGGGGCCTTTAGACGAGCCAGCTTCGAAGTCAAAGACACAGTTGCTGCCTCTGGAAACACATTGGAACGATCTCCATCTGGGGCCTTCCACGTGCCAAGTTTTTCTCATAAGTGGTCACAGCAGTTAGCTTCTTTGCTCCAGATGAGAGAGAAAAGCACCAAAGGGAACTATTCTCCACCCTGCAATCAACAAGAAAATGCTGCTCCAAGTGAAATTGTAATGATATATACAGTGATGTGTTAATGAGCTCTGAAAATGTTTGGTTGATAAAAGTGTCTGGATTGACTAAAACAACCATATCTGAAAATGCAATACAGGTTATTAACTACAATTTTCTAGGTGCCAGAGTGTATGTGCCTATACACTCGAGTGCATTTGTGTTGAAATTGTCTGAACATTGCAAAGATATCCCTGAGTGCTTATACATTTAGTTTGTTAAAATGTTTCTATCTGAATTAAGAAATAGGTTTATAGTGATTGCCAGAGGGAAGGGGGTAGGAAGAGGTAGAAGAGGGTTAAAGGGAGATACTAGTAAATGGTGATGGAAAGCAACTTGACTTGGGGTAGTGAACACACAATACAATATACAATAGAATTGTATACCTGAAACCTATATAATTTTATTAACTTTATATTTGCAGTATAACTTTCAGCAAATTTTAGATAGGGCTGTCAAGTCCAAGTACAAACACCTTTAAAAATTAAAATTTGCTGGAAAATGTTTTTCTTTTATTACAGATCTAGTTACCAACCCTGGTGGTAATGACCTGCCGGGCTCCCTGCCCACAAACCATTAGTTCCCATAGCTGTAAATTAACATGGTCCAGCTTCTTGAATTACAAAAAAAAAAAAAAAATCCTGGTAAGTAGTTAGAAGGTTGTAGTATAAAAACCCTAAAAATATAAGAATATAACTTGCATCAGTTCCCTATATGGATCTGCATAGTTTTTGAGAAACTAGATTTCTTGCATATTTGTTGTGTGCTAGTTTTTTCTCTCAACCTCATTCCTGCCCCAATAACAACATTAACTCTACCACCGTATTTCCTCTTCCAGTATCTCAGTTCTCCCAGAAGTAGGTTACTGCCAAGGTTGTGGGATGAAAGTTCCCAATTGCAAAGTTTAAGCACAAAGTTTTTAAGGCATTGTCAGTTCTTGTTCTGTTTCTAAGAGGCTGGCTCAGGCTTAAGTTCTTAATGCATCAAAGATCGTATGCCTTTGTTAACAATAAAATACAATGCATTCATTTTGTTTTAGTTTATTATTGATAATCTATTAATTGTCCAAGTGTGCAAGTGACTTGATTTGAATATAAATTAGATTTACCTCAATATAGTTTCTCATGAATATGCGTTTTAAGTGGATAAAACATGTGCAATTAGTATATGCCATGATCTTTGTAGTTATTTTTTCATTTTTTAATCCTCACCTGAGGATATTTTTTCCATTGATTTTTTTAGAGTGGAAAAGAGAAGGAAAGACAGAGATAAATATCAATGTGAGAGAAACACAGCAATTGGTTACTTTATATAAAATGATTTTATAAAGATTGTGTAAGATAGTGTGTCTAGTTTAAATTATATAGAATTGTTCTGTTTAAAATGGCTTTAATTAATTCATTTGGCCTATTCTTAATTTATTTTACTTAAATATTTTAATAAGAAGAAAATATTATTTGTATGGTCAGTTCTTGTCTGAATTAAATTTTATTTAATTAAATGTTTCTTTTCTCATCCTGTTGAGATTAAATTGATTTCATCTAGTTTTATTTCTATTTACTTAGTGCTTTGGTTTTGATACAATATGGGAACAGAGAATGAGTATCCTGGCTGGATACTACTCATGCACTAATTCATGCACTGGGCCTCTAGTATATTATAAAATAATTACTACACTAAGATTAGTGAATATTCATCATCTCACATAGCATAGTTATATAGTTTTTCTTGTGATGAGAAACTTTAACAATTTTCTCTTATAAGCAATTTTCTCTTATAGCAATTTTCAAATACACAATACAGCATTTTTAACTAAAGTAACCATGATGTACATTACATCTCCACAACTTACCATTTATTTTATAACTGGGAGATGTACATTTTGATCAGCTTAACCCATTTTCCCCACCTCTAATCCCCCACCTCTTATAGTTTCTGTGAGTATTTTTTCTTCTTTTAGATTCCACATGTAAGTGAGATCATACAGTATGTTTTTCTCTCTCTGACTTATTTCACTTATCATAATGCCTTAAAGATTAATCTAGGTTGTTGCAAATGGTAGAATTTAATTCTTTCTTATGGTTGAATAATAGTCTATTAACTGTGTATATATACAGAGAAGTCAGTGGCTTTGTGTGAGTTCTAATCTATCTTTCTGCTGGTCTGGATTATGGTATTCAGTTAAAATGATCAAATCTATAGAAATTTTTCTTAATCTTTTCTTTCACCCATGAAATGTATGATTTTGATATATATAGTTGATATAGATATATATATGTTTGTGTGTGTAAATATATTAGATATATATATCTCACATTTTTATCTATTTATTGATGGACTATTGGATAATCAAGGTATATCACCTTTATGGTGAACAATTTTACACATTATATTATATTGAAAGAAACATGAAAAGCTGTAGGCCATAATACAAAATCTGCATTAACTTAAAAGAGAAAGCATGAGTTTTTAAAAGAAATTGCTTGCTTGCTTCAGACTATAGCTCCTGACTGTTCCTGTGAAGCAAGTTTTTCTTAGCAGAAAATTTTAACACTCCTTGAATAAGATATGTTGGATAATTTGATGTGCTGGGGCAGGATTTGGGTGAAGTATCTTTTATGATAGCTGTTTTGTTTGGTAAAGCACGTTTTGATCCTGTAGAAAAATCTAACAGCTAGAATAATCAGTGATATCTGTTCCTTTTGTTGCCATCTTTTGTGAAGTTGAAGAAATTACTCAACATCTATAAATCTTAGACTCACCTCATTTATAAAAAAGGACAGGACTGTTTGCTATCTGTGAAATTAATTGTAAGTCACTTTTGAAAATTTCACACATGCCTAATTACAATAACCAGCAAAACACCATTAATAATAAGCACATTTTATGAGATCACAAATAGTTTCTCATTGCTGGTGGGTATCATTTGTGTTCAGTGATTAATGTATTGGATAAACCTTTTTTTATTAATGAGAACAAAGAGAACAAACAGCACATTAGGAAAGATGTTTCACACAATGCGGCAATATCAGAACATGGGTCAGATGGGCCACATTAGAAAGGATCTGTAGATCCAATATTACCCGGGTGACCTTAAAGATTTGCTTCTTTCATGCCTCACAGGCAACCTATTTGCCATTAAAGGACTCAAACAGAAATTAATCATGAAACTGACGTACTAAGACCAAATCTGTTTTTTTTTTTTCCTTGTTCAGTACACATTTTTATTCAGGTATCAAAGCATGCTTGTTAAGATTGCTTCTGTTGTACTATTTAGAATCTTCCAGATCAAATATAATATTTGACAAGCAGATGCAAATCAAAATATTTAGGGTCCCACTGTGGCAGAACTTTGATTGCCTTTAGAATAAAATAAAGAACTAATAGGACTGAAGAAAACCTTAGAGCACATCCAGTCAGGTCCACTTCACATGGTTTGTACACAAATATACTATGGAAAGCATTTCTGATATTTGCTCAGACCCTTTAAAAGTCTCCAAATGAGACTTTTCACCCGTCTTAAAATTATCTTTCTTTATCCCCTTATTTTTTTCTAATCAAGCTTCTCTTATATGCCATTGCTATTCTTTTGGATCTCTCTTTACAACACTCTTTATTAAGCTGATTTCATAGCCTTACCGAAAAACATTCTTTTTCCTTGTTCCTGAATCAACATAAGAAAACCTAAGGACTAACCTGGCAGAAGCTGAATCAATTTTATTATGAGGGAGGTCAAGAAATGTATTGGAACAAAGATGTTTCCATCTCTACCTAGCTGGCAAATGGCAGAAAAGTCGCAGAACATTAATATGCTATTGTTGTTAAACTAGAGGCCCATTGCAGGAAGATTCCTGCAAGAATAGGGCTTCCTTGGGCCTATTCCTGCAAGAATAGGGCTTCCTGAGGCCGGAGCGAAGCAGAGAAGGGAGCGAAGCCCACCTCAGTGGGCTTTGCTCCCTTCTCTGCTGCCTTGCTCCCTCCCGTATCCGCCACCTCACTCCCTCCCTTCTCCACTGCTTCGCTCCCTCTGGTCTCTGCTGCCTCGGCTCCGTTCCCTTCTCTGCCGCTTGGCTTCCTTCTACACTGTCCTCAGCCTTCACTCCACGCCTGTGTATGCAAATTAACCGCCATCTTTGTTGGGTTAATTTGCATATCACTCTGATTGGCTGGTGGGCATAGCGGAGGGATGGTCAATTTGCATGTTTCTCTTTTATTAATGTAGATGTTTGTACATCAGTTGAGCTTGTACATGTTCAAGCCTGTGTGTGTGTGTGTGTGTGTGTGTGTGTGTCACATATGTGTGTAGTCCTTTTCTTTGTGTGTGTTTATATATTTTCCTCAGTTTACTGGGCCATATTTTTCTTTCTGACTGAAAGTTAAAATTATTTTATGTGCCATCAAAATGATTTTGATATTGTTACCCCAGATACAATGCCTAAGGGAACTAAACAATTAAGTATGTACAATCAATTTGCTTAAAGTTGTAACTTAATGAGCCTCTCCAAGGAATATTTCTTTTAAAGACATTTTAATAAATGAAGCCAATCAGGAGGAAGTAACATTTCAATTTAATCAGAAATTCTGTCTAACCATTAAATCATTTTGAAAGACTCTCATAACAGTCATAGCACTACACGTTAACTATTGCAATAAATGTTTTTATAAGTACTATGGGAACACAAGAAGGATATTCTTGGGAGATAGCAGAAAATCTTCCTTAAAGAGATAATATTCCATTTGGGTCTAGATGAAAACAAATACTTTCTCCTATCAGACCTTTATCCCTTGGATCAAAATGATGGTTGAGTCTATTGAAGAGACATATAGCTCCTGAAAATAGTGGGATTATTTATTTATTTATTTATTTATTTACTTTTTATTACTTTAAAAGTAACCTCGCTAACTTTTAAACAGTCACATAAAATTAAAGGGCATTGTTTTCCCCTTCTCAGACACACAATAAAGGCTTATTTATAGAAACCAAGAGTGGCCTATGTATTTGTTTTATTAAAAAATCTATCCTATACTGTAGGTCATTTTTTTTACTGCCTCTAAATTTCTCAGATGCAAGTAAGGGCCAGAGTGAACTATTAAATCAAACAGAATAGGCAGTGGCTTTGTGTGAGTTCTAATCTATCTTTCTGCTGGTCTGGATTATAGTATTCAGTTAAAATGATCAAATCTATACAAAATTTTCTTAATCTTTTCTTTCATCCAGCCAACATTTTTACAACGTTCACACAAAAATAGTCCCATGGTAGCTGGCTTCTAAACCATATTATGAGGGTACTTTTGTTCATATCACTTTACCAGGCAGTGTGCCAATAGCATTGTTAGATGTAACCAAGTATTTAGCTTGCAATATCATTTTACATCATGGTTCAATGCAATCCCTCTAAAAATGTTACCGCTTCCTTCTTTCTACTGCTTTTGAGTCACATTTCATTGTTTTCTTCCATTTTCCTTTGTGGGAGTGAGCTTTCAGATGTTTCAAAATCATTGCAATTTTGGGGGCCGTGATTGGCTCTTTGCCTCCTTTCTCATCTATGTTTTCTCTATTAAAAGTTATTATTTAGCCCTAACTGGTTTGGCTCAGTGGATAGAGCATCAGCCTGTGGACTGAAGGGTCCCAGGTTCGATTCCAGTCAGGGGCATGTACATTGGTTGCGGCACATCCCCAGTAGGGGGTGTGCAGGAGGCAGCTGATCGATGTTTCTCTCTCATCAATGTTTCTAACTATCTCTCTCCCTTCCTCTCTGTAAAAAACCAATCAAATATATTTTAAAAGTTATTATTTATATGGTTGGATTAATGTCTACCATATTTGTTACTATTTTCCACTTGTTGCCCTTGTTTCTTGTTCCTATTTTTGTCTTTCAAGCCTTTGTGGTTTTAATTGAGCTTTTTATGATTCTACTTTCTTTTCTTAGCACATTGGTTCTTCTTTTTTTTACTTTTTTTTTAGTGGTTGTCCTAGAGTTTATAATATACATTTATAGCTAATCCAAGTGCACTTTCAAATAACACCATTCCATTTCATGGGTGATGTTAGTGCATTATGATAATAAAATAATCCTAATTCCTCCTTCCCTTCCTTTGTATCATTGATTTCATTCATTCATTCATTCATTTCACTTATATACAAGCATACATGAGCATATACTGTATACATATATACTATGTTTATATAAATAAACAAATATACTTTTGATATAATTATTTTGAACAAATCATTATCTGTTAGATCAATCTATATATATAAAACCCTAACATGCAAATAGATTGAGTGGCAGAACAACCAGTCCTATGATGTGCATTGACTACCAGGGGGCACATGCAAAACATTGCGGGCTTCCGCAACAGGTGACAGAGTGAAGAACATGGCAGGCATCGGCCACTGCGGGATGGTGGAGCAGGTGAGCGGGGGCACCAGACCAAGGCGGGGCACCAGTGGCTGTCATCGGGGCGAGCCTCTGGTGGTCACTGAAAATTCTTTGCTCCCATGTGCCATGGTCCTGCTGTGTACTTGCACCTGCTGCCAATGCCTGGTGCCACTCCTGATTGCTCGGCGCCGTCAGCGGGTGCGAGCGGCAGCTGCCCTGATTGCCCCTGAGGGCTTCTCCACCTCCCCCTGCTCCTGAGGGGAGATTGGGGCAGCTGCCGCTGCTCGCACCCACTGAAGGCACCGGCCCTACTTGCTCCACGCCATCAGCACTTGGGAGTGGGGCTCCTGGCAGACAGGGACCAGGGGCTGTGGTGGGCGGGGCAGGGTGGGGACATGACGGATGGGCCAAGACCTGCCCCTGTGCCCCTCCCGATCACTCGGCGCCCTCAGCGGGTGCCAGCTGCAGCTGCCCCGATTGCCCCTGAGGGCTTCTCCACCTCCCCCTGCTCCTGAGGGGAGATTGGGGCAGCTGCCGCTGCTCGCACCCGCTGACGGCACCGGCCCCGCTTGCTCCACGCCATCAGCACTTGGGAGTGGGGCTCCTGGCAGACAGGGACCAGGGGCTGTGGTGGGCGAGGGTGGGGACATGACGATGGGCCAAGACCTGCCCCTGTGCCCACCGCAGCCTCACAGCTCACAGTTCCTTTCAAGGTGTACAAATTTGTGCACTGGGCCTCTAGTTTAAAATAAGAAAAATAAAAGTTGTTATTTTGCCTTCACTTGTTCTTTCTTTAATGCTCTTCCTTTCTTTAGGTAGATGCAAGTTAATGGCTTACATTATTTTCCCTCTCTCTAAAGATCCTTCTCTAATATTTCTTGCAAGCCAGGTGTATGGGCAAGAAATTAATTCAATTTGTGTTTGTCTCAGAAAATATTGATTTTTCTTTCACTGTAGAATAATTTTTCTGAGTACAAAAATTTAGATTGATGATCATTTTTCTCTCAATACTTTAAATATTTCACTTCACTCTCTTCTCACTAGAATGTGTTGTCATATGTAATTATCTTTGTTCCTCCATGGGTAAGGTAGTTTATTCCCCTGGCTTGTTTCAGGATATTTTCTTTATCTTTAATGTCCTATAATTTGAAAATAATATGTTTACATATCATTTTTTTTGCATATTTTCAGCATGGTGTTCTCTGAGCTTCCAGCATCTGTGGTTGGGCATATGACATTAATATGGGGAAAATTTTCAGTCATTATTGTTTCAAATATCTCTTCTGTTTATTTTACTTCTGACTGTCCCATTATACATAATATTACACCTTCTGTAGTTGTTTCACAGTCTTAGAATATTTTGTTCTAGTTATTTTTTTTATCTTTGTTCTCTTTGTATTTCAATTTTTGAGGATCCTACTGAAATATGCTCTAGCTCAGAGCTTCTTCCCTCACAGTGTATAGTCTACTAATAAGACCTTCAAAGGCATTCCTCACTTCTGTTAAGGTGTTTGTGATTTGTAGCATTTCTTCCCCCACCCAAGGATTTTCATCTCTCTGCTTACACTGCCCATCTGTTCTTGCATACTGTCTACTTTATCCATTTCCCAGTCTGATAATTTCAATATTCCTCCCACGTCTGGTTGTGATGCTTGCTCTATTTCTTCCTATTGTTTTTGCCCCTTTGATCTGCTTTGCAGCATTTTCTTGATGGCCAATCATGATGTACTAGGTAAAAGCACCTGTTGTAAACAGACCTTTAGTAATGTGTTGGTGAAGTATTGGGGGGAGTGGAAGTGTTCTCTGGTCCTATAATGAGGTCTCAGTCTTTCTATACCTCTGTGTGGCCCCACCCCATAACAAAGAAACAGAATTTCCGGAGGATGAGGCCCAGAAATCAGGATTTTAAAAAGATTCCCAGGTGATTCTAATGTGCAGCCAAGGTTGAGAACCACTGTCCTAAGGGAAGTTCAGAGCCAGCTGAAGTTTGTTAATTCTCTTCCCCAAGTCGATTAAACTGTGGCAAAACCAGAGAAGCTTAGGCTCGGGTTAATCAGTTTCCCCTGTGGGCTGAGGGCGGGCCTTCTTAAGAACAGTGTGATCTGTTAGTTGATTCCTTCTTCTCTCTCCTTGCCAGAAGCACACAGGGATGTTCCTTCAATATTTACTGAGGGAACTTGGTCAAGCTCCTGAAGAGAAATCTCACGATACTGTGGGTGCTTCCCTGGAATTTTAACTCTCGGACTTGTCCAGAAATTCGCCAGTTGAAGTTCAAATTTTCCAGCCCAGCACTGGTTCCTGGTTGGTTTCTGCTCCCGAGTCTCCACTCTGGTAAGCCACAAATTGCTGTATTCTGTGGTCTCTTTCTTCTATCCTGGGGGCAGTGATTTGGCTGGTATCCCCCTCACTCTGATGGGTCCAAGAATTGAGTTGATTTTTTCAGTCTGTTCAGCTTATTGCTTGTTGTTAGGATGAGATGGCAACTTTCACGCTTCTTCCATGTGGAACCAGAAACTGGATATCTAAATTATATTTTCACTAAAAAAATGGTATTCTACTTAAAAAATAAAAAGTCGCCCTGACCGGTTTGGCTCAGTGGATAGGGCGTCGGCCTTCAGACTAAGGGGTCCCAGGTTTGATTCCAGTCAAGGGCATGTACCTTGGTTGTGGGCGCATCCCCAGTGGGGTGTGTGCAGGAGGCATGTGATCAATGTTTCTCTCTCATCGATGTTTCTGGCTCTCTATCTCTCTCCCTTCCTCTCTGTAAAAAAATCAATAAAATATATTAAAAAAATAAAAAGCCATTATAATTACCCACAATTAGATGATCTTGTTGATAAGTCAGCAAATACCAAAATGGGGACTGTATTCTCAGATGACACAAATTACTTCTGAAACTAGATGCCCTTGAGAGTTGCCAGCTCTACCGACTTGCTTTTTTATTCAGACGCCAGAGAGATTTCTTCTGGAGTAGTCAATAAATACTGAGTAAATTAACTTGCTTACTGCAGGTATGGTGGCGTGGCCCTGTGGGGCTGAGACCGCTTTTAATTTGTTATTTGTAGAATGATGTCCAGTGTTTTGTGTCAGTCTCAAGCCTATGGATAACTAATGCTGTGGTTTGATGGCCTTTGTGGGTCTTTTCTTTGTAAAATGCCTTCACCAATAACCATCAGAAACCTTTGGATAAAAAAAAGGTTTATTATTCTGTTTCTGGAAAGCATATGGCACACCTGGGGTCACACCACAAGGTCACTGGTAGAGAGAGGGGATATGTTGGCCTGGGGTTTTGCTTTTACTGGGGCTGAGGGTAGGAGCCTAGGATTTTGTGGGTCCACTATAGGTGAATTTAAAACATAGCAGCAGGAATTCAAATTGTTGAAAGAGAAAAAACAAGCAGCCCAAATGGTCAGTTATGGAAACCAACCAGAATCTCTAAAGCAAAGGAGCCCTGACTGGGGCAAGGGAGGGTCTTTATTTAGTCACGTAGCTGTGTCTGGCAATGTGTTTATTCCAGATAGCTGGCTTTCAATTAGATGCCTCTTTCAAGTGGATGGCTTGGCAATCAAAGCTTAAATCAGATTGTCCAGCTGGCATGGCTCAGTGGTTGAATGTCTACCATGAACCAGGAGGTCACAGTTCAATTCTTGGTCAGAGCAAATGTCCTGTTTTGAGCTCAATCCCTGGTAGGGGTGTGTAAGGTGGCAGCTGATGAATGATTCTCTGTCATCATTGATGTTTCTCTCTTCTCTCTCTCTCTCTCTCTCTCTCTCTCT
>NW_005367952.1:675912-678364 GCF_000412655.1 Myotis brandtii
TAAATCAGGCACTTGCATTATGTGAAAGAAAACCCAACTTTCGGGACTTATACTACATCTAGTTTTTCACAATTAGCTCCATGTTTTGAGACTTAATCTGTATAATGTTCATACATAGTTGGCACATACATGCGAGAAAACTGAGAACAAACTGTAAGCTACAGCTTTGGTGGTTGGTTTTCATTTGGATGAGTTGAGAATCCTTCATAGGGATTCTTTCCTCACAATCTCAAGAGACTTGACAAATTGTTAGCAACCTTCAGAGACTACAAATTATAGTAGAAGAATCACTGGCTTCTCTTTCAAAGCATAAAGGCATTTAAAATGCTAGGAAAGACTTTTCAAATGATCTAGTCGAAAATCAGCTTACCTAAACTTTCCTGGAATAAGGATAAATTTATGTGTGTGTGTATGTATGTGTGTGTAAGATAAGCTTTTACATTTGTTAAGAGAATTAAAACTATAACGAGTGTATCAGAAAGACAGGAAGAGAAGGTACTAATTGGCCCACTTATTGTTCTGATTCAATTTTCCTCTAAAATATCAGAGCATCTCTAGTAATCAGGATCTCCCAACTTGACTACCCAGCTATTTTTAATTTTCTGGCAGCTCTGACCTCTTAGATAGGGTTTCCTTATGTTGAAATTTGAATTTGCTAACCGTAATTTCCAACTGCTCAACTAAATAGTGACATCAGTTTCACCTCCTACTGGTTCTCCCATTAATAAGTGTCCTTGAACATCTTAAACATGTTTAATATTTCTCTATGAATCTTTTATAGGTTTCTATGCCTTCAAAACTTTTATCCTGTCTTCCCCCAAGAAACTTCTAGTTATATGTATGTCTTAAAAGTGTGTTTGTCCTTAAAAAGACACAGAAAATATAAATAAGCTGAGGATGCCTTTTTTATTACTGATCATTTCATAATTTAAAGCATTATAGATGACAGAGTTTATGGAAGGTCATTTGATTAAAGTCTAGTGGCCTTAATATTACTGTTAAACAATGGAGAATGGAACTCCAGTTCTGAGCTTCCAAAACTGATGTCATAAATTTGGTACCCCAAATCATTTAGGATTTTTGTATGTTTCTATTTCTAAGAGAGTATATATTTGGCTTAGATATGGTAGAGAAAACACGATAATGTGAAAGAGATTATGTTGCTAAAAGATGAACTTGCTGTTGGCTGTGTGAAAGGTTGTATTTTAGGCCTTATGTCTTTGTTAGTGGCTATCTTACTGCCAATTATCATGGAAATATCAACAGTAGTTCATGTTTTCTATTTTGACTTGAAGATGGCTCTAAATATCAATTCCACACCCTATCTTTCCATTCCCTCAGTTATTCTTATGTGTGTAAATATGTAAGTTACTTATCTTTAAGCATATTTATAAGTATGTGATTTATGTAAAGAATTGAAACAGCTGATTTGAGCTTCCCTGTAATCCATTATGGTAAATAAATGCTGAAGGTGCAATTTTAGGTATGGTTAACAGAAAGCACTGATATATTGCTTGGACAGTCAATAGAAAAATCAAAGACAAAAGACATATAAAAATTTTAACTCATCCTTTCCAAATAAACCATTCAAGCTGATCTAAATTCTTTCTCTCATATTAATGATTCCAGATCTAGGTTAATGAGAAGTTGGGCCATGTGATGAGCAGTTATGTTTAGCCAAGGACAGTGGGAGCCAATTAATGCTGACACAAATAGGTACTGTGAGGCCAGGGGTTGGTCACCATTTAGATATTTCATTCACTGATCTAATTCCACATTCAAAGCCCTTAACGTTATCTCTACCCATGGAAACTTATAGCATTTTTACTTATGGTATTTAAAATAGTTTGGACAAAAAAGGAGCCATATATTAACCCTGGCAAGCTCAGAGGAGGATTACATGGCCTTACAAATTCAGAGACCTAAAGTAACCACATAGGATAGACTGAAATTAAAACTGTCTAAGCTAAAAGCAGATCTTGAAAGGTAGTCATGTCCTATACCTGTTTCTATCCTGACAAAGGTCGATCTTTGCCTTAACTGAGCCTGTCTATTGTCTTTTTGTGCTTATAATAACATGCCTTCGGATCCTCAGGGTAATTTTGCATTTATTTTTTCCCTCGGCCACTCAAGGCACAACTATATCACCAGAGCAGAAACCTCAAACCCCCTCATTGGTATTGCAATTATGTTCATTGTTGACTGGTAATTATCCTATACCCACCAATGTAAAAGAAGTTTGTCTCTATTCCTTTTATATTTTTATCCAAAGAGATTTCCTCCACTTTGCTTTCTTGTTACCTCCCTAATCTATCAGCAATGAATTTCATGTAACCCCCTTAAGCCTACTCCGTTTTTTGCTGGTGGAAGGGGGTTCTTGCAATGTCAGGAGGAAAATTATTATTGGGGACCTACAAGGGAGAATGAGTTCTGGTGGTAATATTTGTGATGA
>NW_005367952.1:679172-696494 GCF_000412655.1 Myotis brandtii
TCGCCAATTGTCATCAGTTTGGTTCAAATAAATGTGGTAAATTCTTACAGGTTTACACTGGAGGATTTTGTTGAGTGTAGCCCTCACTCTTAAATAATGTACCCGAGCATGTAATGGATGTTCGCACTGGTAGTCATTTGGGTTTTTGTTTGTTGTTTGGGGGAAAGAGATCTTTGGTTTGGAAACCTGGGGCTCTAAATGTGACTTGCTAACTAAATGCCTGACTTCCTTAGAGGAAGTGGACCATCCAAAGGTATCTATATATATAAAAGGCTAATATGCAAAGTGTCCCTTCGGGAGTTTGACTGGGAGACTGGGAGTTCCATCGCTTGCTATGATGTGCGCTGACCACCAGCGGGTGGTGTGGAATGGAGGAAGGCCCCAGCCAGCAGCTGGAAGGCCCTGATTGGCCCTGATCGATGGCCAGCCTAGGGACCCTACCAGTGCACAAATTTCGTGCACCAGGCCTCTAGTCATCATTATATTTGGAAAAGTAAGCTGAATTAATACAGAAAACGAGAAAGACTAACACCTTTGTGATGTCTCACAGGTTAATCCTAACAATTCTAATAGATAGTATTAATGAGCACCTGATGTATACGGAATGTCATGTTTACTAACACAAATTTCATACTCCCAGCATCTTTATAATATGAGCATTATCATTATTACCCTGATTTTTTTCAGGTAGGAGTTAAGTGTTAATTAGTTTAATTCATACACTATCATTCAGGGAACTGAGACTAGTTCCAGAGACTCAAAAGTTCACTTACTGTGAACTTTATTGTTTAAGAAAATCAAATGGTTTCCAGTAGTAATTTATGAATTTTTATAAGACGATGCAGATCTGTTTTTGAAGAGTTTATTGTTGTAGTAGGAAAAATCATATCTCTAATTTCTAGAATCTTCTTGGGGCTGAAAGGACATAGACTAGCACCCGATCCAAGCAATATATCCAGATAAGGAGGAGATGCTGTCATTTGTTTTCTTTTAAATGCAATCCAGTCCCAATTGTACTGCTTACTAAAATCTTGTTTAACAAAGCAACAAGATTTTGAGAGTAATGGTGGTTTTATTGCTTCTGTATCAGATCCCCTGCCTCTGTAAAGAGTCACAGAAAATGTATAACAGCACCTTTCTCTCCAATGTGAAATTTGGATTCGTTAATTTCCTAATCCACAGTCAAAATCTGCCCTTACTTTTAAAGGCAGGGAAGAACATAGCCAAGGTTTGAAAGAATAAGCAGCAAGCATAGATATTAAATTTCCTTTTGTATTGTTTGTGAATCTTTTGGTCTGATTAAAAATTATACTGGAAAGTACTGGCAGATTTGTAAATTGAGAACTTTCTTGATGATAATCAAAAATATCCATCAAAATTTATAACGTGCAAACGTTGTTCCAAAACTACAGGTTTGTGCTATAAAAGTTTTTAAGTGTGGGAATGAAGAGGCTCATGAAAGGTGATCACTGTAGCAGTATTTGTAGTGTAATGCTGTATGACATGTTAAAATATGTAAACATTAATCAGTAGGTGAATGGCTAAATACACTATAGGACCTGAGTTTTATGAAATATTATATTACAAATATTGAGGATACACTGTTCATGCTAACATAGAAACTTAGGCTACTATAGAAAAACTATAAGTAAAAACTATAAGTCACAGAAAATATAAAATTCTGCTTAGGTTTTGATTACATTTATATGTAGATGAAAATTGATGGTAAACAGTTATATTTACAGAAATAGATATAAACATAAAGTAAATTTATAAGAGGAGGAGTGAGATTTCCAGAAGAATTTTCCCTTTTTAAACTCTTGGTACTTGTATTTTCTATGCTAATATCATTATATTGGGTTGTTAGGGGTTTAGCTTATTTTTTAAGGCAGAATGAATATTGTTTTTAAGAAAGCTTCAACTTTTAAATTTGATTTGGGGAAACAATTATATATGTTATCACCAAAGGGAATTATATTGGAAGTTATGAAAAAGAAAACGTTATTAAAACTAGCCCTCTAGTTGGTGCAGATTTCTTTCTGACTCTGACAGTCTACCAACCCATGCTTGCCCTTGGATAACCACAGTGAGTACAGCCACCCCAGAAATTGTCTCAAGCACATTTCTTCCAGAAGGTAACCTGTTGAAACTCCCCTTTGGAAGCTTAATTTTCAACAGTTATCGACGGCCTGAGTTTCTGCTTCATAGTCTAGAGAAATGAGCTTGTTTTTTGTTTATGTAGGAAGACTTTTTCGTTTTTTCTCCAGGATATTTAAGTCTCAGTGCTTGAATGACTTGATTACCTACTTCCACATAGAAGGTTGATAATAACAGACAACAGGCCAAATGCTGGTGAATGAAGACCTGCCATTGATGTATTAGTGCTATGGAACAGCAATGCAGTACTTATGGTTGAGCAGGCATTTCCATTAAAAATATCTACTTTGGGGTATTTGTTTTATGGCAAAACCACCATGAGGCAGAAGGTTTCACTTCTCAAGCCCAGTTTGAAATTATTTAGTCAAAAATTATAGCTCAGCAATTTGAGTTTAATTAAGATAAATTTGTGTTTTATCTTTTTTTTTTTGCTGTAGTTTTTCAATGACATCAAAATCTCATTTTGAAGTATTTCAAGCATTTCATAGCATGAAATACCCCAGAGTTTTGTGATATTCTGATGTCACAGAAAAGTGATGTGCTTTGAAAAATGACACAAAGGAGGCCATATCAATTTGTAAAATCGTGACGAGGCAAAGGAAACCAGTTACTTGAGAAATCATCTTCCATTAATTTAGCATTATTTGAGAATATTTTATTTAAAAAATTTTAAAATCATTGGACAAAGGTATGGTTTCCAGTGGCTCACTTTTGATGTCTGAATCAAACAATGCCTTAGCCTCTCCTGCTTTCTAAAGTGTTGATAGATTTTTAGTTATTTAATTTAATCTAAAGAATATTAAGAGATTTATCCGTATAGATCAGTGATGGCGAACCTATGACACGCATGTCAGAGGTGACACACGAACTCATTTTTTTGGTTGATTTTTCTTGTTAAATGGCATTTAAATATATAAAATAAATATCAAAAATATAAGTCTTTGTTTTACTATGGTTGCAAATATCAAAAAATTTCTATATGTGACACGGCACCAGAGTTAAGTTAGGGTTTTTCAAAATGCTGACACGCCGAGCTCAAAAGGTTCGCCATCACTGGTATAGATTCAAGTTATAGATTCAATATTGAGACCAATAGATATCTAAAATTACTGTACCTTATGTCATTTAAAGGAACTTCAATACATAAATATATGCTAGAGGAGTGTATGATATTATTGATTAAGATCTAGTTTGCAGAATCACTAGAGAGACATTATTATATAACCATGGCCAAGTGTTTGAAAAATAAACCTATTATTATCAGGGTGAAGGTATAAAGGAAACTAACATTGGTGGAAGCCTACTTTGTGCCAGGAAATTTACAGGATCATCTCATGTATTCCCTTGGACAGCCTGGTGAGTAAGGAATGTGTCTCACAGATGACAAATAACTTCTCTAAGGTCCGAAGTTTAATACAGTCCAAAGCTGGGCATTAAACACAAGGCAGAATTATACAAAGCTTGTGTTCTTTCAACTCTTTCTTTTTTGGGAAAATAACAATGTCAGTACATGTGTATATAGACAGTTGTGTTTAAAAACAAATTGAAGGCAGGTAGCGTATCTGTTTTGATCCTTAACTATGTATCTGGCACCCATTTCATTGTCCAGTGAAGGCAAGTGCTCAATTAATATTCAGTGATTGTGTGAATGGAAATAAGAGGTATTTAAATATTTTTCAAATGAATATTAATGTAAATTATAATACATATGAATAACATAAATACATACTTTTCATACTATGTTTTAGGATTTCAGAGATCTTCCCAATATTTTAGCCCTAAGCTCACATTTACTATGGTTAAAAACAAAAACAAAAAAAAAATAACATAAAATTTACCAATGAAACCATTCTTTTTTTTGTTTTTTTTTTGTTTTTTTTTAATCTTTATTGTTCAGATTACATTTGTTCCTCTTCCCCCTCCCCCATAACTCCTCTCCTCCCAGTTCCCGCCCCACCCTCCGCCCTCACTCCCCACCCACTGTCCTCACCTATAGGTGCACGATTTTTGTCCAGTCTCTTCCCGCATCTCCCATTCCCCTTTCCCCCCCAAGAATAGTCAGTCCATTCCCTTTCTATGTCCCTGATTCATTATAATCACCAGTTCATTCTGTACATCAGATTATTTATTCACTTGATTCTTAGATTCACTTGTTGATAGATGCATGTTTGTTGTTCACAATTTGTATCTTTACCTTTTTCTTCTTGATTTCAGAGAGCTTCCCAATATTTTAGCCCTAAGCTCACATTTACTATGGTTAAAAAAACACACACACAAAAAAAATAACATAAAATTTACCAATGAAACCATTCTTAAGTATAGGATACAGTAGCATTAACTAGATACACCTGTTGTGCAACAGATTTCAGAACTCTTTCAGCTTACCTGTTGAACATAGCTCCAATTTTCCCCATCCCCTGGCAGCCACATTCTACTTTCTGTTCTAAGAATTTGACTACTTCTGATACCTCGTTTAAGTTGAATCACATAGTATTTGTCCTTCTGTGTGTGGTGTATGTCACTTGGCAACATTTTCTCGATGTTCATTCATGTTGTTATAAATGGCAGACTTCCCTTTTTTATTAAAGCCAAATAAGGTGCCATTGTGTGTGTATACCGAATTCTCTTTATCCATTCATACATTGTTATCTATGATACCTCTGCCTCTCGGTATTATAAATAATGCTGCCAAGAATGTGGGTGTGCAAATGTCTGCTTCCAGATTCTGCACTTAATTTGTTTGGATTAATACCCAGAAGTGAAGTTATGGGTTAAATTGCTAACTAAAGAGACTACGTTTCTGGGAGGCGGGGATTATTGCCTGTGGTGACCTACACCATCCTGGAGACACAGTAGTTGAAATGAATTTGGGGAATGAATGCATTCATGCCTGAAAATTAGTTGTTGAGGCATCTTGAATGATTTTCTACTTACAAATTTGTTTCTGATATAAAACAAATGGATTGCATTAATACATTCATCCAATTAATCTAAATCTAAGAAGTGTGCAAATAGCATATTATCTATATTAGCTGCAAGATGTGGTGAGTAAGAGAATGAATCCTAGAGTCAGACACTTGGGTTTGAATCCATCCACCATTTATAAATTATGTAACATTTGGCAAGTTACTTGATCTCTGTGCCTCATAATACATACATCCTCATAATAAACGTAAAGTCTTAACAAAGTACTTGGCGTATAGTAAGCATTACATATTTTCCAACAACTATTATAAAAGAATATCTGTATGTTTAGTCTCTCCCCCCCTCTATAGCTCTGTCTTGGGGAACAAAAATTTAAACAGGCAAAGTCCCCAGAATGTAAATAAAAATGTTAATTCATCATGACCCTTTGTGAAATTTTTTTCCATCAGTTGAGATGCAAGGCAAATTTTAATCTCATAAAAAGATAATGAAAATAATAATTACACTACACTCTGTGAGAAATTCCTATCTTGCTGCAGTCAGGTTGAATTTCTTCGTATCAACTTGTGCTTTCCGTCCCCTGGTTCTCGCTTTCAGTATTTTGATCCTAAGCCGGAGATTTTTCATGGAGGGTGAGAAGAGATTGGGGAAGGGGGGAAGCCACAGAGAATGAGCACAGCACACTTTGAGAATCACCTGAAAGAAGAAGGGGCTTGCAAATTGCATTCAAATGTGACACAGGGCGCCTGCAGTGTGGGCTACACATAGCAGCTATTGACTTCGGTTCTCTGGCTCCGCATCCCCGCAGAGCAGATCCAAGCACAAAGCCCCCACTGTCTTCAGAAAGAAGCTTTGTGCCTGGATGGGCTCGGCAGGAAGAAGAGGAGATGCTGACCCCTGGTTCCTGTTCTTTTCCCAGAGGCTTTGCCCAGGCGATGCTCTGCTAAGATATGCGAACGCTGTACAACTTTTAATATGTTCATAGGCAGGATTCTCAAGCAATGGCAGTTATGAAGTGAATGTTAGATTTCATTATGTTGAACTGTTCGGTGGCAGACATACAAATAGCCCTGAAATTGTACCTTCCCCTTAGTTACTGTGATAAAAGTTAATATTAGACCAAGTCAAATATATCTTTGGAGGCTGTTATATAATCTATTTTCAACTGTATGAGAATGTGACCTGAATACTCCCAAGCTAGACAAGAATCCCCATGATATTTTGGTTTCACTTTAAAGAGTATATGAAAATAAGGAGTTTGGGTATTGTTCCAGTTCTTACTCAATCCCTCCTTGGTTTTGACTTCAAAAGGGAGGGAACAGTTATACCACTGGAATAAATCCCTGCTTTAGGTTTACAGTGTAGCTCACTTCCTTCCAGCTGCAAGCACACTAATCGAGATTTTCAAGATCCTAGGACCTAGGTGATCCTGGGACATTCTCTTTTTCCAAAACTCCTTCTTCTCTCTTGCTCAAAGCTTTTTTTTCCCCTTATATTCTAAAATGATTAAATATTACTGGTGATTAGATGACGAAGTAGAAAAGCCAGGTGTAGTTAAGAGTAACATGTTAGATTAATTCTGTATAGTGTATTAGATCCAAATACAGAAAAACACACACACACAAAAAAAAAACAACAAAAAAAACCCCACACCAAACCAGCAGTGTTTTACATGCCCCAATACAGCATTTTGGACATGACAGTTTTCTGTTTTGCAATAGCACCGTTAGTCACTGAGGTAATCCAAACATCCTCTCCTTCTCTGCCTGTAGATATAGTTGGAGTGAAGCTGATTCCAAATAAGGTTAAAAACATATGAAATAACACCTCAAGGTCAAAAAAAAACCCCACACCAAACCAGCAGTGTTTTACATGCCCCAATACAGCATTTTGGACATGACAGTTTTCTGTTTTGCAATAGCACCGTTAGTCACTGAGGTAATCCAAACATCCTCTCCTTCTCTGCCTGTAGATATAGTTGGAGTGAAGCTGATTCCAAATAAGGTTAAAAACATATGAAATAACACCTCAAGGTGTGTTTTTTCTCTTACAGTTCCATGAATCAATAAAGACTACCCTCCATGGAGCCCTGGTTCTATTTATTATAAAATAGTATTTAGAAACTAAAATATGGGTGCTATATATGCTAATTGCTACTGAGATGCCACTGTCCCTAGGCTCTTTCAGTGGACAGATCTAGGAAATATATGTATATATCTATAATTATATATATTAATAAGATAAGCATGCATTTATACTGTTGTATGACTAACCTACTCTTATCCAACACAACAGGGTTTATTCTAGCCTCTCTTCTTTTTGTAAATATGTTTCAGACATTAAGAAATATGATTCCCAGTACCTATAATTTATTATTTGTTCTACTAGTATACTCATACACATGTGAAGTTGGTTCAAAATTGCTAATCTGTGCCTTGGTAAAATACAAATTTACCAACTGGAGTGCAGTGATTATATACAATACAAATTGATTTGTGACAAAGTTGCCAAGGACTACAATGGAGGAAAATGTAGTCTTTTCCAAAAATTGGGCTGAATAATTTGACAGTTAAATGGTAAAAAATGATTTTATTTTATATATACATACATATATATATGGAAATGTAAGAGCTAAAATTATGAATTGTATAGAAGAAAACATAGAAGAAAATCTTGAAGACCTTGGGTATGTAAAGATTTGTTAGGGCACAACTAGCAGGAAACAAAATAAAACATGGATAAATTACTAGTAGACTTCCTAAAGATTGAAAAAAATTTTATTTCCATTAGTAAAACACTATGTTGAAAATGAGAGGATAAAGCCCAGACTAGGAGAGATCACTTGCAGTATATCATATATCTGTTCAAAATTTATGTCCAGAAGATAAACCATGACCTACCAATTCTATATGAGACAAAGAGCCCAATTTTAAAATACAGGGGAAAAACTTTCACACGCTCTACCAAACAAGACAAACAAGCACATGAAATATGTTCAACATCCCTAATCTGAAGGGAAATTCATGTTACACCTGTAGACTAACACACAGCCTAACAAGTTCCTGGACCCTGTGTTAGGGTTGAGGCAGACTGAGTGGGTTTGAGGGCTTTACTACTTCCCACTCCTCAAGTACCCCTTTTTGCCTTAAACTTGATAGTATTCTCCCAGTGTGACTGAGAGACCATCTTTGACCAGCGGGATGTAGGTAAGCCTAACTCAACCAGTAGCTTTGTATGATTAGACTCATTCCCTTTTGTGTCCTGGTATTAAAATGAGAACATGCCTGGGCTAGCTTGCTGGAGGAAAATGAGCACAAGGCCTCTTGTCTCCTTTCCCTGTTGCCCAGGCTACTGCTAGTGGAAAGCATTGAAATGTGTGTTCCAGGACCATATGAGCCACACTCCCATACCCAGCCTAAATGGTTATAACAATATTTACTCTATGAGTTTTGTGGTGTCTATTTACACAGCATTATTGTAATAATGGAGAACTTGTACAGGCAGAAATCCTCTTCCTCTATGGCCATAGATTTTGCTCTCCTGGGTTAGCATGGGTCTCCAGATATTTCTTTTCTGTAAGAAGATATTTAGGTTGGTTATGTGCTTACATATTTTCCTTGGCTGCATCTGGCCACCCTTTCAAGATGCTTTCTCTTTTGTATGAGGTCACTCTTTCTTCCATTAGCTACTGGTTTAATATTGTTGGTGGGTTTTGGTCATTTACTTATTTTTTTTTAGAAGTTGTGCACTGCATTATTATTTTACTAGTTAAACAAGAACTCCCGCAGTTATTTTAAAAATGATATTACCTTCTCTTTATATATGAAAAATACTTTTAAAATATTTAAAGGCACTTAAAATTTTTTAGCAAATTGTATACCATGTATGATGCCAAAACTTTAGCTTTTAAGACAAAGACTTACATACCAGGCTATCTATTTATCTATCTATCATCTATCTATATCCTTTCAGAAATTACTTAGATGACAAAAGAGCTATTGACCATCACCTAGCATGTTTTATTTAAACCAAGGAGGAAAAAAGTACAAATATACCTGCCTTGAAAAGCAATTCAGATTATAACATTTAAGTATTTCTCACAAGCTTTTAAAAATCATTGTTCACTTCAGCAATTACAGTAAACGGTGGTTTAGAAATTTTATCTTATAAAATCCAGTGTTGTTTCTCATGTCATGGTCTAACCACATTATTACAGGAACTTATAACATCTCCCCTTCACTACCACATGCCTCCCACCTCTGAATCACTACCTGAGCCAACCCCGAAGACAATACTTCGTCAAAGAGCATTTGATTAAATGGAATCACCATCTATCATCAGAGCACAGTGATTAAAATGTCCTCTGTTATCTGCACTGTCATCCATAAATTAAAGGTGGGATTTATTTCAGCAGAATTTTTTTAAATTATCAAAATGATACCACAAATTTGATTAATCCACTTCTAATTATTTGAGAACAGAGACAATTTCAGAAAGGCAGGAACAAACTTACCACAAAAATATCTAAAGATGAACCAACAATGAACGTATAGCATTTGATGTTGTTGAATGTTGACAGTGGCACCTGTAGTTTTGAGATTTCAACAAAGTACTGTCAGTCTTTCCTGGCATTTTGCAATGGGCCTAGATGTATGTGTTTCAACTGACAAAGCTACCTCCTTGACCAAGTTCTGTCAGACCCCTCTGAGTCCTTTTCTCAAATATGCTTTTACTTTGGACCTCATTGTTCTTCTCTGCATGGTCCAGTTGTAGCAAGAATCTTGCTGAGTTAGTTTAGCACAAATATCCCCCTTTGATAGCTGAGCTCCATCAATGCCTGATCAATGCCATCCTCCACCTCCCCCACGTGATACCTGATCACCTTAGCCTGCCTCCAGTTAGAATCCTATTCAAGTCACTTTTAGAGTTCCCCCCTACTATCTAATATTTTCTCCTAATAATTCCCTATTATTCTCCTCCTCCACCCTGCTTCTTGACTACAAATTCCCATTTTTCCTTTATTTAGAATTGAGTCCAGTTATATGCTGATGTCTCTTTTCCTCTATTGCAATATTTCCTCTTTACCTCCTGGCCAATTCTGGGTGTTTTTTTTTTTTGATACAAATTAGATTAAATCAGTCCCCTTTTGCTTATAGGAATAACATTTCAGAGAGAAAAAAAAAAGACTAATTTCAACATTAGCTGTTATAAACTTCTTAGAATTGAATAATATATGATTGATTGCACACTTCTAAAAAGTTCTGAGAGTTCTGGCAAGCACAAGCAAAAATTTAACAATTCTAAAAGAAATGAATGCATTTTATTTCTATAATATTCTAGCAATTTCCTCTACATGGGGAAAGGAGGAAGTAACTGAGGTCTAAGATTCATGGTAATCATTGAGTGTAAGGCAATGTTCTACACAGCTGGAAGTGTCTTAGGCCTGGAGAGATATGTTGAGAGTTTACCTGTGGTCATTTACATGACAGCAGGCTTCAAGTAGACTAGTTAACTTGTCTCTAGGAATTTGGGGCTGAGTGTTATAGGTCAGTTATCACTCTGACTGTTGTCAGAAGAGCTTCTGTGTTTCCATAGAAGTGAACATGTAATCAATCCCCTGAGACAGATTTGGTTTTTGGGTCATTTGTGTAAAGATGGAAATAGTATTAGTGAATTGCTAAAATGGCACAGGTGTGTGAAGAGCCTGACAATCCAAATCTTTAAGAAACTGTTCTTTTTTTTTCTTAATATATTTTTATTGATTTCAGAGAGTCAGGGAGAGAAAGAGAGAAATAAAAACAGCAATGATGAGAGAAAATAATTGATTGGCTGCCTCCTGCATGCCCCCAACCTGGGCATGTGCCCTTGACTGGAATGAAACTTGGAACCCTTCAGTCCATAGGCTGATGCTCCATCCACTGAGCCAAACTAGCTAGAGATAAGAAACTGCTCTTCAACTCAGGAAAGACACCTTTTGTCATTTTAGGACACTTCCCACAATGTAACTTATTATGTCCAAATAAATTTTAATAGCTTGAAACAACATATTAAATGATTTTTTAAGCAGCTCAACACATAGCATAATGCTTCACATAATAGGTGCTTATTGGAAGATATTTTTTTTGCCTTAGATTAATTGATTAATTAGTTCACCAGATTAAAAAATTACATAGTAATGGTGGTTGCTTTTGGCTGTGGGTTGGCAGGCTGTAAATTTTTTTTTATTTCTTAAATAGCTGTTACCAAATTGCCAAATAACCCAAAAGTTGACGTAGTACTATGCAAATGTAGTCAAAGGAAAAATACAGGTGAATTAACTACTATGATCTTTTAAAATGATATGACTAGAATACAAGGGAGAGTACCAGTTTGTTCTTCTCACCCATAACATAATCTTCCTCAGCCACATGTACCTGAGTCTTTTATCTACGCCTAATTGTTCCATGGTTATGTTAAACTTTTCAGAACCAATCACAACTTTCTCCCTCTCCCTCTCCCTCTCCCTCTCCCTCTCCTCTCTTCTCTCTTTCTCTCCTCTCCCCCCTCTCTCTATATTTTCTTTATATATAACTTCTGCTTCAATGGAAGTTTACAAAGACAGAGAAGCCGTGAAGACAGTTACCACTAATATAGGTAACCAACCTTATTTCTTTTATCGGCAGAATTCAGTTATTTGCAGTCCTAGGACTGAGGTCCTCATTAATTTTCTGGCTTTTAACCTGGGGGCATCCCTTAGTTTCTTAAGAAGTAATGTCACATTTCTTCTTCTGTGGGTTATCCTTAGTCCATTGACCACACATCTGGTCCTTCTCATCTTTTCAATCTCTCAGACTTCTGCTTTCAGAGAAAGCTGTGGGTTTTTCAGGGCTCATGTGGTTAGATAAGGCCCAGCACCATGCTCTCCCTCGGGTAAGGTAAACTGTGACATATAACCTAGCACAATCAGAAGAGGGACACCTCGCCATATTTACAGGGAGGTCAGGTGAGTCATCTTTGAGAGCCATTTTAGGAATTGATTCCACACCAGGAACAACAACAAAAAGAGAGTATGATTTCTTCAAATAGTAAAAAGAAAACCTATAATGGTTTCTTCAAACTACAGGATCTCAACACTTCATTATTTTCTCTACCTCTGTTGCCCATAAGGAAAGGCCATGTAATATGCCTATTCTGTATGTCATCCCCATGGCAAATATTTGTCTTTGGGTGGCGTTTAATGATACTCACACACCCCTGCTTTCCATTAGAGGAATTGTTTGTCTCCTTTGCTCCTGTGAAAGATCGTTATGTCTACCATCTATCTACGTAAGTGTTCTGGGTTGCACATGTATATCTTCTCCCTGGGTGACTATTATATACATAATATGTTACCTTTTTCCATTAAGCTAATGAATGGTTGACACTTGTGGTTAGAACAATCTGGCATAATTAAATGTCTTTAAAGGCAAACAATTCAAGTAGTCCATAGTCAAACCTATTGAGCAACATGTGTTTCACATACAGCACAGGATAATAAAATTTTCTTGCTACCTACTGACAACAGAAGGTATTAGACGGATTGTTAAGTGGATTTCTCTCCTGCTCTAGTCAGAGAGCACTTGCTGACTACACGTTTAAGTTCTATACTTGGCTCCCTTAACAGGAAAAGTTTTAAAAATACAAATGTTGGAGATTGCAAACATTTATTTGCCACTGCTTAGTACAAAATACCAAATTTAATCACAAACAATGCAATGCAATCTTATATAATAAAAGTCTAATATGCTAAGTGTACGGCCATTCAACCAATCAAAGCGTAATATGGTAATGATATGCTAAGGCCGCTCAACAACTTGCTAAGATGTGCACTGACCACTAGGGGGGCAGACAGTCAACTGGTCGACCAGTCGCTATGACATTCACTGTCCACAAGGGGGCAGACACTCCAACCAGTAGAATAGCTTGCTGCTGGTGTCCAGCCGATTGAGACTGAGTGAGATGGGCTGGACATGCCCTGGAGTCCTCCCATGGTCCCTACCTGGCAGACCAACTTCCCAAATCCCTCCCCAGCCCTGATCCTATACCAGTGGGGTCCCTCGACCTGGCCTGTGCCTTCTCGCCATCCAGGCTGAGGGACCCCCCGGCCCCGAGTGCACAAATTTTGTGCACAGGCCTCTAGTTATATATAACTAAGTTGGATTCCAATCTTCGGAATCACTGTAAAAAGATACTGGTTCTCTTAATCAGATAATTCAAAGGATTCAATAAAAGATGATCTGACAAAAGGATATATATCTAACACACACACACACACACACACACACACACACACACAATCCCTTCACCTTTTTCACCCTGCCCCACAACCCCTCATTCTTCTGACAGCTGTTAGTCTGTTTTCTATATCTATGAGTCTGTTCCTATTTTGCTTATTTTATTTTATTCATTTTTTTACCCACTCATCTACTTATGGGCACTTGGGCTGTTATAGATCATGGCTATTATAAATAAGGTTGCAATGAACATAGATGTGCATTTTATTATTTATATCTATGTTCCTTTCTTTATATAAATTCCTTCTTTTTTTTTCTTCTCCTTAAAGAAGGTCCTTTAACATTTCTTGCATACTGGTTTGATGGTAATGAACTCCTTTAGCTTTTTTTTTTTTTTTTGGTCTGGATAGCTCTTTAATTATTTTGCCCAAAAGGATATATTTTATATGAGTTTTCTTTGGCTTGAAATACATAAACCTGAGTAAGTTATAAACTCCAGGTTTAGCTTTGAAATGTGTAAAGATATGGGTGACTTTCCTGAGATTCTATGAGATTTGACCTTTCAGATAAATTTTATCCCTATATGTTCTACTGGTGCTGGGATTTCTTTCCTTTATGATTCCTATTTTAGGAAATAACAAAAACCATTAAAAACTGGTACTCATTTTAAAATTATATGACTAGAATACAAGAGAGAGTACCAGTTCTTTGACACGTGTAAAATAGTAATTTTTCTCCTTTTCCACTTTCTATCTGCCATGAGTTGTATTACTCAACTAAAATCCCAGGAAACAATATTGGTCTAGATGTTTTCCTTCATCTTCTAAATTTAATTTCTCATGAAGCCTGTCCTTGTTTTCTGGTTGTTCCACTGCCACTACTTTAGTCCACTGCTCTGTCACCTCTACCCTAAATTACTGTACAATCTGGTAGATGGCTCCTTTACGTGCAGCAGTCTCTGCCCACTTCAGTCAGACTAATCCTCATGAAACACTGGTTTCCTCATGTCAGCAAAGGACTCTAGGTCTTATTATGGCTCTCCACTTGGAATCAAGTCCCATGTCCTTCTCTTGACTGAAAAGCCAATCATTCCTTCAACTTTATTTTCTGCTACTTCCACATACACTATCAATTGCAGTCCTGTGTCTGTTCTCACTATCCTCATATGATCTTTTCTTGTCAATTTCCATGCACTAAATTGCAATGTATTATGCTGCATCATATTCTCCATTACAAATTATTCCAGTTCCTATCTACTCAAAACAGGCTCAGTCTTGACCTCCCTATTATATAAACACTTCAAAAAAACAATTCTATTTTCTGCTCCAAAATATATACATTAGACTCTGAATGTGCATACATGCACTCACATGTATACATTATAATCTAGTAGGGTCATAAATATTGGACTATAGTGGACCATAGCACTTCATTCAGTACACTGCACATAGTCTATGTAGTAGACCTTAATTACTGTTTCATATATTTGAGCATATTTGAAATTTTAGGTGCATGTGCTTTGGTTCAGTTCTAATTGGCCCCATTCTCAACTCTAATTATGAGCCCTGATGAGATTAAGCCCATAATTCAAAGTTTCCTACTTACAAGGATTAGATTACGGATGGTTAAAAGTATTTAGTTTGAGATGATGAAAGAATAAACTTAAGGACTTCTTATAGCTATGAGGAGAAAATTGCAGTCTTATTTTCTAGATTTTTTTTTAAAGATGTGAAGTCTCAAGCATTTACTAGTACAGTAATTTGCTGACCATGAAACAGCTCAGAATCATGTCTGACTCTCCTCTAGCAAGTATGTTATATCAGACACTTACCTGAGAACTTTACATTTATTATTAGTTTATTAAATTTTCACAGTAATATGCGGTAGGTACCGTCAATTATACTCCTTTAGATAAGGATACTGTGGCCTAGATGAGAAATTAAACCAAAGGTAAAGAAACCAAGGGTGCACAGTGACTCAAATATAAGTAATTGGTTTTTGAGTCTGTTATTAAATATACCATAAATGAGAGGCCATTTTATGGAATTGTAATTATAATTTAAGAGTTATAAAAACAGACAAAAAAATATTCCTTTAAGCCAGTGGTTCCCAACCTTCCTAATGCCACAACCCTTTAATACAGTTCCTCATGTTGTGGTGACCCCCAACCATAAAATTATTTTCGTTGCTGCTTCATAACTGTAATTTTGCTACTGTTATGAATCGTAATGTTAATATCTGATATGCAGGATGTATTTTCATTGTTACAAATCGAACATAATTAAAGCATAGTGATTAATCACAAAAACAATATGTAATTATGTGTTTTCCGATGGTCTTAGGCGACCCCTGTGAAAGGGTTGTTCGCCCCCCAAAAGGGGTTGCGACCCACAGGTTGAGAACCGCTGCTTTAAGCCATTGTTTTGTTTATACACCAAACCTTGCCTGAATATCTTACACATTTTAGTTACAGGAGCCAACAGGTATCCTATTGCTTGTGGTTTTTATTATTTGTCTGGTTACTTTTGTTTGCTCTGTTCTGTTCATTAATTTGTTTATGTGTTAAGTCAGATGGAACACATCCTAATTTAATCACATTGTGTTCATTGAGAAAATGGAAGGTATTCACCATAATGACCAAAACTTATGGGTTTTGGAAGCTCATTGCAAATGGCATTCTAAATCTACAACTATGACTTAAACAAATGCAATTTTTATATTTCATTATGATTCTACTTTTTGTTTTTGATTCAGAGACGTGGCTAATTGCTCATGATTTCATAAAGCAAAACTCATAACATGGTGAAATAAATCTTATTTCTATTTTATCTCCCCTGCTTATACAGTATTGAATAATATAATTAGTACTCAAATATTGCAAGACAAGTCATTTAAATACTATTTGATTCACAACATCATTAGTGATTCAACATAGCACACTTTATTTTTCTTAATTAAACATATCAATCCCAGGGGAGTGTTATTGGCACTGGATTTATTTGGTCTACGACTTACTCATTTATTACCTCTAGGTCACTGAGCATGATCAAATTGTAATGGGAAGTTTTTCTCTTATAAGATGGGAGTCTCCCAGTGATCTGGTTACACCAATATTGCTTCTTCATGTAAAGTATGAACATTAATATTATTAACATAAACACTTACTTATTAATTTATGTTAGCCTATTAAATGAAATTTTTATAGCCTTTTCAAGCAAACCACCCTTCCCAAGATGATGAGAGTATATTATCTGTAGATGAAAATTCATTTATGCATTTCTGGGGTTGGTCTAGGAAGAAATTACAAAGTTTGAATAGTGTCCCTTTTTAACCTTCTCTTTTTAACCCACTTTTTACACTTGAGATAACTGAGTAATTCTCATTACAATTTATTCTTGTTTAAAAAATGATCATATACATTTTTACTCTTCTGCTCTCTCTCTCATTTGACCCTATGAAGATATAAAGATATATGGTTTTATTTTGTATATATAAGTATTATATGATCATTGTAAAAAAAAAGTCTAAGATGAGAAGGCAGTTAAATACTATTGCTAAAGTCACTGGAATATAATTTTATATTTATACTAGAAACCTGGTGCATGAAATTCATACATGGTGGGGGGCAGGGGTGTCCCTCAGCCCAGCCTGCAACCTCTTGCAATCTGGGACCCCTTGGGGGACATCCTTCTTGCAATCTGGGACCACAGGCTCCTAACCACTCACCTGCCTGCCTGCCTGATAGCCCCTAACCACTCTGCCAGTCTGGGACTTGGGAGATGACCACCTGCTGGCTTAGGCCCGCTCTCTGGGGGATTGGGCCTAAGCTGGCAGTCAGACCTCCCTCTGGCAGCAGCGGAGCCCTCGGGGGCTGTCCACTTGCCAGCGGGGAGCAGGCCTAAGCTGCAGTCGGACATCCTTAGCGCTGCTGAGGAGGCGGGAGAGGCTCCCACCACCACCGCTGTACTGGCAGCCATCAGCCTGGCTT
>NW_005367952.1:698743-704379 GCF_000412655.1 Myotis brandtii
CGCCATCACTGGAGCAAGCAAGCCTCCCTGTTCGCTTCAGTGCATGGCTGCCGGCCGCCATCTTGGCTGACAGTTAATTTGCATAAGGATATGCTGATTAGCCAATGGGAAGGGTAGTGGTCGTACGCTAATTACCATGTTTCTCTTTTATTAGTGTAGATTATGTTGTGTACTGTTAAAATTTTGTACAGATATGAAACATCTAGCTGCCTAGTTATTTGGTAGTATTACTTATAGTTAGGAAAATATGACCTCTAATGTGTAGAATAGGGCTTGCATGTTGTTGAAGGTCAATATTTATTAAAATAATTCATTTTATGTCAGCATTCATTTGGATATACATTATTATAAAGTCAATATGGTGTACCATTATTGTGCCTGTGTGTGTGTGTGTAAATCTGCTTTACTATGTTAAAACAAATAATATATTGAGATAGTCTTATATTTTGCAATATTCATGTTAAACTTAATAATTATCCTTCTCTCTGATAGGGGCCAATCATTCTTATTTCAGAGTTAAAGAAACTTCCAGCTGAATTAAACTAATGAAGAGATAACTATATTGTTTTCATTATAATATTGGGTGGGATGATTGAATAAGTTTTTCTTTCTAAACTCTGAAACAATTTCAAAGATATGCTTTTCTTCTTTGGTTAAAATCAGCTTGTATGCCACTGTTCCAGTGATGTATGGCTGCATAACAGTGGCTTAAATCCAGTGGCTTAAACAAGATGATTTCTTGTTTCTCCCAGTTGAGTGTGTCAGGAATTCAGATAAGACTTGGTTGGACAGTTCATTTGATCACCTGAGATTAACTGAGGTGACTTGGGAGGTGAGTTCACCTACTGATTGGGCTGGTCTGGGCTGTCCAAGATGGTGTTAGTTACAAGTGTGGCATCTTGGAGGGGACAGCTCGAAGGCAGGGCTCATCTGGCTCTTTCATTTTACCATGTAATTTCAGGTCTCTTCATGTGGTTTCACCAACAGGATAGTAAAATCTTCAAAAAGTTGTCTGACATCTTCATGAGACCAAATGCCCATGTTGCAGGACCAATCCCCAGTAGGGGGCATGCAGGAGGCAGCAGATCAATTATTCTCTCTCATCATTGATGTTTCTATCTCTCCCTCTACCTTCCTCTATGAAACAAAAAAAAGAAAAGAAAAAATTGTAGCTTTTGGGGTATTTCATCTTACACAAAGTAAATTGATATAGAGTGTATTTTAAAGGAAATAGGAAAAAAAAAAAAGCAGACCTGATTTGCTCTTCCTCCATGCATAGTATTTTTAGGAGCAGATAAAAAAGAAAGCCTAGAGTGGTTTAATTTATATATGCCATATTATAAAACAGGGAGTACATATTATTCCTAGTTAGGTATTAGCCTGTATTATTTTCCTCTTTTTCTTACATTAACTGAATGTTCAAAGTACATTCTTGGAAAACCAAAATAAGAGAATCCTATTTATCTCAGCATCTTATATTGTACCTCTTCTGTTTTATACATTTGAGAATACCAATAAAATGAGCAACCATCTAATGATAAAGGGATCTTGTACAAGTTTTAGCTTGGCTGTAATTTAATTTCCTCTGCTGTTGAATTTCTGTAACCTTCTGCAACTGTCATTTTGTGTTTGGAGTGTCTTATTTTATTTATTTATTAAAGCCAATTTAAAATGTGTGTTTTCTAGCAGCTCCTGAGAATATCTGAAAAGTTATCTTAATCTTACTGGATTTCGGCTTTTGATTGTGTGCATCGAAAAAATGGGCCACAAAGCCTAGGGTTGCACTGACTGACATTTCATTATCATATCAGTAAATATGCTTCATTGTTGGGAAGTTTCCGGGAAATATAGTGATAGTCCTTTAAAGCATTTGCTCATGAAATGTTCAAAAATATAAAGATTCTCTTTTTTAATCTCATTGAGAAGTTGAAGAAATGTCAAGCAGGTATAGTACACATTTTCCAGTTTGATTTTACTTCTTATTGTTATGGGAAGCAGCATGAATTTTTACTGAATACCTTTTTGGCTCTTTTCAGCTTTCCTATGTATTTCATAGGATTCTAATCTTTAATCCTGCTACATTCATTTTTAAGCTTAATGGCTGTCATATGGCTCTTCTGTTACCTGAAAACTCTTCTTTTTATTTTAATCATGATGCATTTAGAGAGATTTTTTTTACTAGAAATAAGGGTCACTAGAGAGAGATCTGACCTAAGCTATATAAAAAGGAAAGCTGTATTTTAGTGAGACGAGAGTGACAGGTAGTGATGTGATGGTGTAGAGGGAAGAAAACAAGAGCCAACTTGAAAAATAAAATAACCCACACACACAAAAAAAACTGTTTCATTTATATAAGTGGTGACTTCTTTTGACTCAGTCCTCAGCACAATATGGATTTTCTGCCAAAACTTCTCTGAACACTATAATCTTGTGTCTCAGGTTCACAATATAAAGAAATGATTAGGTTTAATTTTTAAAATCTAGAAAATAATTAGACCTATACAACATAATCATCATCAACAACAATATCATCTGTTATATTTAACAAAAGATAAAACTGAACTACAATTTTATGCAAGTATAAAGTATATCATAGCACACAGGCATATCAAACAGGGCTAAATAGTCTACCCATTTATTTAGATGCCCATTAAAACCTGTTAGTATGCATTAGAGATCCAATTTGTTCATGTAAATATTCACTGGTGTCTCCTCCATTTGTAATATAATAAGGCAGAGGAGATACTCAAATTCAGGATATACTCAGACTTGCTTCAAGGAGCCTATACTATTTGTGGGCTATTTTCCCACTGGAATCCCATATGCAGGCCCACATTAAAATGAAGATTCACTGTTAAGAACTGGAGTAGTTGCTTCAAGCATGGGACATGTTGTCTTAGTGAAGCTGGTTGCCAATTTGGAATACTTAGCCTCAGAGAGATTTGGAATTACAATTTACCATCTGTGAGTTGGGCATGTTATGAAGCTCTCCAAGCCTTCACCTCATGTGGATTTAATAGCAACTGTCCAATAACACTAACACTTATTACAATGTGTAGCGAGTTACCTGGCTCTTGTTCATCGCTCAATGAAGGTCTGTTGTCATCGCTGCCAATACTTGGGGTGCCCTCAGATAGAGTCCCCATTTACTCCTGCCAACCAGGTGGAATGTTGAGACTCCAAAGGCAACAACTGTGTTCTTCTGTAGTTTAAAGACATCTGTTCCATGCCCAATGTGTAGCACTAATAGACCTTCATCTTCCATAAAGAGGTGAACCTTGAAACAATGGTCATGATTCAAATGAACATTAACGTATGAAAATTAACAACAGTGCCCTAGCTGGTTTGGCTCAGCGGATAGAGCCAAGGGTCCCAGGTTTGATTCCAGTCAAGGGCATGTACCTGGGTTGTGGGCACATCCCCAGTAGGGGGCGTGCAAGAGGCAGCTGAATCGATGTTTCTAACTTGCTATCCCTCTCCCTCTCCCTTCCTCTCTGTAAAAAAATCAATAAAATATATTTTAAAAAAAGAAAATTAACAACAGTGAAAGGAAAGACAAAGAAAAAAGTATAGTAAAAAGAAAATAAATCAAGAAATTGACCCTTGCTTAACAAAGCAACTATATGGCTATGGTTATGTTTCAGTCATATACCAGGGAATAATATTAGGCAGTACCTTTTCCGGGACAAATGATGTGGATGCTGTCTACTCAGTATTATGGTCCTAGTTATTGTCATTGTAACACCAAAAGCTTCCTCAGAGAAAACATTACTGAAATCGAGCATAGTTTAATGCAAAGTTTAAAAAGACCATTTTAAATCACAGGATTGAAGATGCATAATATATAGGCAGTGTCCTTTCTTCCCACATAATGACTATGCCCGTTTCCTGTCCTTTACTTCATGCGATAAATTTTCCACCATTAGTAGAAAACACATAAGTAAGACATAACACAATTACTTTATGTTCCTCAATTTGAGAATTTTTTTTCTAAAGGGGATCTTATGAAAGAACCAAGAGCACAACCTTTACTTAAAAAATTACTTAGTAGTTTCAAAGCTATTGAGACACACTGGCTGTAATATTGATTCGCTCAGAAGAGATTATCTACATAACACCTGGCCTCATAAGGATTTGCAACATTTTCTATCAGGATTGTGCACTGAAAAATACACTTACGTTTCTGTGGAAACCACTGTCGATAGTACTATTGCCTCATCAAAGTTTTGAGATCCTACTTCTCTGACTAGGCAACAAAAATCCACTCCAACATCGAGATTGTGAGATTCAAGATAGTTGAGCAAAGTAAGGAATACGCTAGTATGTTTGCTGTTGTCAAATAAAGAATCAGATTAATGAGGAAGGGTGCTACAAGTCAAAATCCACGACTATTTAATATTGTTTGCATGTTCAATTAGTTGGTTCATCATTAATCATGGTTAGTTGCACTTGTTTTTTTTTCTGTAGACTTCATACACCAATTTTATTATAATCACTGTTCTCAGGATGTTTATAACAATGATTACAGCTCTCTTAACTATTTCACATATTTTGGAATTGTTTCAAAGTCAATGTATTATTTTTAAAATCAAGATTATCTGTCAAAAGAAATTGTAGATGACTTGTTTAGATAACTTTTGTGCACATTACAAAAGTAGAATGCTTTTTATTTATTTTTAAATTGGTATTCAGGTGAATATGTAGTCCTGATTCTGGTGATTGAGGCAGGGAGATGTAGAGAGGCTGGATGCTTTTTAACCAACTTGAAAAATAAAATAACCCACACACACAAAAAAAACAAAAACAGAAAAGCATCATGTCAAAATTATTCTATTCATTTCAGCACATTGCAAAGCATAAGACTAGGGAAAATATTTTTTAAAAAGCAATAATAATAAAAGTGATAAAAAGTAGAAATTGTAAAGGAGTCTTTTATCAGTATTTCAATTTACATAAGCAACATACTATCAGGTTTGATAGGATTCTATATTATCTGCATTCTGATGCATTTATTTAATGCTATAAGCCAAAGCAAGAAGTAATTATAAACATTATTTTATTATATTTTATTGCAAATTATCTTCTTTAAATTAAAAAATTTTTAAAAAACAAGAAGTGTATATTTACATTTATAAATCAGCCATGATGAAAGAACAATATTGTGATATTAAATATATATATACATACATATATATGCTATATATATCTTACCTAATAATAGACAAACATGTAAATTGACCATACCTTCGCTTCGCTAACCAGCCAATCAGGAGAGTTTGCAAATTAACCCAACAAAGATGGTGGTTAATTTGCATACTTAGGCTCCAAGCGGCGGAGTGAAGACTGAAGGCGAGCTGGAGCAGCGAAGACAGAAGACTGAAGGCGGCTCTGGCCGCAAAGTTTAAAAAGACCATTTTAAATAACAGGATTGAAGTTGCATAATATATATGTCCTTTCTTCCCACATAATGACTATGCCTGTTTCCTGTCCTTTACTTCATGCGATAAATTTTCCACCATTAGTAGAAAACACATAAGTAAGACATAACACAATTACTTTATGTTCCTCAATTTGAGAATTTTTTTTCTAAAGGGGATCTTATGAAAGAACCAAGAGCACAACCTTTACTTAAAAAA
>NW_005367952.1:705538-723980 GCF_000412655.1 Myotis brandtii
CTCCCTTCCTCTCTGTAAAAAAATCAATAAAATATATTTTAAAAAAAGAAAATTAACAACAGTGAAAGGAAAGACAAAGAAAAAAGTATAGTAAAAAGAAAATAAATCAAGAAATTGACCCTTGCTTAACAAAGCAACTATATGGCTATGGTTATGTTTCAGTCATATACCAGGGAATAATATTAGGCAGTACCTTTTCCGGGACAAATGATGTGGATGCTGTCTACTCAGTATTATGGTCCTAGTTATTGTCATTGTAACACCAAAAGCTTCCTCAGAGAAAACATTACTGAAATCGAGCATAGTTTAATGCAAAGTTTAAAAAGACCATTTTAAATCACAGGATTGAAGATGCATAATATATAGGCAGTGTCCTTTCTTCCCACATAATGACTATGCCCGTTTCCTGTCCTTTACTTCATGCGATAAATTTTCCACCATTAGTAGAAAACACATAAGTAAGACATAACACAATTACTTTATGTTCCTCAATTTGAGAATTTTTTTTCTAAAGGGGATCTTATGAAAGAACCAAGAGCACAACCTTTACTTAAAAAAATTACTTAGTCGTTTCAAAGCTATTGAGACACACTGGCTGTAATATTGATTCGCTCAGAAGAGATTATCTACATAACACCTGGCCTCATAAGGATTTGCAACATTTTCTATCAGGATTGTGCACTGAAAAATACACTTACGTTTCTGTGGAAACCACTGTCAGTAGTACTATTGCCTCATCAAAGTTTTGAGATCCTACTTCTCTGACTAGGCAACAAAAATCCACTCCAACATCGAGATTGTGAGATTCAAGATAGTTGAGCAAAGTAAGGAATACGCTAGTATGTTTGCTGTTGTCAAATAAAGAATCAGATTAATGAGGAAGGGTGCTACAAGTCAAAATCCACGACTATTTAATATTGTTTGCATGTTCAATTAGTTGGTTCATCATTAATCATGGTTAGTTGCACTTGTTTTTTTTTCTGTAGACTTCATACACCAATTTTATTATAATCACTGTTCTCAGGATGTTTATAACAATGATTACAGCTCTCTTAACTATTTCACATATTTTGGAATTGTTTCAAAGTCAATGTATTATTTTTAAAATCAAGATTATCTGTCAAAAGAAATTGTAGATGACTTGTTTAGATAACTTTTGTGCACATTACAAAAGTAGAATGCTTTTTATTTATTTTTAAATTGGTATTCAGGTGAATATGTAGTCCTGATTCTGGTGATTGAGGCAGGGAGATGTAGAGAGGCTGGCTGCTTTTTAAAGAATTTTTTTCTTCTATATCAGATAACAATATTTAAAAATTAGAATTAAGAACAACATACATGAATATCTATAGCTAATGAAAGATGTCAGTCATCTTCTCTTGTCTGGATTTTAATATTTATTTATTTTTAATTTCTTTATTGATTAAGGTATTACATATGTGTCCTTATCCCCCCCCCCAAATTTCCCACTCATGTCCTCACCCCCCGTTGTCTATGTCCATTGGTTAGGCTTATATGCATGCATACAAGTCCTTTGGTTGATCTCTCCCCTTTACACCCACCCTCTCCTACCTTCCCTCTGATGTTTGATGGTCTGATCAATGCTTCTCTGTCTCTGGATCTGTCTTTTTAGTCCCTATGTATTATAGTACAGCCTTTAGGAAATTCTCATTTAAAATACAGACATTTGCCTATGTGCACATAATTCAGTTACCATTAAGGGATGATGCCAGCTTATGGGCAAAAGTCATAAAAGTGAACACTAATGCCAAGCCTATACTTGGATGACTGTTGTAATACATTGCATGGCTCTCTATGCATTGCTTTATATTTACTTTTGAATGATTTTTTAAAGATTTCACCACTGTTAAGTCCATGAAAAACAAAACAAAACACCAATTGCTATTTTTTCACTTTGATAGATGTAACGGGGCTCTTTTAGTGACTTATCTGAGACCCTAAAAACTTTAAAAAGCTCCCTCCAGAGTTTCCGCATATAAGTATTTGTGATCACTAAGATGATTTATGTACGCAACTCATTAAAGTATTTTAAAAGGATCTTTAGCAAGGTGAGCATTAGACAAAGAAATTAATTCAGTGCTGAGAATATAAATAGAATGCTGTAATCATAAAAAATAATAGAAATCAGCTCTTCATATCAACATAAACTGCTTTCAAAAAATATCAAGCAGCTTCTTTAATTACATTTTGATTGTGTTTTTTATTTATACCATATTCCTCTGGTGGGTAAGCTTGTAATTGCAGACAGCTCCACTTTATGTATTTAAATTAAGGTCAAATGGACCCAAACTCCCAGGATTTTTTTCTTTTGTTCGGTAACTAAACAAAAATAAATAAATAAATAAAATAAATAAATCTGGTTTCTGAAAAAAAAATGAAAACTGTTAGATGGACTAGAAACTGCCATATTTCAGCATACCGAGTAAAGGAAAGATAAAAGACTGTTTATATGCCAGACACTGTGCTAAATGTTTTGCAAAAATTATCAAATTCTATCATCAAAACAACCTTATGATAAAATATTTTCAGTCTCTTGATGCTGCTAGTATTAGACATTCCCACATAAAGGCATCCCAAACAATAATGTCCTTTATTAGTTCTGCCATGTGGGTTGTCTGGAGTAAGAGCTATCTTCAGTTTGGGGTAGTTCCAATAGCGGAACAGCATCACCAAGGCTGTCGCTGTTTTCATTCCCACTTCTCTGAGCCCCACATTATCAGCATGCTGCTGAGGCAGCCCTCCTACTAGTATACAGGATGGCGTAGGTAACAACTCCTAGTGCTCCATGCTCCATTTCTTCAGAAAAATATGTATCCTTTGTGCCAACATTGCAATGATTCTGTTTAGATTGGTTTGAATTACAAGTTCACTTCTGACACGGTCATTTGGACCAGAAGTATGAATTGTGATAATTAGTTAAGATAAGAAATATTCACTATCCTGGCCCATGTGATTCAGTGGTTGAGTATCAACCTATGAACCAGGAGGTCACGGTTCAATTCCTGTTCAGGACACATGCCCAGGTGTCAGGTTTGACCCCCAGTGGGGGGCATGCAGGAGGTAGCCAATCAAATATTCTCATCATTTATGTTTCTCTCCCTCTCTGAAAAATATAAAAATTTTAAAAATAAGTGGAACTTACTTACTTTTACCTTGGAAAAGAGCTAGCCTTTACCATCAGCTTTGATCAACAGAACATGTCACAAGTGACATTCTAGAAATCTAGGCTTTAAGATGATGGGCAGATGATGGGCAGCTTCCCCTCTCTGCCTTAATGAATCCAGAAGCTGCAGTATAAGAAACCCAAGCCACACAGGAGGCTGCATGGAAAACTAACTTGCTGATTGTCATTCTCACCTGAGTCTAGTCAACAGCCATGACCAAATGCCAACCATGTTCGTGAGGTATCTTGAACATTGCAGGCCAATTTGAGGTTGGTCTGATGGTCTGATATTGCATGGCCATTTGACCTTGGATAGCCAGCTAGTATTGCATGGAGAGAGAAGACACATTTCTGTTGTTTTAACTCCCTAATGATGGTCTGACATTGCATGGCCATTTGACCTTGGATAGGCAGCTAGTATTGCATGGAGCAACAAAACTGTAGAGATTAGCCAAATCATCTCACAGACTAGGAGAGAGAAGACACATTTCTGTTGTTTTAACTCCCTATGTTTTATTATCTATAATAATAAAAGTGTGATATGCAAATTGACCTAACAGCCGAACAGCAGAACAACCATCCAGATGACCAGGCTATGACACCCACTGGCGCCAGGCCAGCCAAGGCAGGTGCCATGCAATTGGTTGGGGGCCCTGCCATCACCCCATGATTGCCCTTCAGAGGGAGGCCCAGTCCACTGGCCAGTGGGGTGGTCAATCGGGGGGGGCTCCATGATCACCCCAAAGAGGGAGGGCCAGGCCACCGACTGGCAGGTGCAATGGATGGGTGGGGCCTCCCTCGGCGGGGGCAATCCATAGCAGAGCCCATTACCGGGTGGACAGGGCCTACCTCTTTGGGGCAATCAATACTGGTGCTCCCAGACTGTGAGAGGGTGCAGGCCGAGCTGAGGGACCACCCCCGCCCCAAGTGCATGAATTTCATGCACTGGGCCTCTAGTGGTTTATAATACAGCAACAGAAAAGCAAGACAATCCCTGCTCGTTATACCATTGGTATAAACTTCAGGAAAATTTGGCTTAGTATTTGGACTCTATTTTTGTTTCCTAGCTATGCTTTTCTACTTCCTTCCATGTTAATACACAGCCTAGTTTGGTCTGCCTTGTCTAGTGTCAGAAATAGTGTATTAAACCTATAGAAAATTAGCAGTCTCTCCAAACTGCACAAAGTTCAGAACTTAAAGGAGAAATGCATTCATACTATTGTATTTATAGCTATTTATGTCCTTTTTAGTAACCGGACAGATTCATGCAAAGCTGCATTCAAGGAAAGCTCTCTCTTTGCCAAAATTCACTTGGTAAAATCACCCACAGCTCTTGCTTAGAACAGGTGTGGGTTGGGGTGTGTGTGTGTGTGTGTGTGTGTGTGTATGTGTGTATGTGCATGCGCATGCAAAATTGGGTTTCTCTCTGATTAAAAATCTCCTGACTTCTGAGATTAAGAGATGAGATTCTGAAGCAAGAATCATTTATAGGCATTCTTCTGAAACAGAAAAATTAATTTTTCTGAAAAAAAATTTTGACTGTTAAGTTTTATATAGTACTTCTATAAACTTTCCCCTTACACTCTTACTAGCTATTTTCAGGAATTTTGTTTATTATAATGTCATAGCTGTTTTTCAAGGACTATTCTTGCATAGAGCATATTCTTAAACTTTTTGACTAAAGTGAATTAATGTCAGGCAGTCAGAGATTATGTGATTTTACTTTTACATCTCTACTATCTATTTCTAGGAGGTGTTTTTTTTTATTATAATGTCATATCTATTTTTCTAACCTACACAATAAAGAACTAAGTTAGGATATGAGACATTAGTTATAATGTTCTGAAGCCATTAGCAGTGGTTGATGTTATTTACCATTTTTAGTATTTCATGTATTTTTAACATAATGTATAATCTATAGTGTACCATAAAAATACAAACCTCAGATCATATTTATTCTGTAAGCTTGATTCTTTAATAGCATTAACAAGTAATTTTTAAAGAAATGTACTATAGCCCAGATAAATAAAAATGAGTATATGTGGTTTCTTACACAGACTAATTTTTCAATAGATATATGATACTATGCTCTCTCATACAATATCAATTGCTTCTTAAGGCAGAACATGGTTTTAGAGTCTTATTAAGGACCTCTAATCCTATTTAAATCAGATTTACTGATGAAAATAATAGATTATCATATAATAAAAAGGCACATGGCAAATAACAGGAATCCAAAAACCTAGAGTGCTCTATATGTCATTGAATTTTGCCTTTGGTCCTGTCTTACAACATGGCATTTAAGGAAGCACCAAAAACTCAACACTCAAAATGAGAAAGAGAGAGAGAGAGAGAGATGAGAGGTGAGAGAGAAACATTGATCAGTTGCCTTCCATATGTGTGTGCCCTGACTGGGGACTGAACAACCCAGTTATATGGCCTGACTGGGAATCAAACTGGCAACCTATTTATGCTCAGGACAGGGCTCAGCCACTGTAGCTCAACTTAAACAGTTTTATAATTTTTACATACCTAATGAATCTTTATCCCTTCACCTGAGTAGCTCTGTTACATTTTTACAAATCAGCATATTAACAAAAATGGTACATTTTCATTGAGTTGTCTGATCTAATAAGCACTAAACATTTGTGGTCTCATTTCCCTGAAAGCTGGAGCTTTTGGGACTGACATACTGCTAATGTGAAGAAATGACTTTATTCTGCTGACTACTAATTAATGTTTATAATTATATCCTCTCCCAAGCATACTCAAAATCAGATGTGAGAAACAGTGGCTAAGAAGTAAGAAACATCTTTATCTGTACAATTGCTTACCATCTAGGAAAGACTTCAACTGAAGACTCACTTTGGGATATCCCATTGGCTTAGTAATCAATGTTCTCAAACTAAGAAGAATTTAAAAGGAAAGAATGTCAATTTGAATTGTTAAGTACATTGTGTTTCAGTGAGATATTGAAAAGTTCTGAGAAAAATTTTTTGATGAGAAGTAATTATTACCTCTATATATAAAAAGCCAGCAACTGTAATGACCATAACGACCGATCGACCAGTTGCTATGAGGTGCATTGACCACCTCTGGGTCCCTCCCCCAAGCCCATAGGCTTCCATCACTGGGTGGCCAATGGGGAACCACAGAGAACTGGGGTGGGACTGGGGACTGGCGAGTGGGCAGAAGATGACCCTGATTGCAGGCTAGGCCTAGGGACCCTACCCACGCATGATTTCATGCGCTGGGCCTCTAGTATCCTATATAATAAAGAAGTAATATGCAAATTGACCTTCACACTGTAATGCCATCACAAGGTGGTGTTGCGCACAGTGGGGGCAGGGCAGCAGGGATGGGGCCGGCGTCCGCTCTGTGAGGCTTCTGCCAGGGTTCCTGCGGCCCCACAGGGGTGCTGGGGTCCTGGTGGCTGCTCTTCACGGCCTGTAGGTGGGGCATTGGGGTGGCACTCCAGGACTCGGCACTGTCCCGCAGCATGCCAGCCACATGGGGCTGGACTCCGGGACTTCGGGTGGTCCCATGGTGCTGGCAGAGGGGGGGGGAGAAGAAGGGGTCCTGGGTCTTGCACGATTTCTCACGACAGGTCACTAGTTTTAAATAAAACTACATGAAAGCAATTTCTTATATCTTCACAATAACTTCATGGAGGTGATTTCTTTGAATTCCAGTTTTATAAACAAATAAAATGAGACTTGGATGATATAAGTAATTTATCTAATATTGTTACCTAAGGTAAGCCAAGCTAGAAGTCACAGTACATTTTTATGGAAATGTCTTTGCCCACTTTATTTAGCAAACTTTTTCATATATTTTTTTTCTACTTTTTAAATGTTTCTGGGGCTGCTACAATAAATTTTTAAGGAAGCACCAAAAACTCAACACTCAAAATGAGAAAGAGAGAGAGAGAGAGAGAGATGAGAGGTGAGAGAGAAACATTGATCAGTTGCCTTCCATATGTGTGTGCCCTGACTGGGGACTGAACAACCCAGTTATATGGCCTGACTGGGAATCAAACTGGCAACCTATTTATGCTCAGGACAGGGCTCAGCCACTGTAGCTCAACTTAAACAGTTTTATAATTTTTACATACGTAATGAATCTTTATCCCTTCACCTGAGTAGCTCTGTTACATTTTTACAAATCAGCATATTAACAAAAATGGTACATTTTCATTGAGTTGTCTGATCTAATAAGCACTAAACATTTGTGGTCTCATTTCCCTGAAAGCTGGAGCTTTTGGGACTGACATACTGCTAATGTGAAGAAATGACTTTATTCTGCTGACTACTAATTAATGTTTATAATTATATCCTCTCCCAAGCATACTCAAAATCAGATGTGAGAAACAGTGGCTAAGAAGTAAGAAACATCTTTATCTGTACAATTGCTTACCATCTAGGAAAGACTTCAACTGAAGACTCACTTTGGGATATCCCATTGGCTTAGTAATCAATGTTCTCAAACTAAGAAGAATTTAAAAGGAAAGAATGTCAATTTGAATTGTTAAGTACATTGTGTTTCAGTGAGATATTGAAAAGTTCTGAGAAAAAAGTTTTTGATGAGAAGTAATTATTACCTCTATATATAAAAAGCCAGCAACTGTAATGACCATAACGACCGATCGACCAGTTGCTATGAGGTGCATTGACCACCTCTGGGTCCCTCCCCCAAGCCCATAGGCTTCCATCACTGGGTGGCCAATGGGGAACCACAGAGAACTGGGGTGGGACTGGGGACTGGCGAGTGGGCAGAAGATGACCCTGATTGCAGGCTAGGCCTAGGGACCCTACCCACGCATGATTTCATGCGCTGGGCCTCTAGTATCCTATATAATAAAGAAGTAATATGCAAATTGACCTTCACACTGTAATGCCATCACAAGATGGTGTTGCGCACAGTGGGGGCAGGGCAGCAGGGGTGGGGCCGGAGTCCGCTCTGTGAGGCTTCTGCCAGGGTTCCTGCGGCCCCACAGGGGTGCTGGGGTCCTGGTGGCTGCTCTTCACGGCCTGTAGGTGGGGCATTGGGGTGGCACTCCAGGACTCGGCACTGTCCCGCAGCATGCCAGCCACATGGGGCTGGACTCCGGGACTTCGGGTGGTCCCATGGTGCTGGCAGAGGGGGGGGGAGAAGAAGGGGTCCTGGGTCTTGCACGATTTCTCACGACAGGTCACTAGTTTTAAATAAAACTACATGAAAGCAATTTCTTATATCTTCACAATAACTTCATGGAGGTGATTTCTTTGAATTCCAGTTTTATAAACAAAGGCAGCAGGGGTGGGGCCGGAGTCCGCTCTGTGAGGCTTCTGCCAGGGTTCCTGCGGCCCCACAGGGGTGCGGGGGTCCCGGTGGCTGCTCTTCGCGGCCTGTAAGTGGGGCATTGGGGCGGCACTCAGGACTCAGGGCTGTCCCGCAGCATGCCAGCCACATGGGGCTGGACTCCGGGACTTCGGGTGGTCCCATGGTGCTGGCAGAGGGGGGGGGAGAAGAAGGGGTCCTGGGTCTTGCACGATTTCTCACGACAGGTCACTAGTTTTAAATAAAACTACATGAAAGCAATTTCTTATATCTTCACAATAACTTCATGGAGGTGATTTCTTTGAATTCCAGTTTTATAAACAAATAAAATGAGACTTGGATGATATAAGTAATTTATCTAATATTGTTACCTAAGGTAAGCCAAGCTAGAAGTCACAGTACATTTTTATGGAAATGTCTTTGCCCACTTTATTTAGCAAACTTTTTCATATATTTTTTTTCTACTTTTTAAATGTTTCTGGGGCTGCTACAATAAATTGCCACCAAGTGGGTGGCTTGATACAACATTAATGTACTTATATTCTTTTAAATTCAACTGCAGTGAAAGAATAAGTCACTGAACATGTGCTAATACTGCATAAAGTGTGATTACTATCCAGTACTAACTCCTTTAATTCTTCCTCAGCCACTTGTTACCTCAGATCCCTAGGTTCGCTTTCCAAGGCCTTGCCATTAATTTAGCAATTATTCATTAATTATCAACCATGTGCACAGAGACTCTAAGGTGTTATGAGGCTGCAGAAATGGACAAGATAAAGCATTTCTATAATTATTATAATTTAGATAGAGGAGAGATATGCAGAAATAATTATAACATAGAGAATACCAAATATCCTAAGAAAGAGACAGAAAATAATAGTAGTACAATTCAGAAAGTGCGAGATAATTTTCTAATCTTAGAAAATAGAATGAGGAAAGTTTTATGAGGATTTTGGCTTTTTAACAGGGCTTGGGATGACAAAATTGATTAGATTCAGACATGTAAAGAGTATGGGTGAAGGGATTTCCATTTTCTGTGAGGGAAGCACAGAAACAAAAGGAGAAATAAAAACAGGAAGTTATGTAGGAGAAGGATGAATTAGATTTGTTAGAGCACAGGAATTCTGGCATGAATCTGATAGAAATAACTCAGTAAGGGCAAATTAGAATAATTTTTCTATTAATATTAAGTATTCAGTGATGGGTTCAGAAAAGTAAATTAACATTGGAAAGGGATTTTAGGAAGCCCAGTGTTTCTATGATATCCATCAGCTTACTATATACTAAGTATTCCTTTCTGCCTTTTGTAGTATTGTTTAATGCAGGGGTCCTCAAACTTTTTAAACAGGGGGCCAGTTCACTGTCCGTCAGACCGTTGGAGGTCCGGACTATAGTTTAAAAAAAAACTATGAACAAATTCCTGTGCACACTGCACATATCTTATTTTGAAGTAAAAAAACAAAACGGGAACAAATACAATATTTGTATTTGCATGTGGCCCGAGGGCCGTAGTTTGAGGACCCCTGGTTTAATGTGTCCCAGTTGGCACCAAATATGTACATTGTTTATATGATATACACAGTCATTGCCTCAAAGGAATACAAAATAATTAACAACTGAACCCAACAAATATCAATGTACTTTCAGTGGAATTGTCCCTAAAAAGCATTATCAAATATGTTTAGCCAACTTTTTGTAAATAGAGTTGCTATTAGCATTGGGGATGCGGCAGTTCTCAATGTGTGGGACTGCAGAAGATTTGGCATCTATGGCTTGGAGAACTATATATACACTTAGCCATCTCCCTTCACCAGTCATTATGACACCCCAAGTCCCCACATTTACTTTTGGATGCCTCAGGTGGAGGTGAGTGGCCTGAGCAGAACATCCTTTGATTGAGAACCACAGGCTCTAGCATACAGTGATTACACATAAAGTTTGTAAGTAAAGCATCTAATACACGTCTCAGAGTGCATTCCTTATTATTTCCTTCATAGGGAGTACCGCAGGGAAGGAATTCTGTTTTGAATCAATGGGGAAACCCACATCTAATGTATCTATTTTGGGCTTTAACGATGAGCCTTAGCAAAGTCCAGGCCCTTGGTAATCATGCCTCAAAGGAAGTTTCTTAACATCACATAATCCTTTATTTCAGTTTTTAATACAGAACTTTCTCTTTTTTTGTCTAGTATCTAAGTACATTGGTATCAATTTTCAAAAGTGCTGATGAAATGCATGAGGGGGTTTGCTGGCTTTCATCTCAGGAAGGGAGAAAGCAGCTCTGAGCGTTGTGAGGACATTCTGTTGTCACTGGGATCCCATGCAGTGTGTGCCTCTCTAGTCTAGTCAACATTGCTGCTCTTTTTTTTCTTTTTACCCCATGGTTTATCTCCACAGATGCCAATTTATGTGATCCTGAGTTCCTTCCTAATCATTCTCAACCCTGGTTCTTGAAGAACACTGAGGAAATGTGAAATGTCATGCCCTTTCTTCATTTGAACCATGCCTACCTTCTCAGTGACTTAGTTTAACTATAGAACTATACTTCCTATTTTACCCATGAAATTTTGGGAATTCTACCCACTCATGCTAATCGATTTTCTCACCTGATTATTCTTTTTTGCCCATATTGTGTTCACTGAATGGGGCTGCAATAGCTTCAAGACATGGAGTTCTTGTAGCATTTTTTTCTTCCTTGCATGTCTTAATTGCTACAATTATACACGCATGTAATGCTCTCTCTCATATATGAAACATGTATCAAACATTTGGAAACAAATGATGGTTATACAACATGTGGCTGTATTATTCCAAGTGGCTAGTATTTTGCTAATCATCCCTCTCTAGTAAGCACTGACATTGGCAGCAAATAACTATGTGGATGACACACTCACATATTAGTCAGATGAAGGTGTGATTGCTGTTTCACCTGCCAAGGGACAAAATCATATTTAAGAGTAAAACTGTAGTTCTCTCAGGACCCAAAAGAAAGGAACACCTTTACAAAATATTAAGAGGAGCAGAGAAGGTGAGAGGAGGGAATGTAATTTAAACACCTACAATGTGTAATGAGTAGCTTAAGAAAATGCAAATGTCTTTCATTCATTTCTCAAACACCCTGAGAGGCACTTCAATCATTCTCATCAACATTGTCCCTCCACTTTAAATGTTAGGAAATTCAGGCAGAATAAAGGTAAGTCACTTTCCCAAGGACACATGATGCATTAACAACACCAATTCACTTTGTTAAATCAAAGCCCTGGCTCAATACACTCTCTCACATTTTCTCTCTTTGAGGGGCCACTGACAATCTCAGCCAGCTAGTCTATTTATCTGAGGAATCATTGCAACACATTCTTCAGATAGAGCAGTATTAATTTACATTCTTTCTGTACAAGTATCTGTGATAGGCCACATCTTCTACTTATTCCTGTGTATATTTAAGATCAAGGCCAGGTAGAACTTGGATTTGGAGTCCCATGAAAAATGCAGATTTAAGTTGAGTCTCTCTCTCTCATAAACTCTATGTCGGGCTGTTTACTAGATGTCTCTGAATATGTTTCATTGTATATGTACAGAATGATAGAATGATGATACTTACCTAAAAGAAAGGTTCTTTGGAAGAAAAGAAGTAATAACACATAGATATTCCAAACTCAATCCCTACACTCGCTTGAACTTGGATTTGGAGTCCAATGAAAAATGCAGATTTAAGTTGAGTCTCTCTTTCTCTCATAAACTCTGTCGTTGGGCTGTTTACTAGATGTCTCTGAATATGTTTTATTGTATATGTACAGAATGATAGAATGATGATACCTACCTAAAAGAAAGGTTCTTTGGAAGAAAAGAAGTAATAACACATAGTTCTTCCAAACTCAATCCCTACACTCTCTTGGCATGCAACTTATTGTAACATCTTTCTTATACCTCTGAGTTCAGTTACATCTCTGTGCAAACAGGAAACTCAAGGTGATGATACAAATAAGAACGCAGGATGAGGGCATGTTGGTGGATTTCCTTGAGGGCACAATTAAAGCAATCAGTGACGGGTGATCTATCACCTAGAAATAGTACGGGCTACTTTTCAGGACATTCCACTAAAACCAAAATGCTGACTTTTCTTGTTAACATTGACATTCTCGGTGCCAGAGCAGGAAACGCGCCCTGGCTGCCTGCGGGCTGGCCATGGCCAGGCAGCAGCCCCTGGAGCAGGGCATCACCCTGCGAGGGAGCGCCGACATCGTGGCCGAATTCTTCTGGTTCGGCATCAACAGCATTCTGTATCAGCGTGGCATTTACCGGGCCGAGACCTTCACGCGGGTTCAGAAATACGGACTCCCCTTGCTTGTCACCGCTGATCCCAAGCTGGTGAAATACCTGCACACGGTGGTGGGACAGCTGAAAGATTGGCTGTGCATGTGCTCGGTGCAGAAGCTGGTGGTGGTCATCTCGAATCTGGAAAACGGGGAGGTCCTGGAGAGGTGGCAGTTCGACGTTGAGTGCGACAAGACGGCCAGGGATGACGGTGCGCCCCGCGAGAAGTCTCCGCAAGCCATCCAAGCCGAGATCCGCTCGGTGATCAGACAGATCACGGCCACTGTGACCTTCCTGCCGCTGCTAGAGGTTTCCTGCTCCTTTGACCTGCTGATCTATACAGACAAAGACTTGGTTGTGCCTGAAAAGTGGGAAGAGTGCGGACCACAGTTCATTGCCAACTCTGAGCAGGTCCGCCTGCGCTCCTTCACGACGACCATCCACAAAGTGGACAGCGCAGTGGCCTACAAGTCCCCCGTCAGTGACTGAAGGTGCGCCCGGGAATGCGATGGAATCCCATGTGTGTTTTTCCTGAGACCAACTCAACTGCAGTTCCTGTTTGGTGGTGAATATGAAACAGCAAAAGAAGTCTGGATATTCAGAATCTTTGTGTATTTCTAAAATAACTGATAAACCATGCTGACAGTATTCCTAGAAGGCCTTTTTGCCATTTACATCATTTGTATAATTGCCATATTGAAAAAAAAAACACACAATTATTTGACTTTAATGTATATAACTTACAAAGCTGTCGCTATTTCTCCTGTTTAAATTCTGCTGAATGCTTAATGTCTTTTTTGTGTTTTATAAAATCAAGCTTTAAATGGCAATGACAAATACAGATAAATGTACATGTTTTGTTTTTTAAAAAAAGAAAAATTCTCAGCATGAACACTGACAGCCTTTATTTCTACTGTTCCTAAATTCAAAGTTTGTATGTTTGCAGTGGGCAATTTGCCTATGCAAAATGGATTACTGTGCACTGGGGTGTACAGTTATTTTTAAGACAATATACATTGATCCTTTTCAGGTTTACCGGTGATACCTGAGAGCCAGGATACACATGGGATGGCACTATTCATGAACTCAGCCAGTGTGGCAATGTTTTCAATTCTGACATGCTTCAGTACAAGTAGATATAATTCAGGGAAAATCATTCATGAGTATCCCTACGGAACTGAAAAAAAAATGTATGTGAAGCAAATATTACTATGGGGGAGTATGTTGTCTGCAACTGTGTTTTGGCAAAACTTTGGGATACGATAATAAGCTAGCTTGGCTATAAGTAAGTTTCAGTGGTTAAGTAAATCGAAGGGTTGGCAAGATAGCAAGAAAGGTTGTTCCATATGTTTAACTTCATTTCCTAAAGCAAAAGATCAATATTTGGGATTTTGTTAAGGAGTTCTTAAAAGGTTAGTTGGGAGCATTGGCAACACGTAAATGATATCTTTTTAATCCAAGGCTAGTGTTGTGTTCTAATTTTCAAGTTTTTTCTTATTGTTGTTTTGTTTTACAAAAGAGAATGAATGAAAATACCCCATCTATAATCTCTTAGCATAAAATCATGAAGGAAAAAAGGCTTTTCAAAAACCCGTTAGGAAAGCAGATAAGGCATTCGCATTTATGGAATGTTATTTATGAAAAGAAGAATATGCAAGGGACTGTGTAAATAAGCATTGAATTCTGCTGGAGCCCTTTAATATGGAGGTAGTTTGTTCCCTTCATCCTGCAAAACTAAGCCACGTTCCTATTAAACAGGCAATGCAGCTAAAGGCTTGGCCAAGGGTGCACACGTTGGCATTGGCATTGGTGGTGCTACAATTTGAATTCAGATTCCTTTGACTTTGATGAAAGATTTGTTTTTCATATTCCGTTGCTACCTTCTCAAAAGGTGCTTTGTTTTTAAAACGGAATCGCATTGTCCTTAGGGAAAAAGATGCAATTGATTAAATAGAACATTGAAGGGCCAAGTACGTGCACCTATAGAACACTCCTTTATTAGCCGTCAGCTTACCAAACTATTACACAATGTAATAGAATACTCTTGATAAAGCTTTCTGTCATGTCTAAATGTAAGGTATACATTTGGAAAAACCACCTATTGAAATGTGAAAGAAAAATACAGTTTAACCGTGTTTTCTAACCATTTGGATTTTTTTAATAAAATCTAAAACATAGTATTTTATCTCACTCATGTTCTTTAGCTACATTGTAGGCAAGTACATTTCAAAGGTGGTCTATACAGATCACTCGTATGAGAAACATAGAAAAATAGAGATATGAAAAGGGAGCAGTGTAAATACCTTATTGGCAGTGTTGCAAAAGCCGGAAAACAAATGCTTTATGTCACAGAAGTCTGTTGTTATTTCTAGTCTGGGAAATTGCAGTCCAGTCCTAGTGCTTCATCTTTCACATGTTGAGAGAGCTGTGCCAGATACGTGTGAAAGGAACACCACTGTCTTATCTTTGCTTTCTTAATATACATCAGGCAAATGCATGTTGCTAAGTGTCATTTCTACAGAAAATGCACGCTCTTCACCCTAGAGTAGAACTGATACTGGAGAATTCTAAGGAATTAGTTGGTGGGTTGGAGGAGGGGAGGCATAGAGTTTGTCTTAGAAAATTATGCTTACCTTAATTATACTGTAAATATTCCAGCAACTATACTTAGCATCTGTTCCTGGTTGTTTCCTAACAGATAAAAACTACAAATTGGTGGTGACAAGAGGTAGGCTAAAAAAAATCCAAGAATTCTTTCTTGTGAAATTCTTCCTTGGAAATATGGTAATTTTGTGTTGGCAAAGGATAATTCGGTATTGTTAAATAAAAATAAAATAAGCACTGACTTTAATTTTAAAAGAGGAAAACCCCAAAGGATAGCAGTTACATCTTGGAGATAAAGAGGAATGACAGGTAAAATTTATTGAGTGGTTACTTTTTTTTTGAAAACTACATAAGGAACTTTATATTAATTCAGATAATTCTCATGATAGTCCTCTAGGAAAGCAGGGTTGGTTCTATTTTACCTGTGAGGAAACTACATTTCCATTTGAGAGGTAATAACAGCATAAACAACTGGCTCAAGCTACAGATAACTCAGCCAATAACCAGAGATGTGAAATAACTTGCCCAAGTTGTAGAGGGCAAGGATGGAATTAGAAACTAGGTCTGCTTCATCCTCAAGGTCATGCTTTTTCCATGTCTTCACATGTCTTACTACTTACCCATACTTCTGGCAAATGATCACATCATTGGTATTGATTTGTTGTGGGCTCTAATAGGTAACATGAAGTATATACATTAGAAAATATGAAAATGGCAATAAAATCTTGAATAGTTTCAAATTGGGTGACGTGTAAAATGAAATGGAAAACAAAAGAAGGGTAAAGGGGTATCATCCAATGGTCTAGCTAGAAACATCTACAATGGTTTAGTCTTTTAAGGACAATATTATTGAATTATAACTATCAAAATTACTCCTTGTAATGTCAGAGTGGGCAATTTAGTAAAGTGGAGAAGAATAATTGACCTTCATATTTGCATTTAATATTATGATGGTTACTTTTTTTAAAAAAAAAAACTACATAAGGAACTTTATATTAATTAATTCAGATAATTCTCATGATAGTCCTCTAGGAAAGCAGGGTTGGTTCTATTTTACCTGTGAGGAAACTACATTTCCATTTGAGAGGTAATAACAGCATAAACAACTGGCTCAAGCTACAGATAACTCAGCCAATAACCAGAGATGTGAAATAACTTGCCCAAGTTGTAGAGGGCAAGGATGGAATTAGAAACTAGGTCTGCTTCATCCTCAAGGTCATGCTTTTTCCATGTCTTCACATGTCTTACTACTTACCCATACTTCTGGCAAATGATCACATCATTGGTATTGATTTGTTGTGGGCTCTAATAGGTAACATGAAGTATATACATTAGAAAATATGAAAATGGCAATAAAATCTTGAATAGTTTCAAATTGGGTGATGTGTATAATGAAATGGAAAACACAAGAAGGGTAAAGGGGTATCATCCAATGGTCTAGAAACATCTACAATGGTTTAATCTTTAGCTGCACTAGATTGACATGATTTGGATACATTTTTCAACTTTAAAATCAGATATTTTATTTGTCCCAGAAAAAAAGTATTTAGCAGAGCAAAGAAGACAATTTTATTTTACTAACCCATAGAGTTGTTTTCATTGGAAAATAAAATCAATATGTGAAAATAAAATCAACCTTTTCAAAGTCATTTTTATTTGTTTATTTTTAATTTTGACAATTTTGATATTACCTATGGATATACATTTTATATTTTTAATAAAACATTAGAATATTTTTAAATAATTAATCACCATGCAATATGAACATCACCATATGATGTGAAGCTGAGTTGACTTATAAATGGGTAAAGGTGCCAGTGCTAACATTACATTCTGTGAGCAGTCAAATAAAGCAGGTGCTCAAGAATTTCAAATGCCCTCAAGTGCCAGTTCCTTAATTACAAGCACTCACAATGCCAACCTTATTATGTTCAGGAGTATAGCTAAAGGAGATAATGGGATCTTAGTATACATGCTGATTTCCCAAACCTTCTGATTGTTTAAGACCCATGGCAGGAGGACATGAAAAGAAGTAAAACCCCTCTAAGGAGTTATCCCGAGTAACTGTTTGATGAAATGATTGGCATTTGTAAAATCTCTTAGTTGTGTCTTTCTCTTATTCACAGTAAGATGTTGGATACAGTTGTGACTCTGATTTTGAGAATTTACAATATGACAACCTACTATAGGGCTTGAGAGCAAGGCATCTTTGTTGTATAACTAAAAATTATACTAGTATATATATAAAAGGCTAAGTGACCGACCATATAGGCTAAGTGCGCGTACATATAAAGCTCTCTCTGGCACCAATCACACACGTGTGTTTCAATCTGTCACTGTCGGTTGTGAATTTGGTTGTTTTTGTTGACATTTTGAAGCTGAAAGAAAGTGGCATCATCAACAGCACATGTCTGAAGACCAACTGTTGGCACAATGTACCTCTGAAGCCAAAAGCTGGCATCCCTGTCTGATACTGGCTTCCCATTTACATTAATTTGAAGACAGTTTCTCATGATGCCAGCATTTGCTATGACTATATTAATAAATCACAAGGACAACCTCTAGACAGAGTAGGAATATTCCTACCTAAATCTGTTTTCGGAAATGGTCAGTTATATGTTGCTTTCTCTCAAATTTGAAGAGCGTGTGATGTTAAAGTTGTAAATACTTCATCACAAAGGAAATTAGTGAAGCACTTTGAAAGTGTTTTTACTTTTAATGTGGTATACAGGGAGATATTAGAATAAGTTTAATCAATTTATCAGTCATTGTTTTTATCAATGTTGTTTTTATATCATGTTTTAGTTTTTATATCATGTTTTATATCATGTCTTTGTTATATCATATTGTTATTTTTATTTATTAACCAATTTATATATTATTTTCATATACATTTTGCTAAATTTCTTTCATCTCTGACACTACTATTATAAAGGGTAAATAGTGATATTAAAATATTTCTTCTAATTTATTTCCTTTCAATGTGCACAAGTTCATGCACCAGGCAATATATATATATAT
>NW_005367952.1:725575-727549 GCF_000412655.1 Myotis brandtii
TGAACAGGTCAAGTAAGACATGCTTACACAGTTTGCAAACAGCAAAAGAGGGTGGGAAGAGGAAGAGTGAGGAAGAGGTGGAGTGGGAGAAGTGAACAGGAGAGACATTGATCATGTCTATGTAAACATGATCAATGCTCAATGTGCAGATACTGAACAGTATGTCAAATAGCTTAGGTGAATGGGCTTGAGATCAGATTGCCTGTGTATGAATTTATCCTTTGCTATTTGACCTTGGGAAGTTATTTGTCCTCTATATGCCTCTGTATACCAATTTATATATAAATTGAGATCAATAATATTTATTCAGATGGTTGTTAACAGGTTACTGAGGTGAATCAGCATAAAATGCATTAGTTTTAAGTAGTAACAGTGAATATTAAGATATTTAAGGATATGTGAAATTTTGAAGTAAAGGAAGCTATCCTAGTGAACCTTGTGGCAAGTTAGATTGGTAAGAAAAACTACAAAGAAATACAGTCCGGAGTGTAATATTGAATTAGATAACTCCCTAAAATATATGACCTCCTTGACTATTTATATATTTTCTTATAATAGGTTAAGAAACTGATCTAGTGAAAAAATGAAAGAGGAAACTATTCACATAATAAATATTTAGCTTACCTCAATTTCTCGTTGACAAAGCAAATGTCTTTCATTACGCACTTCCTCATTATATTCAATCTTACAGCACCAACATAATAAGATTTAACAAAACTGTTCCTTGTTTAAAAGTCATTTTTTAATTAATTCTATACAAAGAATGTGTTCCAAAATTAGTAATGTAAGTGGACTCAGAATTTTCTTTTATAATGTGTTTCAGTTATAATTTATAATAAGATTATATTAGAAATAACCCCCAAGTACTGGAGTTAGTGTTTTCATAGTTACAGGCTATAACACAAGATAGTCATTCTTTGAATTCATGCTTTCACATTCCATTTCAGTTTTCCATCTTTTTTCTTTTTAAAGCCCTGTGTGCTTTCTTCAGGCTAGGCTGCAGAATGAAGGTGACAGAAGAGAAATGTCACACTTGTGAGATCCGTGCAGAGGATAGTTAAAGTGATTTGCAATAGCTGCTGAGTTCACCCCAGGTTTTCCAGGTGGCTGAAATGGGACCTGGTGCGTGACCAATTTAGGTAAATATGATTAATTTTAGGATCGCTGACTTACAGTTCCTCTGTCAGTAAATTCCTCTGTATTAATTATCTCTTGCTACATAACAAATGACCCCCTCGTTTGGTGACTTAATACGATACTAATACAGGTGTGGACAAAAGCAGATTTAGAGTTGCGAATGTGCGAAGCACAGAGTTTTATTCTCGTGTTATTCTTTATTAATTATTGTATTAATTTCCATACAAACAACTGTAAACCCAGTTTTGCCCACTGTGTATTTAACTCCAAGTTTCTGCAATCAGATTTGGGCACAGCTTCTCTGGATCCTTTGCTTCATAGTGTCTCACGGGGCAGTGATCTATGTTCACCCATGGTCTGTAGCTCATTTGAAGCTTTGAGGAGAGAAGCATAGACTTCCAAGCACACTCAGGGACAGGCTGAGTTCTCAGGGACGGTGGGACAGTGGGTCTTGGCTGCTGATGGTTGTTGGCTGGTGCTTCTTGCCACCTGGGCCTCTCCCCAATGGCAGCTCACTTTATTAAAGTGAATAAGTGAAAAAGGCAATGAGGGTCTGTCATCAAGAAGGAAGTCATCTTTTGTGACCTCCTCATGAAAGTGGCATCTCGTCACCTGTGTGGTATTTTATTGGTTAGAAACAAGTCACTAGTTCAACCCAATGAAAGGATTCCACAGTATGTTAATATGGAGGGTATCCAGGGAGGCTGTCTTACCACCATCTCCTATTATAGTCTCACTAGAGGCCCGGTTCATGAAAATTCATGCACTCGGGGGGGGGGGGGGGGGGCCCTCAGCCCAGCCTGGGCCCTGTCGAAGTCCAGGACCCCTCAGCGGGGG
>NW_005367952.1:727877-728521 GCF_000412655.1 Myotis brandtii
CAGGACCCCTCAGGGGATGTCCAACTGATGGCTTAGGCCCACTCCCTGGGGCATCAGGCCTAAGCTGGCAGTCAGACATCCCTCTGGCAGCCCGGGAGCCCTCAGGGGATGTCCAACTAATGGTTTAGGCCTGCGCCCCAGGGGGAGTGGGCCTAAACCATTAGTCGGACATCCTCAGTGCTGCCGTGGAGGCGGGAGAGGCTCCCGCCACTGCTGCTGCACTGGCCAGCCATGAGCCGGCTTCTGGCTGAGCAGCATTCCCCCTATGGAAGTGCACTGGCCACCAGGGGGCAGCTCCTGCATTGAGCATCTGCCCCCTGGTGGTCAGTGCACATCATAGCGACTGGTCATTGCTGGTCATTCCACCATTAGGGTCAATTTGCATATTACCCTTTTATTATATAGGATTACTGTCTTTCATGAATAAAAACATATATATCTACACTAATAAAAGAGAAACATGGTAATTAGCGTACGACCACTACCCTTTTCATTGGCTAATCAGTGAGTATATGCAAATTAACTGACAACCAAGATGGCGGCTAATTTGCATATGTCAGCTCCAAGCCACAGACTGAGGCTTTAGGCCTAGGCCTGGGAGGAGCCAGCCAGCGATCTTCCGCGGAGGTGGCGGAGGCGGCAGC
>NW_005367952.1:729293-730266 GCF_000412655.1 Myotis brandtii
GTGATGGGGCTGGTGCCTTCCCCTGATCAGCCCGTTCGACTCCCACAAAGGGTGGCCAGACTGTGGCTTAGGCCCACTCCCCAAGGGAGCAGGGAGCAGGTAGTAGGACATCCCCTAGGGCTCCCAGTATGTGATAGGGGGCAAGCTGGGCTGAGGGAACCCACTCCCCAGTGCACAAATTTTTGTGCACCGGGCCCCTAGTATATATATATATAATCACTCACCATTAGCTGACCTACACCAATTTATGCCCCCTCAAAAGCAAACTATGAGGTGGATATGTCTTCCATTGAAATGTCTATTTATACGTTTAGGCCTCAGAGGTATTGATTGAAAAAATCTTATTCTGGTTGTGTATTGAACAGCCTCTATCCTGGCGATGCCCTCAGGCCTGGTTAACTGGGTCCCTCTTCTCTTGTGTTGCTCAAAGGGAAGCTCGTTCATGTGAAAGTGAGGTGCTCCCCTTCTGAGTTATAATAGATCCAGCCTGCTGCCTAGGTAGCTTACGAGGAACAGACTTCTGGAGCAGCACGCTTTGCTAACACAGCATTCATTGGTAAATGACACGGCACTTAGCAGCAGGAAGCACAGTGTTTCCCAGCCAGATACCCAGTCCACATATGCCATAATGCACTCCCCAAGGCTGATGGGAACTGCAGACCTCTTTTCTAGATGAGTAAGCTCTGACCAGGCTTGCGTGTGCAGTAAGGCAAATCTGAATTAGATCTGGGTCAGCCACTTTGTAACTTTGTGACTGTGGGCAAATCTAGTCTCAAAGTCTCCTAATAGGCAAATAAAAATATTATCTTTGTGTGTAATAAGATTTTTTTTATTAAATGGCACCATTTATATAATAGGCTCAGCACATTGGTTAATAATTTAGTTACCATCATTATCTTTTTTTTAAAATACACTTTATTGATTTTTTACAGAGAGGAAGGGAGAGGGATAGAGAGTTCGAAACAACAATGAT
>NW_005367952.1:731798-747722 GCF_000412655.1 Myotis brandtii
ACAGCATGGATGGAACTGGAGAGCATTATGCTAAGTGAAATAAGCCAGTCAGAGAAGGATAAATACCACATGATCTCACTCATTTGTGGAATATAATGAACAACATAAACTGATGAACAAGTTCAGATCCAGAGACAGACAGGCATCGATCAGACCGTTGGGCCTCAGAGGGAAGGTAGCAGAGGGTGGGGGTAAGGGAGAGAAATCAACCAAAGGACTTATATGCAAGCATATAGGCCTAACCAATGGACATGGACAACAGGGGAGTGAGGGCATGAGTGGGGGGAATAGGGGTAACGTGGGGATAAGGACACATATGTAATAACTTAATCAATAAAAAATAAATAAAAAAAATAAATAGTTTTCAGGGTAAGAAGTGAAAGAGATGAAACCTAGACATTCTGTGCTCTTTTTTGCTTTAGATACTGCCTCCTCATTCTCTGTCTTTTTTTTTTATTTACTTGATTTCACTGACAGGGTATAGAATGCTCCTGCAATCCATCTAAAATATCAGAGTCACAAAACAACCTACAGCTTCCTTTCTTCATTCTACAGACTCTATGTTCTAACCATCTTTAGCTCACACAGCATGAGTAATAGGAAATTATTTTGCTGAGCTGTTTCTGATTTGTCAGTGGTATAATGAGCAATGCCAAAGCATGGTGCCCTGGATTTCCTCCTAAGCACCCACTTGCCCTTCAATCATGGAATACTTAATATTTTAGACACTGCCATGTAAATAAGTCAGAAAAGGCAACAGAAGGCAAACAGAATGGGATGAACTAGTGACAGGAGATAAACAAAATCTGTTGGCCTGGGATTTAAGACTGTGTAATTCTTTCCATCTTCTTTTCTGGGCTGTATGCCTTGGATACATCACTTCTCTCATTGAATTCAATTCCCTCATCACCAAAGGGCATGGGTATTTAAGCTGTAGGAAATGCTCCATCTCACACTTTATAACTCATTGAGTTTAGAAATGAGTTATATCAGTTTTTAGCTACACACTCTAACACTGATTCTTTGAAACAACAAGAAAGGCTTGATTGAACTCTAGACTGTAAAAATCTAATAAATTAGTAAATAAGTAAACAACAAACACATAATTATGTAATTCTGAAGAAATTATTAAGAACATTGGTAAAATTTAAATATGGAGTTCAGATTAGAGAGGAGTGAGTTATCAATGTTTAATTCCCAATTTTGACATATGTACTATGGTTGTTTAAAAGTAATTTGTTCTCTGAATAATTTGAGACAAAAAAAGTCAATGGTTTAAATGAGGGAGAAGAGTGGAGGACACGGCAAAGAACATGCGTAAAGCATCAAGAATTCTAATAGTATTCCAATTCCTGATTCCAATTTCTTCTGGAGAATTATTTATACACTTGTCTACGTAGTTCTGTTACTATCTATGTATTTTCTCAAAATAATTTGTGCTTTTTCATCTCCACTTCCAATGGTTTTCTGTTCCTCAAAGAGAACTAATAAATGTGGTATCTAAGGTTAACATATTAAGGCAGTCTATAAAGAGTTGACATGAAAAATTATAACTGCCTTACATCAAGTCAGAATATACAAGTGTCCACTGCCTCAGAACCCTGTAAGTTACCTATTCACCTGCCCACAGTAGCCATAATGGAGTTCTCATCCACTCTGTATTGTTAACTGTGGTTAGCACATAGATGCCTTTCATTCCAGGCATTTTTGTTACTATTTTGCTGGCACTGCAAAGATATCCTATATAATAAAAGCCTAATATGCTAAGTGTCCGGTCATCCAGTTGGCCATTCAACCAAAGTGTAATATGCTAATGATATGTTAAGACTGCTCAACTACTTGCTCTGATATGCACTTACCACCAGGGGGCAGACAGTAGACTGGTTGACCAGTCACTATGATGTGCACTGATCTATGAGTTAGCTTACTACTGGGGTCCGGGCAATTGGGAATGAGCGAGATGGGCTGGACATGCCCTGGACACACCAGCTGGCCAACCTCCCGCATCCCTTCCCAACCCCAGTCGTACACCGGTGGGGTCCCTTGGCCTGGCCTGTGCCCTCTTGCAATCCGGAACCCCTTGGGGGATGCCGGAGAGCCAGTTTCAGCCCAACAGCAGAATGACCGGTCACTATGACGCACTGACCACCAGGGGACAGATGCTCAATGCAGAAGCTGTCCCCTGGTGGTCAGTGTGCTCCCACAGGGGAACGCTGCTCAGGCAGAAGCCAGACTCACCGCTGGCAATCGCAGCAGTGGTAGCGGGAGCCTCTCCCGCCTCCTTGGCAGCTCTAATGATGTCCCACTGCTGGCTTAGCCCACTCTCGGCCCTAAGTCGTTAGTCAGACATCCTCCTAGGGCTCCCGGACTGCAAGCGGATGCAGGCTGGGCTAAGGGACAACACCCTCCCCCCACAAAGTGCACAAATTTCAGGCACTGGGCCTCTAGTTGAAAATAATAAGATGCAATTTAGCCTGGTGGTTAAGTTCATGATTCTGAAGCCAGATATTTGTACCCTGGCTTCACTACTTACTACCTATATAAATTTGGACACATGTATTAGTTATTCAGTGCCTCAGTTTCTCTACTTACAAAGGGACAATGATAATAACACTTCATGGGTTTTTTTGGTGAATGAAGTGAATTAAACTTGTAAATCACTCAGATGAGGGCCTGGGCCTGAGGAAGTGTACAGGTATCCTCAGAAGTCCTTAGTGTGATGATGTCACACATTTCTATCTGCACAACTGAAAGGAAAGACTGTCTCTCTCACCTTTGGGGTTGCACCTGGTCACATGGGTTGAAGGCATGCCTTGGAATTTAAGGTTGACATAGGATTTACATGAATCAATATATCAAAATTTTATAGAATGGTGCCAGAAATAATATGGTCTCAGTTTATACTGGCTCTTGCCCCATTTAAAATATATCTCTTGTACTTATGAGAAGATGCACTTCTTATGGTTTCTACAATCTTCAGTAATCTGAAGTTAAACACATACACAAGTCTCTGTTCTAAGCAGCAGTCTTTATAATTTTTAAATACAACTGTGCATTTTTCAAATTTATTTTTTTCTTCAGTCTCTGTTCCATGAGCTTTTCCACACGTAATGTAAGTTGAGCTGAATCACTTCTTCCTGGTTATTTTCCTGTGAGACACAGTCAAGGGTGTGCATGTTTCTCACTCAAGTTTGATCCAGAACTTCCTATGCACATTCGGTTGCAAAAGAGAGAGGACTTCTATCACATCTCTTTTTTTGAATACCATGCTTCTATTTCAAAATTCTCCAGATACCCTACCTGGCAGCTGCTTAGCACTGCGTTTTATATTGATCAGCAGTCTCTCTTGTCTTTGAGGTCTTACTTATCTTTTTCCTCCTAAACTCACACAACTGATTTATTTTTGCCTGGAATTGTCGTTTACTCACCCACCTCAATTTGGTCACTTATTAAAAAAATACAAGATCCCTGTTACCTGATTTTATCGATTCCTTCCTGCTCTGAAATCCCTTGATTTAGTTTCTTTATATTTACTCTTATTATAATTCACGGTATGGGCTTGACCCTCATCTCCAGCAGGTGGAGATAGAGAACACTCATCTCATCATGCCATCTAATACACTTAATCCTGATTTTAATCCTACGCTGTAATTAATTTCATAAATAAGCCATCTATATCCTCAAACAAGACAATGATTAGGAGGAAATATTGGCAACAACAAGGACAGAAATCCAAAGCAGCCCAATTACCTTGTCTGACTATTAATTATCACTGTTCAACATCTAATAACCTTAGAGTACCTAGTATGTATCCTACGTAATAAAGCCATTATTGTTGTTTAATTTCCATTTATTGATTTTAGAAAAAGAGAGGAAGGGGAGACACAGAGAGATAGAAACATCTGTTTGTTGTTCCACGTATCTATGCATTCATCGGTTGATTCTTGTATGTGCCCTGCTGGGGATGGAACCCACAACATTGGTGTCTGGGGACAATCCCTAACCAATTAAGCTACCCAGTCAGGGCTCATTATTGTTTTATTTCCTGTTTTAGCGTGTAAGTAAAACTCCAGTGGTGTTATTTCGTTAAATGTGTGAGTTCATTTTTTTTCTTAAGTCAGATTTTTAGAACTAATTGTAGGTGTATTTTGTATTAAGCAAAATGAGCCTCAGAAATGTAGACTCAAATAAAAAAAGTATGCAAAATTCAAGTTGATTATTTAATGCTGATCAGTTCTAATTCTTGGAATTGCTATTTAAATTTATTCTGGAAGTGACAAGACAAAGACCTTGTCCCAAACAAAAGCAAAAGGCAAAGTAACATAATTTTCAAGGAAAACAAAAGTTTTCTCCATAGTGAATTCTGTGTCCTTGCCTGTACTGGGAAAGTACTTGAGAAGTGGAGGTGTCATCTTTCCTTTCTACTAACTATGCTGCTCAATGCCTGGTGGCAAAACAGCATCAGAACTTCCCCGATGCCTGGCTGCTTTGATGAGACTGAGGGCATGTCACGGTGGCTCCTACAGAACTGTTATTTGATCTTACCTTCCTCTCTTGCACATATTGGCCTGCATTTTCTGTTGATTCTTTATGTGGGCAAATAATCCAGTGAATTAAAAAAGGTAAAGACCTACATCTAGTGTGGATGTTTATTGCCAGGCAGCCTGACCTTCGCTAACCAAGGTAGTTTATTTTGCTTGTATTATCCTTTACTTTGAAACGTACAGCAAAGCACTAAATATCTCTGCATTCTGAAGGTGCTCTGAGATAAAATTACTTCCTATTTATGTATGTAAGCATTATTAGGGTCATGAAGGGCAAGGGAAAGATGGTGGTGGAGAGAAAGGATGGATAGTTCTTGAGTCCTTACTGTGGACCAGGCGATGTACTTGATGCATTATATTCATTGTCTCGCGTAATTGTAAGAGCTACCTTACATCCTGGAAAGCAGAGTATGGGCAATTGGACATGTGTTGTGGGGATTAGGAGTTTCTAATTTACAGGAAATGGTCAGAGAAAGCTTCTCTGAATGTAATAAGGCAGTGAGCCTTGTGGGCAAAGTGTTTCCCAAGCATAGGACATAAAACTATGACAAGACCATTATAACTCTGCTCAATTTGCATGTTATAGTGAGACTTAACAATTAAGCACATTTGGAAATATTGCTGTGGAACATATTTTTTCATGTTAGGAGACAAACAGAAAATAATAGTCCTTGCACAGTCCCAGAGAGTATATGGACAAGGTTGCTACAACCAGAGGCAACAAGGCTGCCTTCAGCTAAAAGCTACCTGTGAGCTCCCTGCCTTCTCTGAGGACTGAAGGGAGCAATACCTTGGCATATAGTAATACCCTCACAACAATGGTTTTTGAAAGCTTCCTCATCATTGGTTCTAGAGGGATTTGCAGAGAGAAAGAATGACAAAAGTCAAGGAAAAGCATTTTGCATTGTGGTTAAAATTTTCTATTGGCACAATTCAGCATTAGAAATTCTTTGAAGCTCATACAGCCCAATAGCTAAGTGGAAGTCTACAAATGTCATCCGTAGACTATAAGACATAATGGTTTCCATTTTCATGTAGGACTCACTTTCTGGGAGATATATTTGGCTCAGTGGAATTTGCCTACTATTGATGTGTTGAATTTCTAGATAATCAGAAAAAGAAAAAAAAATGTTCTTTCTGTCCAGTTTAGATTGGAATACTTTTTGTGAGATGAAATAGAAAAAGGCTTGATGAACGAGAATCAGGTTCTATCCATGCAGAAGCAATTTATATCAAGATTAGCTACACAATCTTCTTTTATTTTTTTTTAAAAAGGAAAGATAACATTGGATGGTCCTATGAATTAGAGTTATTTATGGATTTATCAGAACAAAGAGGAAAACCCAGGAAACCAAGGTTATGATGACCCTCATACCTAAATCATTGGGGCAAATTTGGACAGGGAGATACAAACTGAGAATATCACATTTGCTTTTGAAGTTAGATCTCCCAAAGTGAGGACCCAGTAGGAAGCATGAATGATTCACCAATTCGGAGTATAGAATTTTACCCAGATGCTAGATTTATAGTCTGCTTTCAGTATGAACAAAAGGGGCTAACCTTGTTGCAGAAACCAGAATCACCAGCCCTTTGAACACCTCCCAGCCCTTTGCATATCATTAGCCCTTTGAAGATGGGAAACTGCCCATTTGGCATACCCTTTGCCTACTTCCCCATGTAATCTTTGTCCCCCTACCCAATGTAAACAGCTGCCTTATGGTGGGGTGCAGAGCAGATTTTTGTGGATGACGTCTGCTTTCAGTATGAACAAAGGGGGCTAACCTTGTTGCAGAAACCAGAATCACCAGCCCTTTGAAGACCCCCAGCCCTTTGCATATCACTAGCCCTTTGAAGATGGTAAACTGCCCATTTGGCATACCCTTTGCCTACTTCCCCATGTAATCTTTGTCCTCCTACCCAATGTAAACAGCTGGATTATGGTAGGGTGCAGAGCAGATTTTTGTGAATGACCTACTGCTCTCCCATATGGTCGACATTATTGGAATAAACACTCATCTATGATTCAACCCTGTCTCTACTTAATTGGCTCAAGTAGTGGCAGGCAGCACAGACCCATTGATTGTCTGGTTATGAGATTACTGCGACTTCTTAATGGCTCGTTTTCTTGCCAATTATAAAAAAATAACAAAAGTGGAGCAAACTTGATAATGAAACCTGAATTCCCCAGAATTTTTGGAATGCAAGATAATTTCACAATTATTTGAACTGTGAAAGTGAAAAAATAATTTAGGGGTGATTGGCCTAATAGACCATCTTTCTTCACTTGCCGTAATCATTGGCGATTAAGTGAGCAGGGATTAAGCTTGTTGGCTCTCATGTTTCCTTCCTATTCCAAGTTTCTGAAGGGGTTATCTGATAGAAACAGCCAACCTACTATAAAGCTTGACTATGCTTCTAGAATTGTTCATCAGAAATTACCATCATCCTTGTGGTACAAAGAGAAGAATAGAAAGAGGATTTGCCACTCAATGGAGAAACCCTTGAGTGCGGTAGATAGAGAATTTCTCTTTTGTGAACAAATTCTTGCCAACAAGTTCTTGAGAGAAAAATAAATGAGGGAAAAGCTTTTCCTCAGGAGTTTCCATGCACAGTTGTCCATGAGGAACAAAGGAAAAGCAGAAGCTGGAGACCCATCCAGGAGTAGCTAGACACCATCAGTTATATGGGTGAGGCTCCTGGTAGGCAGTTCCCTCAAGGAAATAGTGCGGTTGTAGTGTGGCATGGGGTACTAAAGAAAGAGGTACGTCAGACAGACTGTACTAGAGGCATTTTTTTGGGGGGACGGTGTAGAAGAATCTCTGGCACACACATGGATTATGGAAGACCTGGACTTGAGAAACATTTTTTTAAGAATTTTGTATTCTGGCTTGCTAGTAAACCCTTTACTACTCTTAAAGATACAAATGATAAGTGCCTTGTGATTATTTTTATTTACTGGAATGTCTATTGTTATAATGACTTTATGCAGGGACCTAGCCTCATAAAGCCCTAGGATGTAGTATTTAAGTTATACACACACTCCTAAAAACATCCAAATACTAACTCAGCCAAGAAAGGACTATTCAGACCGTTGGTGAAAATTTCTTCCACATCAAACTATAGTGAGAAATGAAACTATAGTTAACAGCTTAATGTCAGAACCAAATCAAACTAAGTTAATATTAGTACTCTATAAATATCACACTTCAAAAATAAGTGCCTTCATAAATCCCTGTGTTAGAAAAGGTCTGTTTCTACACCTTTCCTTTATAAATGTGAAAACACAGACCCAAAGAAATAAATGATTTGCTGTGTTTGAACGCTAGTTTACCAACTTAGGCACCCATCAAAAATGGTTCCTGGAAGTCTTTTCACTTTTACCAAAATTTTTACATAAACCTCATCTACTTCTCTAATGTACTTCTTTTTCCTATCCCTCTATTCCTCTAAACATTCTGAAACTTCTTTAGTGTATGAGTGGACTTTAAAAAGGTCATTCTCTTGAGTAAATTTCAATTCCTTAATAAAATTCTAAGCAAGTTCAAAATATAATCAAATATGTCCTTTCATTCTTAGCACTTATCTCTGAAGTTTCATCTTTTTAACATTTTAAAATAAATTGTGATCCTGGTTCATACACTTTTGACTGTCAGCATTGGAAAGTATGGTTTCCTAGCGAATGAAATGATAAATACAATAAAAGAGAAAGACTACGCTGGAGCCTGATATTGGCCCCAGATTCAGGCTGCCAATGCACACTGAAGTCGTTCTGCATATCTTGGAGATGACATGGGTTTGGTTCTAGGCCACTGCAATGAAGCCAATTTTTCAATATAACAAGTCACAAGAATTTTTCTTAGTTTCCAAGTGCATATAAAAGTTATGTTTGCACCATATATAGTCTATTACATGTAAAATAGCATTATGTTTAAAAATGTACATTTCTTTATTACGAAAAATGCCAGCCATCATCTGAGACTTCAGCAGGTTAATGTATCTTTCTGGAGAATCTTGCTTCAGTGTTGCTGGCTGCTGACTGATCATGGTGGTGGTTGCTGAAGTTTGGGGTGGCTGTTACAATTTCTTAAAATAAGACAACAATGGGGTATGCCACATGGATTGCTTCTTCCTTTCATGAACAATTTCTCTGTAGCATGTCAGTTTTGTTGCTCCAAAAACAATTACAATTATAATATCAAAGATCACTATTCACAGAGTATCATAATATTCTAATTATGATACTCTGTGAATATCATATATTATAATGAAAAATATGAAATATTACAAGAATTATGAAAATGTCACAGACACACAGAATGAGCAGATGCTGTTGGGAAAATGGTGGCAATAGACTTGCATGATGCAGCATTGCCATAATCCTTTAATCTGTAAAAAATGCAATATCTCTGAAGCACATTTAAGCGAAGCATGCTTAAGCGAGGCATGCCTGTATGGTGCCGACAGAGTATCATGGCGAATATTATAATGAAAAATATGAAATATTGCAAGAATTATGAAAATGTCACAGACACACAAAATGAGCAGATGCTGTTGGGAAAATGGTGGCAATAGACTTTCATGATGCAGCATTGCCATAATCCTTTAATCTGTAAAAAATGCAATATCTCTGAAGCACATTTAAGCGAAGCATGCTTAAGCGAGGCATGCCTGTATGGTGCCTGGGTGTTTCTACACCATGGAATTGAATGGTTATATATGGACTATTGGTATAGTTCCTACTAGTTGGCAGTAAGGGAAGCACCAAGGAAGAGCAAGATATGGCCATGCCCTCAGGCAATTGTCAGTCAGCTTAGGCTGCTATGAAAAATTACCATAGACTGGAAGACTTAATACGTATTTATTTCACAAGGTTCTGGAGGCTAGGGAGTATAAAATCAAGGTGGGCAGATTTGGTTCTGGTGAGAACCAGCTTCCTGGTTTGCAGATGGCTCTCTTGCTGTGTCCTCACATGGCTGAGGGCAGAGAGAGTCAGGGAGCAACTCTTCTTTTAAGGACACCAACCCCATTCATGACCTTCACTCTCATGATCTGATTAGTCCCCAAAGGCCTCACCTCCTAATGTCAACACCTGCTAACGCCAACAAATAGTTAATATTTCTGTGTATGAATTTGTGGGGGATACAAAAATTAAGTAGGAGTCACTTTGAACAAAAACAATAACATTTAATCTCATTGGGCAATTGTTTAAACAGACAAGTAGAATTTTCTTTATGTGTTAAGAGTCAACATGCTGGTCAAATTCAGAGTAAATTTAAAAACACATCAAGAAGAACACATTGTCTGCTCTGTAAATTGCTTCATGACTTGTCTTATGTATAGCTTGCAGCCTCTTCTCCCACATTTTCTGTTTGACACCCCATTTTCCCAACACCATTTATTGAAGAGGCTTTCTTTTCAGAAAATTTATTTAAACTATAGATGAGAAAAGAATGTTTGTATACATGTATATATATACTTACATATATGCAACCAATGAGAAAGAACAAAAATAACAGACCTTTAAAATCATAAAACCAGTTTCTATGTGATACTATTTATAAGGGCTTTTATATGATTCCAGGCAGACAAGATAAAGCCATAGCTTAATGTTACACAGATTGTCCTACTGTTTAATGAAATTTACCAGGAAAATTTTCTATTTCATAGTCCTGGGATTTCTGAAACCAATGCAATTATAAAAGGTAAAAATCTCTCTGTATGCTTAAGGGTGTCAAGCATAAAAACACAGATCAGGATAAATCTCTGCAAAGGCCACTAGCATACTCTCAAGAATGTCCCTTCCTTGGTGAACTCACACATCCCCAGAAGTGCAATTCATTACCCGAAACTCAGTGTTTGACACTGAAGGTACCTCAAGGTAGACACCTGCTATGCAGTGGGTTGTTGTTATTGCTTTTCTATTCCTACTACACAACAGGCCGTTAGCTCTTCAAAAAGGCTTGCTGTTCGACCTCAGCATCTGTCATTTGCTAGAGTTCAGCTTGGTGTCTTCTTGGGATTTCCCTTTTACAGCCATGACTTCACTTCCACCAGCCCCTTCCTAAAACTACTGTGAGCTTCAAATCCTTTGAGTGCTTTCTAAATAAATCAGATACAGCAAGCTATTTCTGCAGGGTTGTTTTTTTTCTTATAGTGCCTCTGTCTATTTGTCTCAGTGGCAATAACTAACTCCCTGTTCACTTGTCTCAGAAATATTTAGAAAATTACAGACTTCTTAAAAGATGTAGCCTTTAATCAGTTATTGATTTTCAGTCTTGTTATTTTAAGGGCATAATGTATTAATACAATTTTGATATCTAAAAAAATAATCTCTACTATAACAAAATCTACCTTTCTAAGATAAAGCTACTTTACTTTCATGCTACGTTTTATACTATAACCTGTGTATGAAATATTTCACTTGCAATATGATTTTATCTTCAGAGTTTTATTTCACTTAAATCATATCATAAAGATTTTTTGGGGGTATTCCTAATAATCATAAATTGGATGGCTTCATAAAATGCTATCTATGTGAGTTATAGTAATTCAAACATTTTACTATTGTCAAATATTCAGATTGTTCAACTTTTTGTTTGCAATTATATAGGCACTCTAATATTTATCTATCTGCATATAAAATCTTATTCCCTTAATTTTCGTGTGATACATTTTCCTAAATGTGTTTGCTAGATCAAAGTATGTGAAGAACATGTCTCTTATTTGAGAATCTCTGTTAGTGACTATAAGGGAAGCTCCTCTGTGCCTTCTTTACCTGCTTGTTATGGCCCTGATGGCCAGGGGGAAAAGTGGTTCCCAGGCTATTGGGTGATAGTAGTAAAGGCTTACACATCTAGGGTGACAAGAACAATTTAATTTTCTAGGATTCAGTTTTTTAGGATTTTTGGTCAACTTGTCTTTTTGTTTGTTGTCTTTTCCCCCTTTTGGAAGCCACCTCCTTTGGTGTCTGCCTTCTCTCTTTAGATTGGTTTTATTAAAAGAGAAGCCTTAGATCCAGAAACATAGAAGCATGGAACAGACTGTGGAATCTCAGAGGGAAGGCAGGGGGTGTGGGTGGGTGGGTAGAGAACAACCAAAGGGACTTGTATTGCATATATGCATAACCCATGGATACAGACAATAGGGTGGTGAAGGCCTGGGGTAGGAAGTGGGGGTGGGCTAGAAGGGATCACTTGCAAAGAAAAGGTTTAGATCCAGAAACACAGAAGCTTGGAACAGACTGTGGAATCTCAGAGGGAAGGCAGGGGGTGTGGGTGGGTGGGTAGAGAACAACCAAAGGGACTTGTATTGCATATATGCATAACCCATGGATACAGACAATAGGGTGGTGAAGGCCTGGGGTAGGAAGTGGGGGTGGGCTAGAAGGGATCACTTGCAAAGAAAAGGGGGCATATGTAATACTTTCAACACTAAAGATTAAAGAGAGAGAGAGAGAGAGAGAGAGAGAGAGAGAGAGAGAGAGATATGTTTCCATGTCTTCTTTCTTTGGGAGGAGCTACCACTCCCTTCCTATATTTGGAAATTGAAGGAAGTAGTTATCTAAGTGGCATGATGTCAGAAAAAAATAAGTGAAGTAAATGACATTGACTCTTTGCTCTCATCTAAGAGGTGGCAAACATTTTTTTTTCATATGTAGTCAAAGTAAATATAGGCTTTGCAAACCAAGTGGTAAAAATCAGAGGCCACTTACATAATAGAGAGGAAAAACAAATTTTCACAAATTTTATAATTGGCAAAATTAAAAGAATGTATAACTATACTTTTTCCTTATTGGGTAATATAACCCACTCATGAGAAGAACTGAACAAATACTTTGGAATAACATGTGGCTTAATTGGTCTTCAAAGTTAGTATTTTTTTAATGATCAAGTTGATTTCACACATTTATCTGTAAAAAAACAAACAAAAACTTAACTCAGAAGTCCATAGGAAAACAGGCAAAAATGTGGATTTGTCCCACAGGTCATAGTATTCAGACCCCCATTCTAACCCTTTAGAAAAAAATAATGTGTGTTTTTTTTCCTTGGTTTGCTTTCTTTGAGATCATTGCTCCATATAAGAGGTGTGGGCCTACGGAAAGGACTCACAGCTAGGTTTTATTCTTTTCTTCAAGACTTTTTTCCTAAGCAAAAGATTCCTTCATTCTGTCATGGAGATAAACCCAGTTGAGTAGTAGTCTCTTTTGGGATTTGATGTCAAAATTGCAGAAAAAAAATAAAATGTTTTGCTTCACTTATTCTACTGTGCATAAATCTCCCTTGGGGACGTCACAAGGTGGCTGTGTCTATATCGGGGCTGACAGAAGGTAATGAAGATCCATGATCATGCCATCCTTCAAGGCTAACATCGTATTGCTTTATAATGTCACCAGTGCCAAAACTACTTACCTAAAAATGAATTAATTCCAAGCTAAATCTATAAACTGTTTGTCCTTCTCTGGCTGAAAAGGAATTTCCCCTTTAGGTGTAGCAGTTGCACTTCCAAAATTCAACTTTGTAGAAATATCTAAATATATGGATGTGTGTTGGGTGTATGTGTGGATGTTTTGTAAAGATAAATTTGGAAATGAATTACATGAGCCTTACAAAAGGGACAGCATAATTAAGTATTTGGTACATTAATAGAAAAGACTAATAGGAAACCCATTTGGGGAATCTGGTAGTCCTCCATGCACTGACATGGGAAGCTTTCAAAAATGTATTTCATAAAGCATTCCATAACTTATATACATGTGTGTATCATTTCAGTTTTTCATACCTACAAAACGTGAGTCTAGAGATGGGAAAAGTTCATATGGATAGGAAATCATGAACACAAGAAGACAAAAGGGTATGCCCAAGCCTTCTTGCAAAGAAGTACCTGCTTTTCACAAGAGACTGGGTCACATGATAAGTGCTAGAGAAGTCCCTGCCAGCTAAAGACCACAGTTGATTGAGTCAACTGAGCTGGGAAAAGAAGGTGGAGGAGAGCGTGAAAGAACAGGAAGTATCTGCACTGGCAAAGTAGAGCAGTGCAAGATAAATTATAGAGAGATATGTCAGGAAAATGCAAAGTCAGTATTTTGGCCTCTGTGATTTTGACTTATTTTTTCTCCATCCATTTCTTTATCTTTTAACCAGAGATAGCAAAAGATGCTAATATCTTTTTCATATTTTCCAATTTTCCAGAAACATCAAAGAAGGGTAAATTAAGACATATTAGACTTATAATAATCCAGTCTCTAATTATCTTTTCGGGTCTTTTTTCTGATAGCCTTCTTTTAATTAGTGTATTTATTCATTTCATTAATTCATTTATTGAGTTAGTGGGTTTATTAATTTAATAGTTACTAAACATCAGCTATCTTTGGGCTTTGGTGACACCATACTGAAGAAGACAGATGCAGGTTGTACCCTAGTGAAGTCATAATCAATCAGAAAAGACAAACATAAAACAAATGATTTCCAATAATCAATAATGGCTGTGCTACTTAGATACCATGAAGTGAGAGGATAGGTTTGGAACACAGATTGCTCAGTTTGGCTAAACACAGGGTTACTTAATATTTTATTTGCAAAATATTATGTTCATTTATAAAATGTACAAAACATTTTGCCTAGTGTGATTGGTTATAACTTCAGAGAAAGCAGAAATTCTTAAAAGCTCAGGATTTTAAAGTGGATTTAATACAAAATTTCTGGATATCAGATTTATATACAAAGATCATTTTAGTTTTAGATACTAATTTGTAAAATTTCTATTAGTCATATTGAGACTTTTGGATACAGAGACTATAAATGTGTTATCTATTTGGGTTAAGTCCCCTATTTTCACTGACCAAGTGCATATCCTATCATTTTGTACCTTAAGGAAAAAAGACATAATGTTATTTAAAAATACCAAATAGCAGGGTGAGCATATTTTCTTTTTATCATTTCAGCCATTTTCAAAATAAGACTGTAAAGAGTCACCTTGTGACTGTGAACTATGTGGCATGATATTGAAGTGAAGGAAACTCTTGCCTTCCAACACAGATTCCTGGGGAGTGCCACTTCTTAAGAACTATTTTTGTTTGCTAAGAAGGACAGAAACTAGCATTCAAGTGAAGAATAAAGGCCCCCAGCTATGAATTATTGGCCAATTAGTGAACAACTTTCTCAGATCCCTTCAAAAAGGAAGCTCTTCTATCAGAAAAGTATTTGACATAGGAAACTGCTTTATATTAAGAGAGGTAGGTAGGAGGCCCTGAATAGAATGACTTAATTAATTTAATTTGTCTACATACCTAGTTCTTTCTTTTTTCCTTTCTTTTTTTTCATTTCTTCCTCCCTTCCATTAGGCTGTAGCACATACACACACACACACACACAAAAGTGATTTATTGGTTTATTGTTGTGTATTTATTTTGCACTGTTATTGAAGAATGAAAAAAAGGCGTTTTATAGTTTTCCCTTCCCATTTTTCACTAACCTCATCCAACCAGAAAGCAAGCAAGCAAGACTATGAAGTTCTTGTTTCTAAAAATGAACATGCTTAGATTCAGAACCAAACTATTAAAATGTGTATCTTTGTTATCTGCTAACTGTGCAGACTAAAATTGCCATAGTTGGAGAGAGTTTCCCATGCAGTGGAAGAAATTACTTTGTTGGGGGCAATATCAGCAATTGACAGTACATGTGACCCGTTTCCAGATAGCACCCGAAGAGGCTCACGACCTCCGATGTACAGATATGGAGATGCCTAGAATCTAAGCAGGGACTTGCTCCTTGGAACCACAGGAAGGAAGCCTGGGATAATGTCTGAGCACAGGGCTACGATGCCATGACTTTGTCTGCATGCTGGGATTGGTCTTTTGAGTGTCCTTTTAAAAACCATCTTACTCTGTGTTTGCTCAAGCAAAATGAAAGCTTTCAATGTTTTTTTTAACTGTATTCAAGTGTAAGGGCTACACATAGCATGAATAAGATTGTATTTCTCAGAATCCTGTATAGCAAATGCTGAGAGTCGCTTTTCACTCGATTCACAACACTTAAGGAACATTCCATGTTCCATACCTGGAGTTGTGGAACACATTTCTTTCCCAATATATTTAAAACTGTTATGGGGCTTTATAATCTTTTGGGTTTCACAAATAGGTGATTCTCAGTTTGTGGAAATTTTGATTTTCAGAAGAGGAAGTCCTCCTATAGAACTTGATAAGTAGAATCAACCAAGTAAAATAGACTAACAGAAGAAATGAAATATGGCCATCTATACTCACTATGTACTTACTTAAAAAATAGCCCTAACCAGTTTGGCTCAGTGGATAGAGCATCGGCCTGCGGACTCAAGGGTCCCAGGTTCGATTCCGGTCAAGGGCATGTACCTTGGTTGCAGGCAC
>NW_005367952.1:747754-779234 GCF_000412655.1 Myotis brandtii
TAATCGATGCTTCTCTCTCATCGATGTTTCTAACTCTCTATCCCTCTCCCTTCCTCTCTGTAAAAAATCAATAAAATATATTTAAAAAAAAGAAAAAAGAAAAAAAATAAACAAACATATACTAGTTATTTGATTTATTTTAGGTGAATTTATAATAAAATAGAAATCACAAACCATAATGGTATTCAATGTAAAATGAATAATCTTATAGATAAAAAGACTTGGGAATTTATACTACTAAAATGCAGGTGAGACAATTGGGTGACAGTTTCATTCCAATTGCCTAAATGGCTCAATAAATAAAGGCAATTAATTAGATTGTATAAAGGTTTTATTTGAGTTAAAATCCATACCCCCATTATGTAATCATATTTACATTTCTTTCAGTGTTTCTTAAGTAGTGTTTCTTTGAGACATGCAACAGTTTATTGCAATTACCACTTGGACTCTTGAGTTTGTTTTCATCTTCTTTTACCCACAAAATTTGCAAAAGACATCTATTTTCAAAATTGCATTTGTTACAATATGTCTAACATAGAACGTTTTATTTCATTGAATGTTATAAGAATTTGGATGTACTCAAGCTATAAAATGAACCATTAGGCTTATGGAAATTAATCTAAAATATCAAATATTCTCTTTATGAAATCCAGCTTTATAAAAACAGTGTTGAATCTCTTATTAGTAAGAAAACCGCTCTGGCTTTCTCCTCAAAAGCCCATTTGTTCTAAATATTATCTTGGAACACTTCATTCTCTCAAGGCAGCATCCTTTTCCTTTCACAATGGCAAACCAAAACTAATTGATTTTATCCTTAGGGCCTGTACTTCACTTGTTGGGCGACATTTAACGCCAGTGGGTCTTGATCGGACATCTAGAAGGGTTCTGGAATCTGGAAAAAGCTGTGTGTAGATTAAATAGGAGTCCAGAGATGAAAGATAATTTTGAAAGGCATCAAGGATTAGAGGAGCTTTAGCTAAAGGAGCTAAGTTCTCCTTATCTCAGGACCACATGCTTTTTATTAACACAACTTGTCCTAAGGTGAGGCAGAGATATACACTTCAAAGGGTCAGGGTTTCATATACAGAGTCCATTGTCAGAATGGGGGAATTAGCCTACAGCTGTTCAGGTGTTTGGCTGGTGGAGGCAATAACATGTAGATTAAGATGCCCTGAACTGACTGGCAGCAAACAATCAATTTAATGTATGCTATTCAGGTTTGGGGAAATGCCATCAGCCATTCCCAGATTCAGCCCTGCTGTCATGCTGGAATCGGCTTCTGGCACACTTGTTCCAATGCTATACTGGTTTCAGCCACCATGCCAGTCATGGGTAGTAGGACTTCCAAAGCAGAGCGGAGCATATTGTACAAGGAGTCCTCTACTCTGATGGTTCTCAAAGGGCGGTGTCCAGGCCAGCAGCAGCAGCATCGCCTGTTGACATGTCAGAAATGCAGATTTTTGGAAACTCACTCTGGACCTTCTGAATCAGAAGATGACCTGCCTCACATTCATGTTTCATAACCACCGCTCTTACTCCATTCAGCAAATCAGCACTCTTACCCATCATTGACAAATGCGTTTCCATGGCTTTTTTCTTCATTTTTTTATAATATCTTGTTTAAAGCATTCATAGCCCTACAGTTAGCCTATAATTTGATTTTTTTCTCAGGATTTGTATAAATAAAAAGTAGTTTTCCACAATAGCTTTGACTCCACGTTCACCTGCACTCTCTAAAGACAATTTGGTTTCATCAAAAATATGCACATATAAATCTCCAGGATAAAAAGCCCATCTACTGATGTTTTTATTCTGCCTAGTTTACAGCTAAGATACCAGCATCTTTTGAGTCTCATATGCTAGAAGCTCTGGCAAGGGAACAGATTCATTTCCCTGAGTGTTTCCGTTTGATGCACTTAAAAAGCAACACAGGTAAACAATAGGAGTGCCTATGTGAGCACATTATCTCAGAGCTGATTTAATGTTTAATTCACTTCTGGGGAAGAATGATGACAGATAGGAGGCTCTAATGGAATAGACATACAGCTGCTTTTAATATTAGAGTATTAAGATCCTGGCAACAAAATGTGATTAGCCTATTCTCTCTTTTTTTTCTGAGAAAAATAAAACAATGACTGTACCTGCAACATGGTGGTATGGTTGAAGCACTGTACTACCTGACATTATCTTATATATTGTGTGAAAGGAAGGGGAGTTTCATTCTGGTAGAGACTTTGTCTCTCTTGTTCAGCCTAGATATGGGCTACACTTTTAGAATTTGATTTTTTTATGAGTCAATGAAACAAGCATATAACCTGAGAACCAGGGATCTGTGTGAATTGTAAACAGTGCTTCATGTGACAGTCTCATTGTCTTCATCTGTAGAGACGGGCAAAGACAAAGTGAGAGCCTGATGTACAAATGGGCAATGTATAAAAAATAGAATTCTGACCCATAATCTACAGCTACTAGCAAGAAAGCCAAACCACAACCTGTGCAGCAATTGACTCCAAACTGTCAGGACTTAGTCAACTGCCAGCTTCCCTAATTTTGGTCTCATCTTCCAAGGACCAACCAGAGAAAGCCAAATATGCCCCTCTAACCAATCACATAGGATGCCTTGCTTTTAGTTAGCCAACCTTCAGCTTCTCCAAGGCTACAACCTCCAATCAGGACACACCTAAGGTTGTCTCTTTTTTTCACAGCAGAACTTTTATTCTCCCCTGCCTGCCTTAGAGTATCAAACACAAGTGATTGTAGCTGCCTTCCTTGCTGTAGCAAGCTAGGAATAAGCAGCATTTGCTTGTTCTAATTTGGCTAATTTTCATGTATTTCCACACAAGCAAGTCTATAATAGTTAAAATGCCATAAACATGAAAAATCTATAAAATTCCAGAGACTATAACTTCTAAGAAAGAATTTGTATTGGTCCAAATGCAATTTTTCAACTCTAAATGTGATAAAAACCTGAAAACTCATAATGAGGATGCTATGAGATATTAGTAGAGTACTAAGGTTATCACTGAAGGTGGAAAGGGGAGGTTGGGTTAGCCAAATAATTAAAAATTAAAACTTTGAAGTGGACTTTCCAAACAAGATGTTATCATGTTGTCTAGATTGTTTTCAAATTGTTATTTGTACTGCCGTGAACCAATCAGAGATTTCCAAATTCACCACCACTCATTCAAAAACAGGAAAACTTCAATGAACTCTGCTGAAGCTGAGGATACTATTTAATAGATACACCTTTTCAGAAATGCACTAAAAAGCTGAAATAAATATAGGGCCATTACTCATGATATTTCATAGTAGGGTGATTAGGAATGCCCACTCTGGGTACAAGGACTAAAGGGGCAGTTATCAGTAGAGTACTTAAAAAGAACAATAAAACTGAGTAAAAGTTGCTCTGATTTTGATTCCCATGCACCAGCAATCTAAGCAATGTCATGTTGAAAGGACAGAACGGGACTGATAGCTGTGTCCCTAACCCCTCTTCCAAGAAAAAGCCATAGAATGTATCAGTTACTCAGCCTGCCCTTATCTCAGCCAATGGGAAAGCAAGGGAAAACAAACCAAGGCCAACAGTATGCTAGCCACCCCCTGTCTTTGTGTAACCAGACCCTAGCTGCACCCTGCCCTTGCGTCATTAGCCCCCGGCCCTCACTCAACCAACCGGAATCGGCCAAATCAGTGGTCCGAGTGAGCCCTCACCCCCCCGACACCAAGCCCTATAAAATCTTTGTTCTTTCGAAAATCCGGGCTCTCTCGCATCCAGTAATGGAGGCAGAGGGACCAAGCTGAGCTTGAATGAAGACTCTATGCTTTTGCATCAGACTCGGTGCTCCCTGGTGGTGTCCTATGGGGGGCCTTGAAATCTGGGCATAACAATGTCAGTGTTTAAAACCTACAAACACAGACACTGGAGGAGTCATAAGGGGGCCCAAACTTTTCCTGGTCTAAATTCAAAACAATTGCCATGGTTACTGTTGAGCTTGAGTTGTAGTTTTATATATGTAAGCTATATATTAAGATACTTCTTTTCATTTAAATTGCACACAAAATTTACGTCAAATACAACTCAGGTATACAGGTGGCCCCTTGACACACACAAGCTCAGCCAGATTCATTTCTTTTGAGGATAAGAATGTAATTGTCAAGCCCTTCAACCTCAGTTTGGGTATAGTATATATTTCTAAAACCATGACTCTACATATCCCTGTATTGTAATTGGAAATTTGGGATAAATCATGATAATATAATGATTTTGAATATGAAGTGTTGGAATTTGATTCACTTCAATTCTATCATTCTGTTACCACTTAGTGTTTTATTTTTGTGACAGTTTAAAAACTTTTAAATGAGGTGTGAACAGTGAAGTGAAATATTTTAATTTAATAAGTGTTTAGGAGCTGACATACAGAATTCCCAGTTAAGTTTAAATTTAGAAAAATAATTATTTTTATATAAATATGTCTCAAAATATTTGGGATGTACTTATAAGAAAAAAAATGTTATATGGCAGAAATTCAAATTTAGCTGTTTGTCCCGTATTTATATTTGTTAAATCTGCAACACTTGCAGAATTTTAGTTCATAAATGACATAGCTTACTGAATTTTAAAATCTTTAAAGTTGAAATAAAGTGGAAGTTCATTTTATTATTTATTTGTTTATTCTTATTGATTTTGGAGAGAAATGGAGAGGGAGAGAGAGACAGAAACATCAATGAAGACAGAGAATAATCAATTGGCTGCCTCCTGCACAGCCCCCATTGGGGAGCTAGCCTGCAACCCGGTCATGTGCCCTGACTGGGAATTGAACCATGACCTCATGGTTCATAGATCAATGGTCAACCACTGAGGTACACCGTCTGGGCAGGAAGTTCATTTTAAAGTTTTGATTATTGTTAAACTAAAGAATGAATTAAGAAATTTAAATATACATTAATGGTACAATTTAATAGTTTTCAAAATTTAATTTTTAAAGTCATTTCAGTTCATTAAAATCTAGTTATTACAGGACATTTATTTTATAAAATATTATAAGTAGGACTATCATCAGAATCCATAAGCTTTTTTTTTTCTAATAAGAGGGACCAGGGAAAGACTATATTTACCTTCGAATAAGGGAAAGAAAACAATTTTGAAAAGAAAATGTCTGAATTCTCCAGTCTCGAACTGGGTCATCTCTTCCTCAAAGCCTTTCCTGTCCTCCCATAGAAAACTGACCATTCATCCTCTCAGCTCTCCTTGTATAGCTCTGTTGTTGGCTTTGTTCTATGCAACCATTATTTGTTTGTATCTCTACCTTGCCAAGAAGACTGACATTACTTTGAGATAAAAGATGGAGGTTTGTATCTGTATGTGCCTAGACTAGATGTATTTGCAACTAATGCTTGTACTTTTTAGCTAGCTCAATTATATTAAGGTTACTTGGTATTCACATCCATGTCAAGCAATGGCACCCTTGTTTCCCAAGATCTTGGGACACAGCCTTTTGAATTTAGAAAGCAGTTCTTACAAATTCGCCTGAAAAAAAAATTAACTGAAGGAAACTTCAAGTGTATGAGAGATGAGTGTCTCTGAGAGCTAGATTTTTACTCTAATAATTTAGCTCGAGTGAAAAATCAGTCAATTAGAAAATGTCTAAAAACATTAAAAAAATAAAAAGTGTCTAAAAACTTCACTGTATGCAGATATTTTATATTTTTAATATTAAAAATAACTGATATTTATAAATATACTATTTTACTTGTTATTAAAGTAAAATTTGCATGCGTGAAAGTGCACTGGTTGACAACTAAGTTTTCATAAACAAAGATATTTTTGTAACTAAAACCCCCAAAGTCCTCTTTATAGTCCCTTTCTATCACTACACCCCCAACACTATTAAGGGTACTCACTATTTTAATTTCTAAATACATAATTTAAACTGTTTTTGTACCTTATATTAATGGCATTGTCAACTATATACTCTTTTAGGCCTGGCTTCTTTCATTCAATGTTCTATTTCTGAAATTCATTGATAGCATTGTGTTTCGTAAAGCATCCATTCAGTTGTTGAATTCCATTCTATTGTATGAATGGCTATTCAACCAGTGATGGTCATTAAGGCATTTTATAGATTTGGACTATAATGAATAGTGTTGATAAATTCATCCTAGACCATGGCTTTTGGTGAACATGCATACATTAGGATTTCTATGTCATGGGAAATGCATGTATTATTCATCTTAGGAAGATGCTGCTGAACCTTTTTCCAGGAGGGTTGTATTAAACTATTCCCACAAGTAGGGTGTGAGAATTCTGTTTGCTGCATATAATTATAACTTCTCATACCTATCATTTCTGAACACTTATAATAGTTACTCTTCAGTGAGTAGGCAATTTGCATAGCTTATCAATAATCCCCATAAAGCAGAATATAATTTTCACTTGGCAGATGAAGAAACTTATGTCTATAAGTTAAATAATTTTTCTCAAGATCAAAAAGCTGATAGTATCATTGCAAGAACTCAAACTGAGGTCTATCCAAACAAATGTTTTCATAATCTTAATATTATCATAATCCTGTTATAGAAAATTTAACAGCAGCCATCTGTAAACCTTAAAATTCATTTTCTGTTATTACTTTAATTGTCATAGTTTCTTCAGTGTTTTGTTGTTATTTGCATAGCAACCTTGTGAGAAAATTATCACCATCTCTATTTTACAAATGCAGAAAATGAGATTCTGAAAAGAACGTTCATGAATTTATACTAGATGACATCTCTAGGAGGTCAGAGTATATAGAGGATACAATCAGAATCATTTGAGGAGATATTTTGTTAATCATAGTAATTGAATTTTGTAAGACTTTATATGTAAAATGAGCATTATGTCCAAAAGACTCAAAGAGCTTGATTCAATTAATCAAACATTCTCCTGTAACCTGCAGTTAAATTGATAAAGTCTATTTGGCTGCAAGTCCTGTATTCCTTTCCCATGAGGCTTGTTCTTTCACTTAGAAGATAGTTAAAACATAATTTAGGCAAAGAGGTACAAAATACAAAATCTGTATTAAATCTTCTCAGTTTGCTCACGGTATGTGGTCACTTAGATACAGTCAATGATAACCTAAGCAGCTGAACAGCAATGATTCTACCCTCAGTTTAGCAAAACAACCTTGAACTACTCTTTCAGTTTGGCAGTCTGAAATATTTAATGTTGTTACATAATGAAGAGGTAACAATTTCAAAATTAATACCTAAAAAGCCTAAAGCATATGATTTTAAAAAACTGATGTAGCTGGTGCTTACATTGCAAAGCCAAAAAAGTGAAGTACTGGCATATTTTCTGTGATAAAGATTATAGGACCATGTATTAAATAGTTTTAAGTGATTATTTGTGATAATTAAAATTTCAACATTTTTTTCTCAAAAATGAATAAATTTCCGGCAAACATAAAAGTAGTTTTTGTAATGTATCTGAGGGGAAAATTATGATATGTATAAAATATTTTATATATGATATGATGTTTTAATTCATCCTAGTAGCAATGTTCCCCCTTGAAAATAATCTCTTAATAATTCCATTGAAAAAAATTAATAAAAAAACTAAGATGGCTCATATACTTTATTTAGTTGTTGATATGATGTTTTCATTCATCCTAGTAGCAATGTTTCCCCTTGAAAATAATCTCTTAATAATTCCATTGAAACAAAATTAATCAAAAAACTAAGATGGCTCATATACTTTATTTAGTTGTTTACTATAGAATTCCCTGAAAAAAAAAATAGTATGTTATAAAACTATCAGAAAAAATACCTCAATTCATTTTTAATATCAGCCATATGATTTCATTTTTTTTCAGTCATATGATTTTAATCATCAGTTTGAAATATGAAAGTGAAAAGACTGTAATCTAGCCATAGGGTAAAAAAATGTAACCTTACCTACTTAGCTTTAGTGTTGGCCAGAATGTCTAAAATTGTAGCCAAGAAGTCTCTCTTCTAGTGAACTTGGGAAGAATCTGACTTCCAGCTAAACTAGCTCATGATTAAAATTGGAATGCTTGAGAAAATGTAAGGCTTCTGGCTGTGACTCACTCTGAATTTAGGAGATCATTTGGAACATGGCCATCAAGCTCAAAGAAAGTTTAGCCCTCAATTTGTGCACTGGGCTCATTTTATAGTTCTGTATGAGAATCTATCTACCATTCCAGAAATAACATTTGAACTTTATTTCTGATTTTTTTTTTTGGTCATTTATATTGCTCTGCTTTTGACCAGAACTTTTCTATGCAGTAGATGAGCTAATGCAGTGGTTCTCAACCTTCTGGCCCTTTAAATACAGTTCCTCATGTTGTGACCCAACCATAAAATTATTTTCGTTGCTACTTCATAACTGTAATGTTGCTACTGTTATGAATCATAATGTAAATATCTGATATGCAGGATGGTCTTAGGCGACCCCTGTGAAAGGGTCGTTCACTAGAGTGCAGTAATAATTATAACTTGGTTCCAGTCACTTTGTCAGGAGGATAAGAGGACACATGTGCAAGATCATGGGGAAAATGCTACTTCTGCCATTTTCACTCTCTTCTCCATAAATTTCCTTTCCAGGGATATTTCCACAAGCAAGTAGGAAGAGAAAGAATTTATTGTATAGAAATTTTCTCTCTGAACAGTTTCACAAAGTACAACAAAACATGTGTGCATAATCTCCTATTAGACCTGTAGGAGATAGAAAGGTTCATTGAATGAAAAATACACAACATATTCTGGGAAATTTCGTAGCAACTCTATGGTAGATGAGATAAAATGAATAGAGATCAAAATAGTGAAAAATTGAACCAGTTATCAAGGGCTGGCAAATAAAATCAGCATGCAGGACAAATCTGTGAAAAATTAGCTTTCCCTCTCAGTCAATGAACCAGCTATTGACAGATGCACTCAGGAATCGTCAAGCAAAATCTTTAAATTCAAAACCCTACTTGGACTGAAAAGAAACAGTTTTCCAACTAATGCTATTAGGCAGTCTCAGAGACCTTAATGAAATTAGGAAAAAAAAATGAATCTGTGTTATTATGTGACTTAGATCATGGTACAAAAACACTGGCCCAATAATAAGGTCAGTCTCCATGCTTATTAGAGAATGAACATGCTGATACTTACATCCTTGGGGAAACTTCATATCTGAAGAGGACCACCCGTCATTCCTTTCTCTTTGAGTCCATAGCTCTCAATATTTCAGACATGTTTGTGTCTCTTTTTCTCAGTGACTAGAGCATCCTTATGCTCATCTTTGCTCATTCATTTCTCAGGCACACTGAGGTGATAGACATTATTTCACTGACTTCACAGTTCTGTTACTCTCTCCAAAAGTCATCACCATGGCATCCTCCTGATTTTTTTCCTACTTATAAGCCTTCCAGATGCATGATGAGGGCAAAAGCATAGTTTTTGAATTGCCAGAAAACGAAACAAGCCAACTAGGGCAGCAAAAGAAATGACTTGAAACTCTCAATAACATTTAATGAAGTTCAGGACATGGGCAGGATGACTGTCCTGAGATCAAGAGTCACCTAGTGGGAGTCAGAGGACAGTGAAAGGACATTCTTGCCCTGGCTGGCTTAGCTCAGTAGATAGAGCATCGGCCTATGGACTGAAGGGTCCAGAGTTCGATTCCAGTGAAGGGCAAATACCTCAGTTCCAGGCTTGTCCCCTCCAGCCCAGGTTGGGGCGCATGTGGGAAGCAACCAGTGTATGTGTATCTCTCACATCAGTGTTTCTCTCTCTGTCTTTCCCCCTCCCTTCTACTCTCTCTAAAAATCAATGGATAAAATATCCTCAGGTGAGAATTAACAAAAACAAACAAAAAAGGATGTTCTTGAAGGACCCTATAAACTGAAATAATACCACAGATTCTCATACCCCAGGAAAATGGGCTTTTCTACCCATCATGAATAGAAACCTGGGTGAGTGGTACAAAAGTCAGCAAAACTAAGAAAATCCTACAGGTTCTAAATTGATGGTGAGTCATAAACAGATAGTCCTTGGGTTACGTCGGACTCAATGTACGTCGTTTCATGGTTATATCACCATCTCCCATTTATTTATTTAAAAAAAGTTCCATCATTTTGATGTATGTACATATGTGCTTTATGTTTTTTATTATTTATTTACCACAAGTAAAGGTAAGGAATTGTTATCTTTCTTTTAAATTTTTTTTACTGTTTCACTTCATTACATACTGCTGTGTATGTGCTCCAGGTGAGTAACGTAGATGCTTATGTAGGTGGGTTCTGACTTACAGCGAAATCGCGTTTCGACACGCCATAGGAACGGATCTCCGATGTAACCCGAGGACCTACTGTATTATGCTTTGACTGGTTGAACAGTCAGTCGACCAGTCACCGGATGACCAGACACTTAGCATATTAGATGTGCGCACCCACATGTGGTATTTTGTGGAAGAGCCACACTCAAGGGGCCAAAGAGCCGCATGTGACTTGCGAGCCACGGTTTGCCGACCACGGGTCTAGGTTCTTCTGAACCTCTGAAGTATGCATCAGGTACTACCCATGAGAGGATATACTGAAAATAGAATTCAAATGGAGCGTAGCAAGAACACTGGGTTAAGGGAAACAGAAGTTTAAGATAGTTGTGTGTGGGAGGGTAAAGGATACATAAGTTACTGTTAACAAGAAAATTTAAAACGCCAACTAAGAGAGAAAAATCTAGAGTAATTTTGCCTTTGAATTGCATAAATGTGTAAATTAACTGCATTCCCTCTCCAATACAAACCAAAACAGAGAATGTCCTGAGCCTCCATTTTTTTCACAGAGGGATTCCTCTAAATTTACAAGGATAATTCAGTAAGATTGATCCCAAAAGGAGTTTGAAAAACTTTAAACATTTCTTTTATGAAGTGAACATAACATTGTTATCAAATTCTAATAAAGATTTATTTTTAAAAACTACAAATCAATTTAGTTATGAATATCAAAACAAAAATCTTAAATACAGTTTAGCAAGTAGTATACCACAAAGAACAACAACAACAAAAAATACATTATACATTATGCCCCAGTGGGATTCTTTTCAAGAATGTAAGTATGTTTCAATAAAGGCAACCATTAATATAATTCATTATATAAATATATCCAAAAAGAATACTATCATAGCTGCTTATTGTTAACAAGATTTTTGACAAAAATAAAAATAGACCAATATTATTAAGAGTAAATAGAAAATTCTAAAATAGATTTAAAAATAAACAGTAAAAAATCAGCATTTTATTTGATACATACTAGAAGCATTCCTCCTAACATTAAGAGAAAGAAAAAGATACACACTCTTGCTCCTACTATTAAATTTTTTTTCAATTATACCTGACATTCAATATTATTTTATATTAGTTTCAAGTGTACAGATAGTAATTAGATAGTCATATACTTTATAGAGTATTAACCCCGATATTTCTAGTACTCACATGGCACTTTGTGTAGTTATTACATTATTGACTATTAAAGGCCCAGTGCATGAATTCGTGCATGGGTGGGATCCCTCAGCCTGGCGGGCGATCAGGGCTGGCCAGCGTGGGGGGAAAGACCACAGGAGGTTGGCTGAAGGAGTGCACTGACCACCAGGGGGCAGCTCCTGCATTGAGTGTCTGCCCCCTGGTGGTCAGTGCGTGTCATAGTGACCAATCAACCAGTTGTAATGGTTGCTTAGGTTTTTATATATATAGATATTCCCTACACTGTACTTTACATCCTGTGACTATTTTGTAGCTACCAATTTGTACTTCTAAATCCCTTCACCTTTGAAAACTGAGGCAGCCACTCTAGAAAACGTTATAGAAGTTCCTCAAAAATATTAAAAATTAGAAAAATAAAAAATTAGAAATTATTATTTCTACTATTGAACATGTAGTCAGTGTAACCAGTTAATTAAAAGAAATCATAAGCTTAAGAAATATAAAGGAAGAAGAAAAGCTATATCTATTTGCAGATGCTGTGATTGAAATGTCCAAAAGACCCATTAGAAAACTGCAAATGATAACAGAATTAGCAAAGTAATGGGATAATAGAGTTTATAAATAGTAATCTATAAGCATTTCTTATTTTTAAAAAGCGACAAGGTAAAATTAAAAGACCTATTTATATCAATAAAATATAAAATGGCTCACACAAAATTTACATGGATTTTGAAAATATTGTATGAAGAAAATATTAAGATCCCTAAATGTCTCAAAATAGAACTGAATAAATGGAAAGATATTTCACGTTTTTTGATAGAAAGATTCATAATGAGAAGTATGTCAATTCTACTTCAGTTTAATGGCCATCGTTTACTGTTCTTCAAACTTTGTAGATTTAGAAAGTTAAAAACTTCATGAACTGAAAACAATTTATTTTTCAAACATTCCTTACGAAAATATTTGAAATTCTAGGATGGGAGCTTTAAAGGTCAGATATTTCTGTCACTTTTGTTCACCAGTGCACCACAGTGCCTAGCCTGTAACTGGCATATAGTAGTTGTTTAATTAATTTTTGATGTTTGTGTTGAATAACCAAATGGATGTCTTCACATATGAAGAAGGAAGTGAAAAAAAATAGAACTGTGGGTAATGGACACAATATACAAACTCATTTTGCATATTCAAGTGTAGAAATGTACACTTGAAATCTATATAATATTATTAACTAACTAGAGGCCTAGTGCACAGGATTCATGCACTGATGGGGGGCATGGCCTGCGGGGATTGGCCTGCTGTGGGAGGGCTGCTCATCCCGGTCAGCTGAGCGGCTATGGACCTGCCCTCTGAGTAGCTGCTCCCTGGTCTGGCATCTCCTGTGGAGCTGGAGCACTTGCCTCTCCAAGGAACCCAGTCGGGGCTGGGCCCAGGGACAGTAGCACTGAGAGAAGGCAGAGTAGGCTTCAGTCTTGTGGCGGCAACGAACCTACCTCCCAGCCTCCTGGGTCAGCTCTATGACCTGGCAGCAGTGCTGTGCAGCCTGTAGGTGTCCGGAGGAGGCAGCAGGGAGCAAGGAAGAGGAGCCTGGGGTGAGGAGGCGACCATCGCAGCCCGGGTTCCTGCCCGTTGGCCCAGGGTTCGCAGCAGGAGCAGCCGCTCATCCCAGTCAGCCAAGCGGGGCTCCCACTGTGGTAGTGCACTGACCACCAGGGGGCAGCTCCTGCATTGAGCGTCTGCCCCCTGGTGGTCAATGCGTTTCATAGCGACTGATTGACCAGTCGTTCTGGTTGTTCTGCCATTCAGTCGCTGGGCTTTTATTATATAGGACCAGAGGCCTGGTGCATGAAATTCGTGCATGGAAGGGGGGGTTCCCTCAGCCTGGCCTGTACCCTCTCCAATCTGGGACCCCTCAGGGGATGTCCAACTGCCTCTTGCAATCTAGGACTGCTGGCTCCTAACCGCTCACCTGCCTGCCTGCCTGATCGCCCCTAACTTCTCCCCTACTGGCCTGATTGCCCCTAACTGCTCCCTTGCTGCCCTGATCATCCCTAACTGCCTCTGCATTGCCCTGCACCTGGGACCCAGGATTCCCTTGTCTGGACAGTCACAGGCACCCGGGACCTGGTTTTCCCTCCCTCTGGCTAGCCACAGGCACCCAGGACCCGGTCTGGCTTTGCCCAGACTGGCTGCAGCCACAGGTGCCCACCACGGGACGGGCGACTGGTCCCTCTCCCGGGGTGCAGCCACAAGCGCTAGCACTTGGGACTGTGGAGCGGGCATCTTGTCCCTCTCCTGGGCCACAGCCATAGGCACTGGTGCCCGGGGCCATGGGGTGGGCAGCTTGTCCCTCTCCCGGGCTGCAGGTGCAGATGCAGTCACTGGTGACCAGGACGACCAGGCGGGTGGCTTGTCCCTCTCCCAGGCCTCAGCCTGGCTGGAACCCATTCCTCTCTCGCAAGCTCATTTGTGCCTGGCTGGTCCCCATTCCTCTCTTGCAAGCTCATTTGTGCCTTGCTGGTCTCTATTCCTTTCTCCTCAGTGTTGAGTGTCTGAGCCATTACAGCATGAGGGCATGAGGGCGTGATGACCATTTGCATATTAGCTCTTTATTATATAGGATGTTGTCACAGCTATAAGTTTAATAAACAAATAAAATTAAATTTCAGAAAAAATCCTTGCCACATAAATTGTTCATGGCCTTAATATGAGTGTTCAAGAGTTTTGGGATATGTTTTCCTTCCCAACTTGTTATGCTTTCTAGTCTCACAAAAAAACCGCCTCTGAGAAGGATGTATCCTCTCCCCTGCTCCCTTCAAAGCATTGCCCTTAGCTTGGTGGGTTGACTGAGATGAGAGGTAGCAGTGAGGATGCTGAGAATGATAGGATCTTTAAAGTGCATTTTACTCATTTGTTTCCTCCCACTCCCCACCTGGTCTCACCAGGCAGTTCTTTTCATATATTATTGATGTCAGCACTTTTTAAATACATGAGACAACCTGATCACTCCTCTGGGGATGTTGTTAAACTGAGCAATGAGTTTTAATTTTGAAAAGTAGTCAAAGACTTCAGACATCAATTTTTTTTAAAGGGTATGATATTGACATCCGCCGACTAATTCTAGGCCTGTTCATTCATTAAGGCACTAGAGACATTTCTCCTGGATGTTTTGCTGCATAATGGAAATGTAAAAATTTGCATGAGCGTTTTATTTAGCATGTTGGGAATTGAAGACCAAAAGCAAAAATCATTGCAGTGTCAATGTTTTCTTTGTTGTTGCTGCTGCTACTCTGACTATTTCCATGGCTAATAAATTATAGATAACGAAGACATTCTTTAAGTGTGTTTGCTGAAGAGGTGGGGAGGAGACAAGGATCTGAGAACAGCTGAGAGCACTGAGCTCAGTCCCAGCCAGACATCAGGATTTCAACCCTGCGGAAATGACAAAGCAGAGGCGAGGTCTGACTGACAGCAAGTCAATGGGAATTGCTCAAACTGAACAGAGAGGAAGAAAAGAAGTAAAAAAAAAAAGTAGCAGGGGCAGAAACTTGTAGGTCCAGTTTAAACGATCAAACACACATGTAATTGGAATCTCAGGAGAGAAATGAAAGCAGAGTAACTGAAAACATGATGGCCAAGAATTTGCCCCCAAGTTGATGAAAGATATTAACTGTTCTGAGAAGCTCAGCAAATTGCAAGCAGAGTAATTTTTTACAAAGCCACATCGAAGCATATCAGAATCAAATTGCTGAAAACCAAAGGTAGAGAGATAAGTCTTCAAAATATCCAAAGAAAATTATATGTAAGAGAATAGTAATTAAAAAAATAAATAAATAAAAAGCTGGGCCCTAGCCAGTTTGGTTCAGTGGATAGAGTGTCGGCCTGGTGACTAAGGAGTCCCAGGTTCAATTCTTGTCAAGGGCATATACCTTGTGGTTGCAGGCTCCAGGGGTATGTGCAGGAGACAACCAATCAATATGTCTCTCACAAGGGTGTTACTCTCTGTCTGTCTCTCTCTCCCTTCCACTCTTTCTAAAAATCAATGGAAAAAATACCCTGGCGTGAGGATTTAAAAAAAAAGAAAGAAAGAAAGAAAGCTGGTGCTCTCTGTGGTCCTTTCCCTCTGGGAGCCTGTGCGATGTGTCTGTTTTCTTACATGGGTGCACAGCTCATGTGGGAACCTGGCACTGAGTTGGGCCGCACCGAATGTTAGAGGCTCCTCTCCAGCTCTCTTCAATCAGGGATTTCCCCATACTTGGCAGGTACCAGAGCTCATTTTCATGGTTTATGAGTAAAATGTTTTTGTTTGTTTTGCTTTGTTTTTGGATTTTTCACCAGCTGGGAGAGAAAAAGACAGGAAAGATGAAAAACTAATAATAAAACAAGGTTCTCCCACAGGCTGTCCAGCTCCCAGGGACTCTCTCCCCAGGCCTCTAGCCAGAAAGAAAAGATTTTTCTTGGAGTTTTTGTTGTCTGTGCCTGATTTGTTACCAGGGCCAACCTAGGGACAAAGCCAAAAAATAAAGAAGAAAAAAGCAAATGAAGAGGAAACTCCCCACAGTGTAGTTTGTTCTTCACATTTTGTTTTCTCTCCCGGAAAGCTCCACTGTTCTTTACTCTTGCGTCCTCATGTAGTTGCTTTTGAAATTTTGCCAACAATTTTAGTCGAGATCAGTGAGACAGATGGATTTGTATTCAGGCTTAGTTGGTGCTGAGGCGCTCTCCTGAATTTTCTCATTGTAGTCTTGTGTTCCTATTTGGAAATTATTGGGTTATTGTTCAATCTTACTATGTAATATTTATACATTCATGGTCTCAGATAATGTAGAAGTTTGTCACCTACTTTTCAAAGAGAGGACAAAATTGCCCTAACCGGTTTGGCTCAATGGATAGAGCATAGGCCTGTGGACCAAAGGGTCCCGAGTTCAATTACGGTCAAGGGCACCTTCCCTTGGTTGCAGGCTCCTCTCTGGCCTGGACCGTGGTCAGGGCTCGTGCAGAAGGCAACCAATTGATGTGTTCCTCTTACATCGATGATGTTTCTCTCTGTCTTTCCCTCTCTCTTCCATTCTCCCTAGAAATCAATGGAAAAATTTCCTGGAGTGAGGATTAACAACAACAACAACAAAAAAAAAAAAGAGAGAGAGAGAGAAAGGGCAAAATCAATTTGTTAAATATCCGTTGTTTTAAGTCTGTGAGGGTCAAATGCTACTATCTTCTTGTTATAACTGTTTCTGCTGCATATTCAAGTTGTTTTTCTCTGTTGTACTTACAGATATTCAACTGTTTATTAGTCTTTGCTTAAAAAATGATATTTCAGCAGTTGGAATAAACTCAAATGAAGTTGAAGCTATGAGAGTCACTGGCCCACCTACTTCATGTGTCCCTATGTGACCTACCCATGGCAAGGTTGGTTGAGGTCTGAGGAAGGCTTTTCTTTTCCCACTTTTCTTCCCTTTCCACCCTATCCTACAGGTATCCCCCCCAAAATGTATGCACATTTCAATAGCTGATCCTATTACATTTTGAAAATAGAATGTATTTTAATAAACACTGCCTTTATAATTATTCAAAGTGTGTATGCATTTTTGGGACCCATTGTATATGGAAGCTCAGCAGCATTTACAGAAGGTTTTTATGATTACAGGTAGAATGTGGAAAATAAGTCTGGTTTTCCGCCATTACCCCCAAAGGTGCAACTTTCTGGGTTTTCCTCTGAAAGTAGAAAGGCCTTGCAGGATAACACCTATCTTGCATGGATACTAGGTTATGATCTTGGCTCTCTAGCTCTCAAATGTATAACGTATAGATGGATGTTTTCAGAATAAAAGTGACTTTTCTATGTGTTACTCCACCTACTTCTCTAGATATATTTTGAGCTAAAACTCAGTATGCATGTCTTTTGCTCTATTGGGGGGTATCTTTATGTATGTGTTTTTTAAACTAACATTTTTATTATTTAAAAACTAGCTATCCACTAAGGTAAACTGGAAGTCTTTCAACCAAGACCCTTTCGGGTCAAATTTAATTTGTTAGGAGACTCAATACTCATTCAAAGCCATTGACTATATGAAGTATCCCTCCCCAGGTGATGACAGAATCATCGAATAATTTATACTCAAGAAAACTTCTCTCTTTTTATACAAGGTATTTTTTTTAATTTGTGCCAGAATTTCTTTTTCAGTTTTCTTGATGAAAATATGAATTACTGTATAGGGTGTATAGCATGATTGTTTGAGTTACATATATTAGGAAATGATTACCTCAATTGATTCAACTAACATTCATCTTCTTGTATAGATACTATAGAAAGAAAACAATCATTCTTATAATAAGAATTCTTAGGGTTCACTCTCTCAACAACGTTCATGTATATCCTAGTGAGGTTGAGCATCTTTTCACATACCTGTTGACCATTAGTATACCTTCTTTGGAGAAATTAAGATCCTTTGCTTATTTATTTTTAATTGGGTTATTTGGTTTTTGCTATTGACTTGTATGGGTTCTTTATATATTCAGGGTATTAACTCCTTATCAGATACATAGTTTGCAAATACCACTCCATAGATTGTCTTTCACTTTGCTGATTGTTCCTTCTGCTGCACAGAAGCTTTTTAGTTTAATGTGGTCTCCCTTGTTTATTTTTGTTTAATTTTATTGCTTGTGTTTTATGTGTCATTTCCAAGAAATCATTACCAAGATCCATGTCAAGGAGTTTCATTCCAGTTTTCTAGTAGGAATTTCATGGTTTCAAGTCTTACATTTAAGTCTTTAATCCACTTTGAGGTAATTTATGTGAGTGGTATACAAGCTATTTTTAACTTAGCAAGACTACAATGAGCGCATTATGCCACAGGGTTTTGCTGAGTACATAAAATCCTGTGCCTCTGAAAGTTATGTGCCAAAAGTAGGTGTTTTTTTTTTCTAGCTTTGAAATGCTCTCCCTTTATTCACATTATTTGGTGATAATTTAATATTCAGTTGAAAGTATAATTTGCTAATAAGCAGTAAAGTCAAGACTACAATTGTTAGTGAGCTCTATTACTGAGGGTGTATTAAATCAAGAGAAGGAAAACAAATTAATGAATCTAATTGTTCTCCACTCCAGGCAGTAATGTTCAAAGGTGAGCAAATCAAGCAAGATTTTTCACAAAGAGACTGAAAAAAAAAATTGGCTTTTAAAGTAGTCACAAGTATAATGCCATGTGACATCTGAAGAACCCAGGGACCACTTTCAATTATGAGGAGACCTTCTCATATCTCATTATCTAATAGATTCTCAGTGTTCACCTCTGTCAAGAGCCTCTGATGCCAGACTTATAATGTTATGGCTTAAACTCTTTACTGATGCCCATACTCATTTATTTAAACACTTCATTAAAAGTAACACACTCACATCCTCAAGTAATGTTATTTGCCATTAATTAACAACAATATCAACTAAAAGGCATATTTTAAAAAATGCACTAAGTTCCATAACCAGAGAGAATGAGAACTTACTGATTTCAAAAAGACCATGAGTTGCAAAGAACCAAGAGACCAATGATCATTACCAATAAATTAGACACTAAAAATAAAATAAAGAGTGTTAAAGTTCATTTTAGAATTAAAAAATACTTTACTAAAAAACACTTTACTAATGTACTTCATATAATATTAAAGGCCTGTTTTTTTAGATCTAAGTATTAAGATATTAAGCATTTAGTAAATAATTTGTGAATGGATAAATGATTCTAATCATTTTAAAATGATAGTTTGATTTCTTATTGATTATTTCATTCTGTATGCAATAAAGTGCAGAGGGGAACATATAGAGCGCATGTATAGAAAGAAAGGCCTATGGAGTAGAGGAATTAGTTATGGGCAAGACGCTGGTATATTAGAAAAGTTAAATTTATTATATCACTGATATCTCCGTATGTAGCCAATTCCTTTTTTATTAATATTTTATTTATTTAATCATTTTCAATTATTCAAAAATTTGTAGTATTATTTCAAATAACATTTCTAATTATCATTAAATAAACCAAATTATTTAAAAGCCTTGTTTTGAAGCATGGTCAAAATTGTTTTTCCTGAAAACTGTGGTCCTTGATTTATTTATCTTATTCATGGTCATGATCTATAGTTACTTAACATTTAATTAAATTTATATTTGTTTTATGTACAGTCATATATTTAGAAACAAAAAAAGAGGTTAGAGTTTCTTCTGAGTCAAAAAATAACTCTAATTTTCCATATGCATTGACAGTTGCATGATAAATCTGGATGTTTCATTGGCTCATTTATTATTGTATTCATTTAACAAGCATTCATTGAGATTCTTGATGTGTGAATCACTAAAACAGGAGTTAGAGATAAAAGGTGAACAAGACACAGTCCTAACCTGCAGTTCAGAAGTAAGAAGTACATAACAACTGTAACTGGAAGTCCAAAAGTTGGAGAAATTTGAATAGGATTGCATGAGGAGTCTTAATTTACAGGGGAGAAAATGAGGACTTTTAAAAATATGTTTTAATGATTTCAGAGAGGAAGGGAGAGGGACAGAGAGATAGAAACATCAGTAATGAGAGAGAATCATTGACAGGCTGCCTCCTTCACACCCCCTACTGGGGATCAAGCCTGCAACCCCTGCATGTGCCCCGATCAGGAATTGAACCATGACCTCCTGGTTCATAGGTTGATGCTCAACCACTGAGCCATGCCCGCTGGCCAAAAAATGAGGATTTTAAATCAGGAATGAGAGAAAAAAAGAAAACTCTTCTTCCACCTAAATCATACTATTAGTATTTTCAAACAGGTAGTAGAACTGAGGCTGTTCGAAAATAATTGGAACACCCTGCCCTCCTGTGGAACAATAAAATGGCTGATGCCAATAAAATCTGAGACATAAGTATAGAGAGTGAAAAAGGAGAAGGAGGAGGAGGAGAAACAAGAGAAGGAGGAGGAGGAGGAAGAGAAGGAGGAAGAAGAGGAGAATGGAGAACTGTGTTTCAATGAAGAGTCAGTCAATGGAGGGGAGTATAATACCTAGATGGGAAACTGTTCTAGAGAAGCAGAGAGGAGTAACATCTTCCCTTAAGTCTTCATAGATAGAAGAACACCCTTCTCTGAAAATAGAAATAAAAATATAAGCCAGGTGTTAAAACAATTTCCATGTCTAGGGTGACACGGGGATGAAAAAGGAAGGGGGGCAGGAATCTAGCAACAAAGACAACAGCTGCACAAAAAAGGATATGTAATCTCTCCTGTGCATTTAGAAAAATTATATAGGCCTATAAATTTAGTTCTTTTTACTTTTTTAAATTTTGCATGAAATATGTATATAATATCTTTTATCTAGAATCTTACTTCCTAAAGTCCAATCAGCTCGAGGCAACGAATAGTTTACAGACAGTTTGCATCTATGTGAGTTCCTCTTTGTGTGCATGTTTATGGTTATTTAAAAATATTTAATTTTATTTAATTCTTAATAAAAGGAATACAATCAGGTTTCATCCTCAGACTAAGTCTATATGTTCAAGAATAGTGATATCTGGGTTTAAGAATCTCAGGGATTTCTTTTTTTTTTCTATTTTCGTGCATATACTATGTACTCACTCTGCAATTATTTATTGAAGATCCACAAAGCTCAATGCTAGTGATGTAGATGTGAAAAAGCATTTTTTAAAACACACGTTAAATAGACACAGAAAGACAAATTAATTATAACAACTTTTCTTAGGTTGGTTACAACAGAGAGAACCACAGGTTTTTAGCTACTGGAGGAATGAAAGGCTGTGTTTATTTATTTTTGTTTTTTAAAATATATTTTATTGCTTTTTTACAGTGAGGAAGGGAGAGGGATAGAGTTAGAAACATCGATGAGCTGCCTCCTGCACACTCCCTACTGGGGATGTGCCCACAACCAAGGTACATGCCCTTGACCAGAATCGAACCTGGGACCCTTGAGTCCACAGGCCGACGCTCTATCCACTGAGTCAAACCAGTTAGGACAAAAGGCTGTGTTTAGATTGAACCCGAGTGAAAGAGGGCTAAATCTCACAGGTCCTCATATGTTGATGTGACTTGAAACCTCCTGTTGTATACAAGCTATTTTTAAAAATGTATCTTTATTGTTGAAAGTATTACAGATGTCCCCTTTTTTTCTCCCATTTACCCTCTCCCCCTCCCACTCCCATCCCATTCCCAGGTCTTCCCTGCACTATTGTCTGTCCATGGGCAATGCATATATGCATATAAGTTCATTGGTTAATCTCTTCCTAATTCCCCACCCACTCTGAAATACATCAGTCTGTTCCATGCTTCTATGTCTCTGGATCCTTTTTGTTGGTCAGTTTATTTTATTTACTAGATTCCACATATAAGTGAGATCATGTGATGCTTGTCGTTCTCTGACTGGCTTATTTTGCTTAGCATGATACTCTCCAGGTCCCTCCATGCTTTCTCAAAGGGTAAGAGTTTTGAAATTCACATGGTCTATGTGAATAAACATAGAATTTCTGGAACAGATGTGCATCTAATTTCTTCCATAAAATAAAATGTTTTTCTCTGCTTCTGCCAGTGAGTACCACAGGAGATATCCCTCAGTAAAGGGCACCAGCTGAGAAACAATAGAAGGAGCTTTCAGCATCTGTCCTACGACTGATGGCTGTCTTGCCCCCTTAGACTTCATAACGTTTATATTTATTAGAACAAAACACAAAAAAAATCAGCCATTGTATATTGAGTTGTGAATAAAATGTACAAATATTTGGAAATAAATCTTAGTTCTAGAGACAGGTTTTTATTTTTTCTTATTTTTTGTACAATTTTTTTTCTATTTTCTTTTTCAGAAGAAGAACATTACTTATTCAATAAGAAAACAGACCCTGGCCGGTTTGGCTCAGTGGATAGAGAGTTGGCCTTCAGACTGAAGGTCCTGGGTTCAATTCTGGTCAAGAGAACATGCCCAGGTTTTGGGCTTGATCCCCAGAAGGGGGCGTGCAGGAGGCAGCCAATTAATGATCCGTTCTCATCATTGATGTTTCTCTCTCTCCCTCTCTCTCTCTGAATCAATAAAAATATATTTAAAAAATTAAAAAAATAATACGGAAACAGAAAGGTTGCAGTGCTTCTTCAATAAGAAAGCTGCTCTAATTTATTCATACCATCTACATTGCATTGAGCAAATTAAATGTAACCGGCACCAAGCTTATTGGGAGAGATAACTTTAATGTTTTAAGCTTGCAAAATATTAGACAATCATTTCAGGGTAATAGTGCAGCAAATGTTCACAGTATCTACCTTTGCAGACCTGCACAGCTCTCCCCCAGGCCTCTGAGAAGTGCCCTTCCCTGAGGCCAGGGTATACTACTTAAACAGCGAGTTATGATTGGACCTGGGTCAGACATATACCCTTGCCTGATCCAATCAATTTTACTCACCGGAGGATCTGGAATCCTGATTGAAAGATGCTTGCGACTTTGGGTTTGAGCAAGAAGACCTTAATGTTACCCTCAGCTTGACTAACCATTAGACACATTTCTTCTGATTACAGGCCACCGGCCTTTTTTTCCTTAGTGCACTTGCTTTTGAAAGCTTGTAATTGAAAATGATTTTTATGCCCCTTTGAAATGTAGGTATGCCTTCTCCAAGCCTCCTGACAGTTTATAACCCAGGAAAGATTTTTTTCAAGGACCTGAGAGTAATTCATTTGAAAGATGCCTCACGTATATCCCAGTTTCTTTAAAGTTAGGACCCTAACTTCCGTGGATGCCAGTCAGCAAGCACAGCCTAGTCACAGAGAAAAATGTTTGTAAATTCAGGAATAACTCACGATGCTCATCCTATTAATCAACCTCCCCACTAACATCCTCCAGGACAGTTTCACTGGCTCGCCCAGCACTTCAATCTACCTTTGTTTCACAGAGTTGAGGTCAACCTCTCCCCCTTACTACAACAGTCCAACAAAATCTTTGCTTGGTAAATTTTCCCAGTGCAATTTTTCTCTGACAGGTTTATGAGTGAACAGTGACCACTTATGAAAACTAGACCTGTAAAATTATTATGTGGCATGGGGTAGAGAAAACGGTTCCTCAGAAAGATAAATGAAGCATATACAAACACAGATAAGTAAGATAAGTGATGAGTTGCTTTGAGTGAGAGAAAGAGCAGTTCCCTCAATTCCTGGTGGCTTTCTAGTGCCTGACCACAGATCCTGGGAAGACCTCTTGCTGTTGAAATCGGTGAGAAATCCCCATATTTCCTCTTTTTTAATATAATTATTTTCAAATGGGTTTTTGTTACTTGTAACTAAAATAATATTTGCTAAAATAAGTGGTTTATTCAATATGGAATCATGTCGATTCAGAATATTGACTGTGTGTTCACTTTTGTTTTTGGCTAGCATGCAAAAACAAAGACTGGAGTTATTGTGGGCATATGGATGGCATTTTGTCAAGGGTTTTCTCTAATATGCTTGCTTCGGTTTGAGGTGTATATATTTTGTAGAACATCCTGTCATCACCTCTAATTGCTACTTTTAAAATGTGGTGATATAATGTGATTATGGAGTCAAAAATCTTTCTGTGCAAGTATGTCACTTTACTTTCCAGGGACTGGCACAGACTCAAAGCAAAGATAATTTTAATAAAAGAAAAGAAGGATGGATAAAATCAGGGCCAGAGCAGAAACATTAGAAACCAATATAAAAATTAAAGGGAGTAGGAAAGCCACATTATTTTTTTTTACTCTTTGGATAGTACAAGCCTTATACTAGCATAAGGATTTGGGGGAGTTGGAGGAGGGGGAGAATTAAAAGTGACAGAGAAGGCAAATTAAAATAGCTAATAAATATATTAAAATAAGGTAGGAAAGCTGAAAATGAATTATCAAGGCATTCATCTTCTGAATAAGTCAAAAGCATATTACATCTAATGAATAATTATAAATATGATAATTGATAGACTTTAGAATTTCTATGTAAAACATGCACTATTAAAAGAAAAATGGAGGAAATCTACATAAATTTCCATGGAAGGATTTGCGGGGCATATTAATTTGCTCAAGCAGCTCACAGAACTTAAGAAACCCACTTATTCCCTAGATTAACGGCCAGATGGAAGACAGTAAACAAAGGCAGGATATGGGAAAAGGGCTTGCACCTTCCCTGAGCTCTCCAGGCAAACCGTGTCTACTAACTCAGAAGCTCTCCAAATTCTGTCACTAAAGACTGAATTTGTTGTTTTATATTAATACTAGAAAGCTAGCGCATGAAATTGTGCGTGGTTAGGGTCCCTAGGCCTAGCCTGAGATCAGGGCCATGTTCTGCTCGTTCGCCAGTCCCCAGTTCCACCCTGCCACTGCCACCAATCAATTGGAGCCTGAGGGCCGGGAGGAGGAACCAAGAGGTCTGTCTGCCTTCCACCTGCTCACCAATCCCCGGGGCACCACTCACCGGGATTCCCCCATTAGCCATTCCCTGATCAATCAGAGCCTGTGGGCTGGGAGGGGTGGGGGGACCAAGCAGTCTGCCTTCCCCCCTCTCCCCAGTCGCTGCTGCCACCGATGGATCGAAACCTGGCCACCCTGATGGAGGTGTTGGGGGCAGGATCAGGCTGGTTCGCTGGCTGGAGTGGGTGTTATAATGACCGGCCCTTAGGTCATTATGGTCGTGATGGCGTTATGGTCTCTGGCTTTTTTTATAGAGAGAATTTATTAAAGATTCTGTTTTTCATTGATAACTGCTTAAATAAGAAATAGTTCAATTAATCTCATTGCCCTCATGCAAATAGAATAACCAATATTTTCATATACACTTCATATAAATTTCCTCCATTTTTCTTTGAATGGTGCATGTCTTACATAGAAATTCTAGAGTTTATCAATTATCATAGTTATAATTAGTTTCATGAGATGTAATACACTTTTCTTTTGACTTATTTTATTATTCTGTTAAGTAAAGTCATACTAGAATGTTGTGAGAAGCTGTTTTTCACTTGTGAATGTAAATGTAATATAATTTTTGAATGAAACTAAATTATTAAGATTGTTTGAAATGGAAAATAGATAAACAGACACAAGAATCGTTTCTTTTCACTTGTGATAATATAATAAATTCAATACTTTAAAAGCAATTGGGCTGACATTTTATTTTTACATTGAAATCTTGAATATTTTAAATAATACATGTTCTCATTAGCTGATAAAAACTTTGAATATTTTTAAACTGATAGAAGATAGATATAAGAAACTATGTGAAACTGAAATAGTTGATGCTGCATACCCATGAGGGTTTGTATGTTTCCTAAAGAAAACAGAAATCTGATGCAAAATTGGAAGGAGCTATTTAAGCTCACATTTCTGTTCTCAGGAAACTGTGTCTGAATATTAATAACACTTAGTAGAAGCCGCTTCACATCTCAAAATAAAGAATGCAGCGATGTCAAATTTTCAGGTCAGAGGTTAAAAAATATAGCAATGGCAGAACAAATTCTGCATTGAAATGAGCCAAAAGTAAAATTTAAGTCACTGCCCTCTGTCAAGATCACTGCTGTATTGGTTGTACAGCAATTCGTGCAATGAGGGTTCCCCCTAGTGGTCAGATGCGAAAGCAGCGTTTTAAGTGGCAATCATACATTACACAAATGCGAAAATAGAACTTTAAAAGAAAATATAAAAATAGAAGCAATACACAGAGCGATACATTTTAAAACAGTAACAGAGGCAAAAAGAAAAGCCTTCTGAGTTTTCCCACTGCTTCCATTCCCCACTGGCTCACTGGCTGAGGGCGCAGATATGACTCCTGGTGCATGCCTGTGCATGGTGTGTGTGCATTGTGTGTGTGTGTGTGTGTGTGTGTGTGTGTGTTTCTCCTAGTGGTTACAATTATATATTTCATTTCTGTTTTCTCAATTTTAGGCAGTATTCAATTTCTGGTATGAAATCTTTGGGTTAAAATAAACAAACAAAACAGTATCCTTGTGTCTAGAATGTTTTCATGCACTTCATTTCATGCCAGGACTACTGATTTTTTTATTTTCTTCTGCTCTAAATTTGTTGCAGTGTTAAGATTTGTTTTCCTGCTTCTCTGAATCCTCTTCCAGTATGTAACCCACTTTCTTAGATGCCTTTTCAAATCTTCACACATGGTTATTAAGTTTGCCTAATTGTCTTATAAGCTATTGTTCTTGTTGTTTTAAGATTTTATTAGTTAGTCAATTGATGTTACTCTTCACCTGAGTAATTGGAAAGGTTTCTTCCCTCACTTTAGTTGCACATTCTAAAAATACGGTAATTGCATATTTGAGCATATTTCTTTTTAAAAACCAATGAATCTCAGTATGAAATGAAATAATTTCACTCTGTAAAAACAAGGCAGATGATGCCGTATCTTTTTATTTAATACTAGAGGCCCGGTGCACAAAAATTTGTGCACTCGGGAGGGGAGGGGGGTCCCCCAGCCCGGCCTGTGCCCTCTCGCAGTCTGGGACCCCTCACAAAAGTTTCTCTAGTGAGATTTAGGCTTTAACTATTTTTAAATAATGGGACCATTTATTTACTTTTTACTAGAGGCCCGATGCACGAAATTCGTGCAGGAGTAGGCCTTCTTCGCAGCCACAGCTGCCTGGATCCCTCCCTCACTGCAGTGGCAACTGCAGCCCCGACCTCGTCCAGGAAGGATGTCCGGTCTAATTAGCATATTATGCTTTTATTATTATAGATTTTTTCCCTAAACCTTGATAATGTGTTACTGTTTATCCTCATGTATTTTAGTTTATCACTTTATAATTTAAAACTCTCTTCTTCTTTTCTTTTTTTTTTATCCTTAAGTGAACTTTGAATGCTTCACCTCAACCTTGATCAGGTCCAGACCTCCGTGAGGTGTGATTATGTAGTAGTTATAAGCGACCCTGTGGGGAAACTTGGGCCTCCTATTTGAAATGTGTGAATATACAGGGCTTGGCAAAAGTAGGTTAACAGTTGTGAGTACACAAAACAGTTCGTTTTTTAATTATTGTTGATTAATTATTGCATTATTTTCCATATGAATCACTGTAAACCTACTTTTGCTCCATGCTGTGTATATTTTATCTACTCTCTAAGGCTGCATTTGCAGACCAACAAAGGATATAGATGGAGACTTGCAGGAGTGGAATTCTTCTAGGCATAGTTCTGTGGAATCCTGATATATACAGTTATATCTATAACCTAATTCTTAGAAATATTTAATGGTTTCTGAATATCCAGATCAGATAGAAATGGTCTTGCTTTAATAAATTTCCCATTTCTACATTTTAGAATCAGGATAAATTCTTACCAGTACAATGTTCAAAAGAGGAAATGTAAGAGGTTTGGAGAGGGGAAAAAAAGCAATTTTGCTTTGTAATGCCAATAATATTTATAATATTAATCTATCTTTAAAAATATATAGTCACTTAAAAGTATGAAGAAATCCTTCTAATACATATGATACAATAAATTTCTAATGCATTACATATAAAAAATATTGCATACACAGGAAAGTTACACTTTGACATTTGAATAAATAAATAGGAAGGTAGAGGCAGAGAGATAGAAACATCAATGATGAGAGAGAATCATCGATTGGCTGCCTCCTGCACGCCCCACACTGGGGATTGAGTCCGCAGCACAGGCATGTTCCCTGACCAGAAATCAAACCCATAACCTTTTTGTGTATGGGACGATGCTCCAACCACCTGGCCAGGGCAAGACTTCTACTATTCATAGGACATTCAGAACACAAAAGAGGAAAATATAGACTTTTATTTGAAGACAGTGTTACTGTTTTTTCCAGGTATTTACTGTTTGGTTGATATTATTTTTTAAGCTTATGTAAGTAAAGACTGCAGGGAAATGACATGCATGCACTTACTGTTTAATAATGTCAAGGCACAGCGACTCAGTCTTTCTCTAAGGCGATTCTGTATGCATTGCCACCTCTTCTTAAATTGTAAACTCTAAGCTCTCTCTCTGTCTCTCTCTCTCTCATTCTCTCTCTTATTCCGTCCATCTATCTTTTGCCCCAAACCTGTCACTTTTAGCTTCATGTCCCCTCAAAACTCTGCCCCTTCCTCACAACCCCTACAGTGGCTGTCTTTGGTGTGTCCATCTCGGTATTCATACATCACTGTCATTCAGATGCCATGCTGATGACACTGACAGTGATTGCTTGCTGTATACAAATGCAAAAAGGAAAGTCCACACCAAAACATTGCCTGTCCAAGCTGCAGCCAGTAATTGAAAGCCAGCTGCATTTGCTGCTTGGTAATTCTCAATTTTCAAAAAGAGGCCTCTTTGCTGATAGCTTCATGCCAGGCTGATCTGTCTGACACCGTTATTTCCCAGAAGTGTACCTGTCTGACACGTTGTGTAGAGCTATTGTGGCGAGTGAGCACCTCTGCACTTGGACCAGAAGTGATAGCATTAAACTTGCAGCAAATAACCATTTGTTTATTTATTTGACAGCCGTTACAAAGATAACTTTATGACTGCATAGGAGCGCTCCAGTTAATGAAAGCTGATTATACATGTGAATTGGGGAATGAACCTTTGCCTTATGTGGGGATTATTTATATCACAAAAGAATTCTTTGTGGGGTTCCATTAAAATGATTCTTCTGTTCAGCTCAATTGATAAAACTCAAGCATTTCTTAGCTCACAGAGCTTGAGATTTTCCCAAACAACTTTTTTTTCCAACTATATTTTATTAGCTACATATGCATATGCTTTTAAGAAGAAATATAGAACTTATAGAGCAGCAGAGATAATATTACTATAACAAATGGTATATGAAGGTATATTAAAGTTCTCCTTTAATTTTGAAAACGTTTTCTGGAATATTAAGATTAATGAGCCCAGTCGACCTGGCTCAGTGGTTGAGCATCAACCTATGAAACAGGAGATCATGGTTTGATTCCCAGTCAGGGCACATGCCTGGGTTTCCAGCTCAATCCCCAGTGTGTGGCGTGCAGGAGGCAGCCGATCAATGATTCTCTCTCATCATTGATGTTACTATCTCTCTCCCTCTCCCTTCCCTCCTGAAATTAATAAAAAACTATTTAAAGAAAAAGATTAATGAGAATTAATTTTTTATGTTTGTGTTAGCTTTTGTCTTCCTGGAAACTAAAAGAATACTTTGAGTCAGGAATAAAGTGAGAGCAGGGGCGGAATCACATCCCTGACTTAGTTTTATTCCGAAGAGCAGTATTAGTATACAGTTTAATTAAATGTTGGACCCAGCAAAGACATTTTCATGAAACCCTGCAACTAAAAGGGCCAAAGAGAAATAATGCAAAAATGTTCTAAGCTTCTGTGAATTTTTAGAGTGATTTTTAAAATTTTGGGTTTATTTTTTAAAATGTCACTAGGTTCCATGAGCCTAGATTTCTTATTAGGGATTTCAAATAAACTCTTTAAATGGGATTTGAATTTTATTAAATTAGCTATACTGTATTTGAATCTCAAATCTGTATTCAGTGCTTCCTTGGAGAGGAGTTAGCTTTATTCCAAGGGTTTGTTTGCTTTGTTTTTGTCATTTTAGAAGAAATAGTCTGCAATGACCTGGCTGTTAACAAATAGAATTATCTAACAAATGGCAGTAAAGAGAGAGGGAAGCTGCAGCATATAACATCGATGCCTTTGGGTACAATGAAAATTCTGTGTTGTTACAGCTCTGCTATGCAACCTAAAAAAATTCACCTTAAAAATCTCTGGACTTTGTCTTCCACATGTGCTACCTGAGGATTACAGCAGTCCCATACAGCTCACAGATCACAAGCATAAAACCAGTTGGAAATCATTTGAAAATACTAAGATAATTTCTCAGAGGTAGCCTGAAATCAGGAAAAGGAGTTTACCAATTTAATCAGAAAGAAACCACCACCAGTACATCCTAGGTGTTCAACCGGAAGATCTAGAATAATTTTGTTTCTAAGAAGAATCTAGTACTTCAGCATATTTTATAGGCATATTCTCGAAGTCTCACAATTTAATCACAATCCACTTAAAACATAGGCTGTGGGAATTATTCACAATTAACAGGACCTATCTTGACAGAGAAGATGAAAATTAACAGTTAACAACAACAACAAAAACAGTATTCTAGGGACAATAAATGGGATAGCTAATAAATTAACCCTCCCTACCATGACTTTCCCCTTTGTTTCCTGTTTAGTGGCAAATTTAATGTCCTGATTGATGAAACAGATTGTCATTATTAACCCCAGTTGGTTAGAACATGTTGCCCGAGAAGACAGAGAAAAGAGTTTACGGCTTTTCACTATTCCCTAGCTTGGGTAGTTCAGAACAATAGCATCAACTCTCAGGAAGCAGGTGAAATCAATGGCCTGCCAATGCTGACCTATGGCATCTCCACGGAATGCAGGAATGCCATGGAATGCTGTCTCTCCCTGTTTCCCACCCTAGTCTTCTGTCTCACATGCATCTTCATAGGCTTTCCTTGAAATTATATTATTCTCATAACTTTCTGAATAATTCCCCTTGAAAGATGTAAGTTCTTTATATTTTCTATGCTTTAACAAATTTATACAGTTTTTTTCTTTTGCTTCCTTTTTATCACTGAAATTATTTCTTTTTATTAATTATATATATAAAAACCATGGGTGGTGTTGATCACATCTTTCCAGAACCACCACGACCAAGCAGAAGGAAGTCAGTCCTGCACGGGTTGTCTTGGCAACGGCTGTGCCCTCCCCCGAGCTGTTTCCCGGAGCTGATTCCTATAAGGGTGGGGTTTGAAGCAGGAACCTGCTCTCGGAGCATGGCCAGGGGTGAACCTGAGTGGGGGCGGCTGAAAGGCTTAGAAAAGACAGACAAGAGAATGAAAGCCATGAAAGCCAGGTCTCGGTGGGACGCTGCTTCTCTGAGAGACAGCAACCGTGCCCACAGCCATGCCTTTATTTTATAGCAGATGCTATGAGGCAAAGTAAGGGCATGACCAAGATGTTTACAACATTCTCCTGGGTTTCAATCCTACTCAACTACATGCACCTGAACTCT
>NW_005367952.1:780417-786881 GCF_000412655.1 Myotis brandtii
AGGGATAGAGAGTTAGAAACATCAATGAGAGAGAAACATGAATCAGCTGCTTTCTGCACACCTCCTACTGGGAATGTACCCGCAACCAAAGTACATGCCCTTGCCCGGAATCGAACCTGGGACCCTTGAGTCCAAAGGCCGATGCTCTATCCACTGAGCCAAACCAGTTAGAGCTACATATTTAATATTTGAAATATTTATTTTAATGCATAAAATACGCCTTATCAATGAAAATGTATTCTATAATGTTATCTCTCCATTTTTTCTATCATATATATTAAAAAGCTCACACTTTTGATTCAGACAATTTGATTTCAGCATATTTGTTGAGGAAAAACATTTATTTAATATATCTTGCCTGTATCATTTATTTTTGTGTCTGTGCTTGTGTATATGTATTTTAAGATATAGAAAAATGTTTATTTTTTACATATTCTGTATCTACATATAGAAAATATATTCACGTAGGCCAAAAGCACTGATTTGATAAAGCAACAATTTCCTTTTCTTTCTTTGTCATATTGAACCAAAAATATAATAATAATCCTTCTCTGTGATTCCCTCTATTCATAAGAAATGTAGTTATTAAGCCTGACTCTATGCCAGATAATATGCTAGGGTTTAAAGATGATACCTATGTAAATAAGTTGGAAATATTGGCTTCTTATTTATTTCTAAATTATCTTCTAGCTATTTGGAAGTTATTTGTCTTCTTTCTTATCTCTGGTTTTTGAACACACATTTGAGCTAAAATGCTTCCTCAGACTTCAAATTTTGCTGCTTGTCTAAACTCATTAGTTGATTTCCTTTCATTTGGTGAATGAAAAAAAAAAGGGTTTCTATGGAAAGTACACACACAGGGTGATCTGATTATAAATTCTAATCGGACAGGTCATGGTGGGAAGTCACATCCCAGAAATGTAACAGGTTAGTAAAAGGTTTATCTTTGCAGTAAGCAAGCCCTGTCCATTGTTTCTGTACACCTAGGTTAGCACACCTTTGAAATAAGCCATAACCACTCTCAAGAGAGCACATAATCCTGTTAACTATCCTATAATCCAATTCTGGCCTTACTTTCTTCTACCTGCATGTAATCTTCCTTAAATTCCCTCCTTAATTTTAAATGCATAAAAGAAGCTGCAAAACTGTTCTTTTCCAAAGCCTTTGAGATCTTGCCCCTGGCATATGTCACCAGTTTGGCTCAAATAAAATCATAAAAATTCTCTACAAGGTTTGGACTTTTCTTATGGGGACACTCTTTAGAATTTTCTTCCAAATCTTTTGTAAACGGACTAGCATTATCTAGTTAAAACTTGGAGTTAATCATCACATGCATTGTATTTTGTATGGATTCTAATTTTTTAAATTGTTGTTTAAATGTAATGTGTGCTGGCAAAATAAACGAAGCTGGACACCAGTTAAAGTGGTAAGGAAAGATTTTAATCATCAGTATAGTATTGCAATAGGGAAAAATAGTCCAGCGTGGACTGAATTTAACTTTGATTTGTACAGAGGTTATTGGATATTTTAAAGGACAAATGAGGGAAAGGAGCGGAAATGACGGGAGGCTCAGTAGAGTCAAGGAAGTAAAAATTACAAAAAGGGGAAAAGAGTAGTTGGTCTGGGTTTGCTAACTGTTTCTTATTAAAGTTAGGCCCCCCTCTTGCAACAGAGGATGGGAGACAGGGACCCCGTCTTCAGGTGCTGGCTGAAATAGTCAATTCTTTTGGAAGCCTTGATTTTCCTCAGGCAGGCACTGTAAGGAGTGTAGGATCATTCTAAGCATGTGTCCTTGAGTGGTTAGAAACTATGTTAGTGCTTTAGTGCTGTCCCAATCTTCATAGGCCAGGGTTAAGGCTTATTGGAGAAGAGGACTCAGAGGAACCTGACTAGAATTTGGTCAAGGAGAAAATAATCTTTGTCAGTGTTACGTAGAAAATTTGGAAACTGTAAAGGAAGACAATAGAAGCTTCCATGTAACCAAAACCAAGACTAGTCAACCAACTGTTAACATTTGTTCTGTTCTTTCACATAGTTTCTATTTTTATTTATTCTATTTCAATGGGCATGTTGCACTAGTATGAGGATCCTAAAAGTGAAGGATAACTATTAACCTGGGGCAGGGAGATCTAGAGTGAAGGGTTGCTCAAGGAGAACTGATTGCATTCCCCGCCAGTAGTATGTTCAGTGACATGAATCTTGGAGACAAACATAGAACCAGTGGTAGGCAAACTGCATGGCACCATTTTGGAGAAAACCTGTGTAACAGGGCTTCTGCTAGAAAATATGGGGCCTTTTAAAAGAGATAGTTCACATGCATGCATTGTCCTCTGATTTTTTATTTAGGTTGGGGATGTGGGGAGACCGTGGGACAAGGGAAGAAGGGAGGAAAGGGTTCATCATCTTTGAAGTGAGAGCTTCCTTTTACTTGTTTCTGTTGCTTCTGAGAGCTTTGGGTCTGGAGACCTGATCCCCAGGCCATGGGCTGCCTGAATGTAGAACCTGGAGCTGGTGGATGATCCCCAAACCACAGCTTTTTTGTCTCTGGGGAACTGCCTTCTTCAGAGAGAAGGAGGTGGGTGGATGTGAATTGATGGTTAGTTTCTGAGGTTTACCAAATAAAGTAGAGTCTAAGAAGAAATAGGAGAGAGAGAGAGAGAGAGAGAGAGAGATTGATTGATTGATTACAAGAAGTGAGCCTGAGGTGAGAAGAAGAGCAGTCAGTTGAAGATAAGTCAGTTTGCAAATCAAAATCCAAGGAACCTACAGGGCATCCTCCAGAGGAACCAAGAATGTTCCCATGTAAGAGCCTTCTCTCTTAATTAACCACAAAGTCAACAGAATGCAAAGAAGTAGTCAGACAAGAAAGAAGTGCTGCTGGCTTTCCCTGCTCTCCTCCCACACCTCAAAGCCAAGGAGGTCTGGGGCCAATGAGATTAGTAAACTAAGGCCCTAGTTCAGAATCCTGGCTCAGTGGCCTTACCTTTGAATAAAAATCAAAGTGATGAGTAATGTACCCTGATTTTCATAATCAAGACTAAGATTTCTTAGTGACATTTAAATGATAATGTTTATTATTCATAAGTGGCATGCAAAGAAATGGGGATCTGCCAGTGTTCTAGAACAATGGCTCAGGGGACATCTCCCCCTGCAAAGAAATGTTAAAGTGACAGTGGGTAACAAAAATAGACGACTTTCAGGATTGCATTTCAAAACTCAAGTTTCTGCAACATACTGATTGCAGATACATATAAGTAGATCTATTTATGTCAATAGGTAGCTATTTATAGCTATAGACATGTATTATAGAATTAAGAGTTATAATATGTACATTTAATTTCCCTTCTGTGTTATATCAAAATCTCCTTAAATATCTTGTCTTTGTTTGTTCTAAGAAGACATGTTTTCTCTCCAATATATTCTGCACTAAGACTTATATATAATTTACAAGATTAGTTAACATACAGTAATCTCTTCTCCAAATATTACTAAAAAAAACTAAATCAGGTCTTCTCCTGAGAAAAAATAAAACCAGAACCTCATTTATTTTCATGTATTTCAACAGTTCCCCAAAAGTGATTTAAGGAAGAAATTTAGTTTCTGCTCTGTGTTAGCTAGGCATTTTTAAGTTGCATGGAATTTAACACATTAAGGATCTTTAGTCTCAGGGACAACGTTTTGTGTGTGTGTGTGTGTGTGTGTGTGTGTGTGTGTGTGTGCGTGTGCCTGTGTCCTGAAAACAAATGTTACTGAATAAAAAGAAGTTCTCTCTTTCATGATAAAGTTATAACTTTAAGTAGTGGGATCCTGTAAGACAAATATAAAGCGAGCTGATGGAAACTGACTTGAATGCAGCAGTTAGGACCCCAGTGAAAAGGCTGTGTTTGAATTGAGAGTAAGAGGAACTTTTTGCTGTATAATCTAAAATATTCCCTGTGCCTATATGTATGGACACTTTAATTAGGAGGCAAGATTAAACAAGGTGTTGTCAGGAACATGAGTGCCTCGGAGCAGTCTGGGGTATCACATCACGTCCCCAGTCTTTGCTTTCCGTTGTAGCAAGTGACATTAGCTATCTTCTCTTGTATAAGTTAATAATTGGGTTAGGCAGTTCTGGACAGCACTTTCAAAATACTCAATTAAGAGTAAAGTGACTATACGAAGAGAGTAATCATTGTATCCGAGTTCATTTTCCTTGTTCAATCAGAAGTCTAGAGAAGGGTGGATTCTAGCTTTGGATCAGCAGCTGTTTATCACATCTGTGGTTTGCACAATAGTTTTGGGTTTTCTCCTCTGATCTCAGTATGACTGCTGACATTTGAGCCATCACACCCATATTCTAGGAAATGGGCAGAAGGAAAAGTGGAAGGGCAAAAAGGCCTTGTGAATGATCCCCACCATTCTATGTTGGTTAATAGTTTATTGCCCATATAAATCTACAAAGAAAGCTGAAAAATAGAATATTTTAACTGGGCACATTGCAATAATTTTGTGAGAGGGTGGTGGTAATGGTCATGAAGGGGTTTCTCTTAGAAGGAAGGAGAAAATGACAATTAGTATCTTCTGTCATTTGGCTAAGCCGAATGGAAGGCCACAAACACTACCGGAGCACGGTCTGAATATTCTCCACCTGCTTGTTCTACTTGGGGTAGGAAAGCTCCAACCCTCAATGGCACCATTGTCTCTCCTTTCTTCTTTGCCTGTAGCTCAAGGAGAGGCAGAAGGCAACAATCACGTGTGCAGTTGGTTTATCCACACCCTGTGCCTTCACTACGGGTCCCCATTAAGATGTCATTCAATTGGAACAAAGGGGATCTGTTTGCAGTTGAAACTTTGGATTAGATAAATTGCTATGTATTAATCCAATATAATCAATTGATGAGTATTTTTATAAGAATAATAGAACACAGTTAAGAAAGACTTCCACAATTTTAGAACAACTCTTCATAAAAGTGAGACACAATTCAGTGGCATTAAAGATGTTTTAACCAAAACAATAGTGTTATCCCCCTGCAACCTTTGTTTATCACTCCCTATTTTTTGTTGTTGTTGTTGTTAAGATTTACCTGAGGATAGTTTTCCATTGATTTGTTTAGAGAGAGTGGAAGGGAGAGGGAGAGAGAGAGAGAGAAACATCGATGTGAGAGAAACACATTGGTTGCCTCCTGCATGCACCCTGACCAGCGCTGGGGTACCTGAAACCAAGGTATGTGCCCTTGACCGGAATTGAACCGGGGACCTTCAGTCCACAGGCCAACACTCTACCTACTGAGCCAAACCCGCTAGGGCCATCACTCCCTATTTTAACCAACTCTACTCTTCCATCAATGTGGGGATTCACTGCTGCCGATATTGTTTTCAAAATCAATCTCTCTCCCGTGTTCTTCTCACTATTTCAGTATTTTCCAAGCTGTATTCTTATGAATCTAGTCTTCTATGCTATGTTAACAAGCTCATTTAAAAAACAGCCTCCGATGTATACCCACACTGTGGAATATTACATTTTACAGAGATCCGAAATTTATATTGGCATTTTAAACATTCTAAGAAACTTTGTAATGAAGAGATCCATTTAATTTAATTTAACTCAGTATTTCCCATAGTTGTGTTACAATAGAAATAACATAAACATTGTGTGGCAAATTCCATGGACGATAGTTAGTATGAAGTTTATTCTACTTTAAGATGGATGCTTACTTACACCTTCCATTGTCTTTAATGTGTCTATATTATTAGATTTAATATCCTTCTGTATTTTAAGACAAAATTCAATAAGATATCTTTACAGCCTAGCAGTGTGCTTTGTTTATCTTGGCACTTAATCATAGTCCAATCAATCATGGCTTGAGTGATGGACCCCACATGAAAAGAATGGTAACGTATGTATGAGACACTTCTCCCAGGAAGGAGCTTCGCAGGGGAGTTGTGGGTGCTTCATTCACTCAGGGGATCCCTCCATACACACACTCTTATGTTCCCAATAAAACTGAGGCCACAGTCCCTCATAATGCACTCCTAGAAATAGCAAGTCAGATTTGGGAGAACAAATTGAATGAACTGTCACAAACATTTCTCAACGAAATAAGGGGGAAAGTGTAACTGTAGCCTGCATAAGAATTACATATAGATTTACTAAGCTTTGGGGTCTTCTTGGTTGAAATGCATTTCCAAAGGGGAAAAAATCAATATTAAACTACATTTGATATATTTCTTTGCTAAAAGCCACAACTTTCAGTATTCTAGAGAGGGATGATTTATAACTATTACATCCAACAAAATGTTCTTTTTAGCCCTGAAATCTGATAATTTGGTTTTACATGGTGGCTATGCTTCCAGAAATAAAACTCCTGTCCATCACCATTGTTATTATCAAGGATAGGCTGAGAAGTGCTGCCAAAAGCATAGCGCGTTTTCTCTGCTTTTCTCATGGGTGATAATTGCAAAGCTTAGGAAATGTATTAGCT
>NW_005367952.1:787126-789853 GCF_000412655.1 Myotis brandtii
ATTCTGGTCAAGGGCACATGCCTGGGTTGTGGGCTCAATCCCCAGTAAGGGGCGTGCAGGAGGCAGCCGATCAATGATTCTCTCTCATCATTGTTTCTATCTCTCTCTTCCTCTCTGAAATAAAAAAAAACATATTTAAAAATATTTTTAAAATGTATTACTTTTGTGGGATATTGATAATGGGAGAGGCATGTGTAGGGATAGGGGGCATATGGAAAATCTCTATACTTCCCTCTCAATTTTGCTGGGAACTTAAAACTACTCTAAAACATAAAAGTCTATTTGGAAAAAAACAACACAAAACTCTCTTAGACAGATGTCCTCCTGTGAAGAAGTCAATACCTTTAGGCTATTGTACAAGAATTATTCAGAAACTATTGAATTGTGTCTCTTCAAAAAAGATATGTCCTAATCTTAATCCTTGGGTCAGATGATCATGACTTGTTTCAAAACAATGTTTTCTGCAGATTCAAGTAATGGATCTTGAGATGAGATCAGTCTGGATTAAGGATCGGCTCTAAATCCAATGACTGGATTGAGAGATTTGATAAATGGAGGTACACAAAGAAAAGATATGAGAAGATCGAGTTAGAGATTAGGGTGATGTAGCTACATGCCAATGAATGCCAAGAATTGCTGGAAGCCACCAGAAGCTTGGAGATTGGCAGGGAATAGATTTTTCTTCAGAGTCTTCAAAGAACCAGCCTTGACAATACCTTGCTTTCCGACTTCTGGCCTACAGAACTGTGAGGGAATGCATTGCTGTATTTTATTTTAAGTTTTGTAATTTGTTATCAAAGCCCTAGGAAGCTAATAGATCCATTCAAATTGACTTTAAAAATAGGAAAATTTGTTAGCTCACACAAATACTAGCCCAGAGAAATGGCTCTCTTTGGAGTTGAGTCACTCTACTTGTATTTTTCTGCAATTCTTTCGGAGTTGCCTTCTTCCTTTAAAGCTGCACCTTTATTTTTTTTAAATTCTTTATTAGTTAAGGTTTTACAAATGTGTCCTCATCCCCTCCCCCATTAAACCCCCATCCTCTCCCCCCACACTCATGCTCTCATCCCCCTGTTGTCCATGTCCATTGGTTTGGCTTATATGCATGCATACAAGTCCTTTGGTTGATCTCTTCCCCTTGCCCCCTCCCTCCCCTACTTTCCCTCTGGGGATTAATAGTCTGATTAGTTCATTTGTGAAATAGTTGCAGCAGTGGCAAAACTCACACATATAGTTGATAACTTTCAATGAGAGTGATGGAGAAATAAGAGACTTACTTAAGATTGCTCTCAAAATTCAGGAATAACAACCTTTTCAAAGGACTCATAGATAGATAACTTCCTCAAAATTTATTTGCCCAAATTACGCCATATACTTTTTAAAAAAATAAATTAAATCCTAGCCATTTTAGATCAGTGGATAGAGCACTGGCCCTAGGACTGAAAGGTCCTGGGTTCGATTCCAGTTAAGATCACGGACCTTGGTTGCAGGTTTCTTGGCCCTGGTAGGGTGCATGCAGGAGGCAACCAATCAATGTATCTCTCTCACATTGATGTTTCTCTCTGTCTCTCCCTCTCCCTTTCATTCTCTCTAAAAATCAATGGAAAAATATCCTCAGGTGAGGATTAACAATAAGAAAAATTAAAATGAAGTTATCTTTAAATCATTCAAACCTTTTCACCGAGAAGGAGCTGAATTAAGATTCTTTAGCACTACAAGGCTGCATAAGAAAGGTTGGCTACCTGAACAAGATTGGCTTTCTGTTAGAAAGAAGGAAGGATCATAGGTGTTAGTTAGGTAAATAATTGTAACTACAAAGTAACCTGAGTAATATAATGCTCCTACCTCATACACAAATTCACTAAGCTGTTTGTCTTTATAATAAATAAATTATCAAGTGACTGGATTCTCTCTGTAAACTTTTATATAGCCATACTTTTCTCCCTAATATCTCAAGTTTTTAAAATGTTGCTTCTTTAATGACATTTCTAGTTGACTCTGGTGAAACTACCACACTTGGGAGGGAAAAGATGGAAAATAACATTGGCTTTCTATATTAGAGGGAGGATACATTGCCTATCGTGACATATTTAGGATCATAATTCCTCTACACTCTATATCTTTCTGCCTCCTACCCTCTTAACATCCCTGTCTTCTTTAGAAGATCAGGATGGCATGGACTAACCTACATAGAACAATTAACTGATTTTCCTACTGATGCTGAAATGAATATATCACAGTTTTTGTAACATTTTCCAAGAAGTAAAGGGATGGCTAGGAGAAAGAGAATTATTTTATAATGGAATCTATGAAGAAAGCACTGGGCTCAACATAGTCATTTAATGTTCAGTACATTCTTCTAGGAATTTATTCTAATGAAGTTGAAGCAACAAGAGCTAATTAATTTTTCCAGTGTTGCACAGCTAGTGAGCAGCCCATGTTGACTTTGAACCCATGATCTCTCCGAAAGGAACTCAAACAAAAATATTACTGCAAGGATTCATTAATAAAATAAATTACTTTTGCATTCATCATTGCTGGTAGACCAACAATTATACTTAATATCTAAACATCTGTATGCAAAACAAGCTGTTATAGTTCAAGTTCCCAAGAGATAAAACTCAAAGTGAGCATTTGTATTCAAGTGATTTCTTAGGAAGAGCCTCCAAGGGAAATTAGGGAAAAGAGAAGCAGGACAAGAATGGGTAGGAAGCCACCCAAAGCCAT
>NW_005367952.1:790481-793865 GCF_000412655.1 Myotis brandtii
AGGGCACATGCTGGGGTTGCAGGCTCGATCCCCAGTAGGGGGCATGCAGGAGGCAGCCACTCAATGATTCTCTCTTATCATTGATGTTTCTAACTCTCTCTCCCTCTCCCTTCCTCTCTGAAACCAATAAAAATATGTTTAAATAAATAAATAAATAAATAAATAAATAAACACTACAGATGTGCTCGTTTATCATATTACTAAACATCTCACAGTGATAGTGATTCTAGGTTGATAATCTGTTCATGGAGAAAAAGCGGACTAAATATGTTTTCCTTGAGCAAAAGGATAAAAGGTACACCCATTTGGGTGAGGAATAATATCCTGAGTGTCCTTAGAATGGAATTGATTTAAGCTTGTCTCTTCACCTCCCAGAAGTTAGTTGAAGGATACTAGTTGAGGCGTGCTTAACAAAGTAAATGGATCTGGGGCCATGCTTACGATGTACAGTTGCTTTAAATTCTATTCTATAGAATTGTCTGGGTTGCTGGAAATTGAAACTGGGAATTCATGTAGCCCTCTCGATTCCTGTTTGCCCGTCAAGTCCTGTCAAGTCATTGTGGATAATGCCCCATGGTGTGCTGTTGTAAACGTCAGCTGTTACACAAGGATTGATGCCACACATTTACTTGGAGGTTTTTGTTTTGTTTTTAGCAATGTGTTAGCTTCAAATTGAAAAAGAAAATCACATAAAGTTCCTTAATAAATGTAGTGTGGACTTGATTGAAACATAATGCTAATATTATTAAGTGCCCCAGCGAGTCACTGATATATCACATTGTTGGGATTCACACTTTCTTTCACTGCACAGGGCGTATAAAACACAAACACATTACTCTATGCAAAACATAATGCTCTTTCTGGAACTCTGGTTTTTATGGACTTTTATGGCTGAACAATTGATATTTACCTATTGAGATTGGCTTAGAAGACCCTAAAGCTGCCCGGAAGAAGATAAACGATGACTGTTTGCCTATAATATGAGAACAGCAAAATAGCTAAAGGCCTCTTTAAATATTTCTGGTATTAAACCAGCTTGACTGTTTAAAAGTTCAACATTTTACTTTCATATTAAACCGTCTGGTTTCTCTCCCAGTCCTCTTTGGTAAAAAAGAAAAAAAAAACCAACAAAAAAAAACCCTATGAGATCTTTGGAGAGAGTTATGTCTTCTGTTCTTATCAAATACATTAAAACTACTTCCTCATCTTATCTGAGATTCTTTATGATTGTTATAGGTACAACCTGCATTCACAGGTGCTAATTGGTGTTCAGTAACCTCTGATGGGTGACACAGACCAAGTATAAATAAGATATTAAACTAAAGATGGTACTCTTTGTGAATACTTACAAAAAAGACTCTTCTTAATTCACTGTAATGTGAAAGGCTGTCTCATTAGAGGGTGAAACTCTCTGGTCCAAAAAAAAAATTAATCAATCAGTATATTTAACACCTAAGAGCAGATACATCAGAACTGAAGCACTGGAGTTAAAGGACAATTCTTTTACTAGCTGAGAAATATAACAACAGTAAAAAAATAAAATTGGCCAGCCCTGGTTTGTGTTGCTAAGTGGTTAGAGTGTAAGCCTGTGCACCAAAGGATCATGGGTTCAATTCCTGGTCAAGAACACATACCTGAGTTGCAGGTTTGATCTGGGCCCTGGTCAGGTGTGTGCGAAAGACAACCAATCAATGTGTCTCTCGCACATCTATGTTTCTCTCTGTCTCTCTCCCTCTTTTCCTCCCACCCGTTATTTCTAAAAAGCAATGGAAAAAAAATCCTAGGGTGGGATTAGCAAATAATAACAAAAACAATAATAATAAATAAAATTCCCCATAGAAATATTTACTTACGTGCAAATAAGTGCTACTAATAAATGAGACATCAACAAAACCCAAGTAATTTAGATCTCTTTAGCCAGGAGGTGTTATATTAATTTGGTGTGTAAAAGGACTGAATTCACATAGGCAGACGAGGAATGAAGGCATTTTTGGAGGATGTAGTAATGTTACGAAAGGTGAGGTGTTAGGATTTGCTTCTGGGAAACAGTGAATAGACAGGCTTGGCATAAAGGGATAAAACACTCATAGAGAAGCAGTGATGGTCACCAGGCTGGGAAGGCAGGCCAGGCTGTACCTTCGAGGAATCCCAGCAATGAAGGCAGGAACAATAGAAGGCAGCAGGAAAAGAGAAAGAGCAAGTATGAGATGGACCAACTCCATAAAGTAAGCCACAGGCATTGCATCTACAGGAGCTGAGCAGGGCTGTGGAGGACAGGACCCTGTGGCCATCACTCATGCATAGCATTGCCAGGAGTCAAAGTCATGTACTACACAGTGAGACTCTGTTAAATACATGTGAACAGAGGCGTTGCAATTGCAGGCTTCTGCTCCACTCGCTGCCAGAACTGAGACTATCAATTACCAAAGATTCTGTTCTCTCCTTGTGAAATGGGAGCCGATGGGAGAATTCCTATTGTGGGCTGAGAGTGGGAGGAGAGGGGGACGGAAGGCGTTCTGAGTAGTCAGTACTCCCACAGGTGGCACAGCCTGTGCTCTTCTGTACAGAAAAGGGAGTAATTAGGCCCAGTGGGTGTTCCATCACAACATGCACTTTCTGGCTGGGCCTGCACAATGCCAGGCGCCTGGGGAGCATTGCTTTATTGCTCTAACTGCTCATTTCGGTTCAATGCAAACTGAGCCTAGGGCTAGTGCATCTCCTAGAGCAGCTGAGGGCATGTTTGTGGTGGAATTTTCCATGTTAACTTTCAAAATTATGTAAAACAGGGGTCTCTATCAAATGTCTTTATGTTCTAGGCCCTTGAGCTACATGTATAGTGGTGAGAACCTGTTTTCAATAAGTGAGAAGGCAAAGATGAATAGTACTGGACCCACAGCATGAACCCTGCTTTTGGAAGGATTTGTCTGGGTCAGTGATGTGCATTCAAATGACTGCAAATGCCAGTCATTTGAGGAGAGCAAGCCTGTGTTCTGTACTCAGGGCAAATGGTTTGAAAGCCAAGAGACCTCAGTTGCTTTTTCTTTTTTCTTTTTTTTTTAAATAATCATCAGCTAAGCAGTTCCTTCTTCTCTGAGCTTTATTGTACAAATATCTTTCAGTAGAGCTTTGATGAAATATTTTCAAGTGAACTCATACAAAATAAAATAATGCAATCATTAAAAAGGATACTATGGATATGTATTTGGCATTTTTGTCTACAGCATAAAGTGAAACAGGTTCACAGTGCTGCATGCATATTATATAGAGATAATCAGAGATAGATTTGCCATCATAATGCTATAATTTAAGGAAAGCCATCACTGAAATGTAAATCATTTCTTTTATAATGGCATGAGAAAAAGTAGGTGTTACAGTTGTCTGTAT
>NW_005367952.1:794855-799956 GCF_000412655.1 Myotis brandtii
TTTAAGGAAAGCCATCACTGAAATGTAAATCATTTCTTTTATAATGGCATGAGAAAAAGTAGGTGTTACAGTTGTCTGTATAAAAAATATATAATACAAAAAATAAATAATAATACAAGAATAAACTCTGCATTTCGCATACTCACAACTGTAAACCTACTTTTGCTCCACCCTATTGTGAGACTTGGATCATTTTGCTTTCTCTTTTGTAATTTTACAAATGCTTGGTTTTTTAAATGCACATGACTTACATGCCTGTAGACTACAATAAACTTTTAACAGAAAGACAAAAAGAATGGACACGGGCTGGGGAACATTCCCTCAGTCTATTGCATCTCACCTACAAGAACTCCAATGACACACAATTATCATTGAAGATGACAAAGGCATTATCCATCTTATCCAGCACTTTCAGCTTTGCTGCCTGCCAGGCTCAGAGCCAGGGTTGGGAAGGCTTGAATCTCTAAAACAGAAGCAGTTCCTGGGAAATGTTTGCTGCATCGGCACATTATCATCATGGCAAATGTGTGTTATTAAACTTATAATATGATCAGAGAATTAGGCTCACAGCCATGAGGGGGCATGAATGAAATTATAATTGTTAAGTCCTGCTGACAGGATAGGCCAATTTGATTTCAAAACCTGTGCTCTTTCAACAACACAATATTGCTTTACCACTGCCCAGTTTAGACTCAAATAATAAAACGTAAGCAGCAATGGCTCTAGGATGTTTCCCTTAGGTCCGTGGTCGGCAAACTGCGGCTCGAGAGCCACATGCGGCTCTTTGGCCCCTTGAGTGTGGCTCTTCCTAAGCCTTAGGATTACCCTAATTAAGTTAATAACAATGTACCTACCTATATAGTTTAAGTTTAAACAATTTGGCTCTCAAAAGAAATTTCAATCGTTGTACTGTTGATATTTGGCTCTGTTGACTAATGAGTTTGCCGACCACTGCCTTAGGTGATCATGTAGGTGTAACTCTGATCATATAGGTGCATAAATTAGAGGAGTATTTTTTTCCTCAAAATAACACTATCTCATCATTCTATCATTTTTGGGGGGGCTGAAAAAGGTATTAGAGCTGACAAGTTGATGTTAGAAACTTGTAAAAGCAAGAAAATAACCACTAAATTCTATATATTCCCACATCACACAAATGTTTAAAAGCAGAGGTTAAAACTATATTGGTTTAGCTATGCTAGTGATGCATCAAAATTTAAATAAGCAAAAAGACCAACACATACTAGTAAGTAAAAATATTGAGATAGAAAAGTAAGAACATTTAAAAAACTACAATAAAAATGAAATACCTGCATGTGCTTGATGACTTGGCCCCCTTAGGGTTACATACACTGCTTGGGTAAATCCTCAGATGGTCTGTGTAGCAAAATTTTGCACCAACATCCACTGAACAAACTTTGTGCTCAGAGATTTTGTACGTGCTCTGTATTTAATTTCACAGGAAGCCTGGGTGATAAATTTAGTTATTCTAATTTTCAAGATGAAGTTACAGAGGCTTGAGGAAGTTAAATAAGTATTTTAGAGCTTTCACAAAATATCTAACTAAAGTTAACATCCTATCTAGTACGCTGTTTTCTTTTTCTATCAGATTGATTTGCTTATCAATTGGTGGGAACAGTATATAAGTTCTGCCTCTGATGAATGTGATTCTATAACAGTACATAACATAAAGGTACAGAGTGGTAGGGGCTTTCACTGTTTAGTTTAACAAAAGTACTTTTTTAGAAAAATTCCTTTTGCTTTGATATGTTTGATTATTGTGTTTTAGTTGGCATAAATTAGAGGTTGACAGACCAGGAGATACCCTACACTAACTACCTTGATTTGGATTCATTTTTCTAAATAGACAAAAAAAAGGAACTTAAAGCTTTGAGACATTATATAATATAATATGACTAGAGGCCCAGTGTTTGAAATTCGTGTACGGGAGCGGGAGGGGGAGCATGTCCCTCAGCCCAGCCTGCACCTTCTCCAATCCGGACCCCACAGGGATTGGGCCTAAACCGGCAGTCAGACATCCCTCTTGCAATCCAGGACTGCTGGCTCCTAACCGCTCACCTGCCTGCCTGCCTGATCACCCCTAACCACTCTGCCTGCCTGTCTGATTGCCCCTAACTGCCCTCCCCTGCTGGCCGGATTGCCCCTAACTGCCTCTGCCTTGGCCCGAAAGCCACCATGGCTTTGTATGGAAGGAGGACCGAATGACCAGAAGATGTCCAGTCTATCTGGTCTAATTAGCATATTACCCTTTTATTAGTATAGATGCCATGTAAGTTCTCCATCATGTTTAGACTTTGTTATTGTGGATACAAAACATAGGTCATGGTTCCATTAGTAAGTAATCTATGGAAATACTTAGAGTAGAATCTTATGCGAATATTATTGGATAGTATGGATATATTGAATATGTTATTCCTGGGGATGCAGATTTTATTTATTTTTAATTCCAAAAAGTAAGGAAGAAAAAGATCTTCACTGCTGGGGTTCTTGTCCCAACATCAAGAAGGGTTCAGGAATCTGGAAAAGGCTGTGCGTAGATGACATAGGAATCCAGAGACTAATAAAGAGTCCGGAGACGAGATATAATTTTGAAAGGCATTAGGGGTCAGAGGACCTTCAGCTAAAGTAACTGAAGACTGCCTCCTTGTCTAGGACCATTGCTTTTATTAACACAATTTGTCCTAAGGCAAGGTGGAGATAATACACTTCAAAGGGTACAGAAGCATTGTCAGTTTGGGGAATAGCCTACGGCTGTTCAGGTGTTTGGCCAGTAGGAGGCAATAACATGTAGATTAAGATGCCCTTTTACTGTCTGGCAGCCACAATCAGTTTCCTATTCAGGTTTGGGGAAATGCCTTTAGCCATTCCCAACAGGTGACCTACATGTGTGACTAAACCCTGTTGAGTCCCCAAGTATCATCAACTTTTTGATGAAACTCTTGAAATTATGACATGCTGGAATTGGTCGCCAGCACTTCACTGTTAGCTTTCCAACATAATGAGCACCATTAATTGGTGATGGTGATGTTTTGGGGGGTGGATGTTGCAATGATAAAGCAAGTGGCCAAAGCTGAGTCCCTAGGACAGTGGTTCTCAACCTTCCTAATGCCGTGACCCTTTAATACAGTTCCTCATGTTGTGGTGACCCACAATTTCATTGTTACAAATTGAACATAATTAAAGCATTGTGATTAATCACAAAAACAATATGTAACTCTATATGTGTTTTTCTGATGGTCTTAGGCAACCCCTGTGAAAGGGTCATTCGACCCCCAAAGGGGTCGCGACCCACAGGTTGAGAACCACTGCCCTAGGAAATCCTCTACTTCTCACAATTGGAGTGTGGAAAGAAAATATCTAAGCATTTGCACCGAATTCATGAAGTAAGGATTTTAATTAGTAATGTAAAGAAAAGATGGCTCCCTAGAAGAGATCCCTTATGTAAACCACATGCAAAGTTAAATAAGTCTCATTTGCAATAATGACAACAAACAGAACACAGCAGCAGCAGAAAAAAATAAAATAAAAGCATCTTTCTTGAATGGCAGTTATCACAGAGCACTGAATGGAGATCTGAAGGCTATGGTCATGTTCTGAGACAATTGCCCTTGTATGTCTCAATGTGTGAGTGTTAGGATCAGTTTAGCTCTTTGCTGAGATGGAAAAATTATGGACTTTTCCAATGCTTAACTCCATTTCCATTTTCTGATCCTGGCACTGGGGTTTCTGGCTCTGTTGCTGATTAAGAATCAGCAAAATACAGCGAGACTCGCTTGGTTTGTCATTTACTTCTAAATGTATCAGTTTTCTAGTAATGTTGCTTTTCATAGGTAAATGGCTCTTCAATCAAAGAGCACATTTGCATACTTTTCAAATCTCATCACTCTGAAGTAATCATTACTTGATCATAAAATACCTTTCCAAGAACTGAATGACATTGAATAATTTGTCATACAAAACGTATGGGAAATAAGCTGTGTGTCTAAAAGACTTTTTGAAGAGAATATTTTGGCTTTTAATAGATTCCTCTATATCTCCGTTATAGAAAAAATTTGTAGCTTCTGGCTGATGTAATTTAAATATTCTTTAGTTAAATTTCTTTGTGTATGCACCATTTTATTTTCATGCATAATATCATTCTCCAAAAAATGCTTCCAAATATGATAAAAAAGCACCCCAACACAATGTTATTTCAAGACTAGGTTTTCTTTTATTTTGCACTATATCCTTCCAGGTTAGGGAAAGCCTGCAATTTTAGGCATATCTTAAATATGTACTTGTTTTTAAAGGGCATACTAAAATAAACAAGTAAATAAATAATTTAAGATCACAGATCTTTTTAAGAATGTAAGAATAAAGTAATATCAATTTGATAGTAAAATGAGAATACCTTATTTTGTTTGTCACAAAACTTCATGAGCATTAGGGTGAGACCAATTCATTCAAGTTTCATTTCTGTATATTTCACTTATTAGCCATATCATGTTAAATAATATATTGAAACATTTTTAGTCTATTTCCTGCTATGTAGCAGAAGGACTATTTTAGTTACTTCCCAGGTCTGTTAAATATGTTACACATTTCACAGCACAGAGAAGATACTTAACCCCTGTTAGTTTGCTCTCATTCTAAGTCACTGATTAAAGTGTAGAATTTTATTAACATCTATATTTATAAAAGCCTAAGCGATCAAATGACTGGTCAACCAGTCACTATGACGCACACTGACCACCAGGGGACAGACGCTCATCACATAGGATGGGGCTCCCTCCTGGCGGGATCAGGCCTGTGGGATCGGGTCAAAACCAGCTATCCACCATCCCCCATGGGTTCCCGGATTGTGAGAGGGTGCAGGCCAGGCCGAGGGACCCCACCGTTGCATGAATCTGTGCACCGGGCCTCTAGTATTAGAACAAAAAACATATTATGTGATACCAAATAGTATGATGGACTCATGGGATAGGGACTCTCAATTGGATTATTAATTTTATGTGCCTCCCCATTGTGGTTTTATATAATTTAGACTTCTAAAGGGAATGTCATTTTATAAGACATTACCTAACATACTGTGTTCAAGTAA
>NW_005367952.1:800580-800993 GCF_000412655.1 Myotis brandtii
ATTTTAATTTATGAATGACTTCAACTTAGGAGTATTTTGTTACACAGCAATAGAGAATATATCTAGTGACCTGATTCCTAGGTTGCAGGAAAATATCACAATCAGGACAGGTTTCCATTCTATAAGCAACTATAATTTGTCCTAACATTTTGCATTAGCTAATTAATTAACTAATACACCTGGTAGGTAGAGTTCCTTAACCTCTGAACTTTGGACTTAATGACATTTTGAACTGAATAGTTCTCTGCTATGGGAGGATGCCCTAAACCTTGTAGGGTATTTAGCAGCATACTTGATCTCTGCCTGTAGCAACCCATTCCCCCAAGTAGTTACAATGAAAAATGTCATTATGGCCAGCACTGGTTTGGCTCAGCGGATAGAGCGTCGGCCTGTGGACTGAGGGGTCCCGGGTT
>NW_005367952.1:801062-820161 GCF_000412655.1 Myotis brandtii
TGTTTCTCTCTCATCGATGTTTCTAATTCTCTATCCCTCTCCCTTCCTTTCTGTAAAAAATCAATAAAATATATTTTAAAAAAATGTCATTATGTATTGCCAAATATCCCCTGGGGTACAAATTACCCATGGTTGGAAGTCACTGAGCTGGAGAGGGGTTAGCATTATTTTCAGTACTAAGCTAATGTGAATGTGTTCAAGTCGTTAGACTTAGTTTCCTTGTTTATAAAATCAAAGAGGATTTGACAGGTGAAATTTGATCCTGAAAGTTAGCAAGTCTTATCAAACTCTCTCTTACTCTCCATCATGCCAGTATCATAAAATCACCTAGTAATACCACAGAATGTAATTTTTTAAAGGAACAGTTGTCCTACCTACTGCATTAAAACAGGAAAGAAAACAAAATGTATGTAAATTGGTAATAAATAGGTTAAACTGCATTTGTTCATAGATGGTAAGGTCAGCTACGTAGAAAATCTGAAAACAATTGACAAAAAAACTCCTGCAACTAATAAGCAATTATAGTGTGGTTGTGGATACAAGGTTAATATATAAAAGTCAATATATTCTTATATATCATCAATGAATAAGTAGAATTTGAACTTAAATACACAGTACCGTTTATATTAGCACTTCCCAAAATGAAACATACTCTTAACATACCACCTGTCAATAACACTCCTGGGTATTTTTCTCCTTCTATTTCTGATCTCAATTCTCCATTTCCTGCTATTTTTGTCCTTTGAAACTTTTTTTGTCATCACTTTCATACAAGTCATTATCTTGGGATCTATTTCAGGGTAATCAAAATTAAGTAGTAAAGAAAGAAAAGGTCTCTACTGAATCTGAGTTAGTCATTCTTTCCAATCTTTGCAACAAAAGCAATCATTTGTGGTTTGACCAAGCTCAGCTCCACGGAGTATATATTCTGCTTATAGATGTAAATGCAAAGAAACAAAAAAGGCTATATATTTTCCAAGGAATGAGAAATACTTTATATTTGTAAAAACCTTAAAGCAAACATAGTAGACTAGGATCCCAGTTCCTCTTTCTTTTTGTGCCTTTGCCCCATGTTATTCTTCTATCTACTTCATCACTCTGAATAGATGATTAAATGCAAGATTTGTAAACATGATTCTCAGAAAATATTTGAGAATATTCCCAAAACTCTGAGCAAGGAGCATGAATACAGGAATGGTCCACTACCACATGTTTTGGTTAAAGTAAAAAAAATAGCCTAAGCCTAAATTTCAGGACATGTATGTAGCTTTCCTCTATTCTGTAAAAATCCAGATTTTGCTTCATTGGGAGCTACTTACTCTTCAGGTGCCTCTTGATTTGCATAAGCTGAATGAAGTCTTTCTTCTCTGAATCACTTAAGTTAATTTCTTTTGACATCTTACCTCATCCATCAAAAACATAGAATCAATCTTGGAGCCATTCTAATGCTACCATAATGATGTCACAGTTCAGAAGCCATACTCAATGTTTGTTTATGAAATACAACAATGACATCATATTTATTCCACCTCTCAAACTAGGATCAGTGAATGATTCAATTTAATTTGCCATTAATTCTATAAATACACAGACTCATGGCACTAGTCAGTATAACTTTAAAAAATATTTAGACTCTTTTAAATTGTTTTTTCTCTTATATTTTCTTAGCAACTTGAAAATTGGTAGTTGTTATTTCACAGTAGGGTTATAGCAGTCATATTTCTCCTCCTGATTCACCAAAGATCACCAGTCACCTTACTTTTTAAATCAATATACAACATTCAAATGGCATCAACCTCATGTCGTTTCATGCGCCTAATTAGTGCTTGGCTCATATTTTGCTAAGAAATCAAGGAAAAATATTTACTAGAACAAATGTTCTTTGTGCATAGAGCAACTGATTTACTGCAGAAAGTAGACATTCATCCATGTTCTATCTCAGAAAGAGTAGAAGAAAATATAAATTCAGAGGAGTCAGCAAAAAGCACATTAAAATTCCAGAATCTTGGCAAGAGAGGTAGGCAATAAGTTAGAGAATAAATTTTCACTAGTACAAATTTGAAATCTTTGAGTCACTTTCTTCTGCTTTTGGTAATTTTATTTCTAAAAGAATAAGAATTATGTGGGATGAAAAGCATTGACATCGAGAATAACTTATACATGCCTCAGGGTACCATACAAAATTGACATTATAGCTATAGTTGAAATAAAAACAAAATCAGGAAATGAATCACCTTCTATGATTATGGTGTACTCTGGCAAATTTGCTGTTTTGTTTTGTTTTTTTTTAGCTTTTTCTGCATCATTACTTATCTTGAGATCTATCTCAGATTTTTGCTGTAAGATGCCCTACAAAAGAGTCAGGTGATTCAGTAATGTGAGATAATATAACATAGCTATGTCTTTAAGGGACTTTAGATAAGTGATATCACATAGAAAAGTGATATCAAGCAACTTTGTTAAGTTTCTTTGGTCTTAACTTCCTAGTCTATGAAATGATACTTAATATCTTAATAAAGTTAATATAAAGAATATAGTGGAATGTGTGGAACAAAAAATGATATGCTGTAATATATTGATTTCCTTAGGTTGTAACAGATGTATTTTTTACATACTGCCATTAATATATTGACTGTTATTTTTTTCTCATGCCCATCAATAATACATAGTTAAACAGTTACATGCTAAATTAGAAAGTTAATATTGTTGAAGTATATGTATTGGCTTTAAAAATTGGGGAGAGATCAACCAAAGGACTTGTATGCATGCATATAAACATAAGCGATAGGCCTAGACAACAGGGGCTGAGGGTGAGGACAGGACTGGAGGGATGAGGGGAAAATGGGGAATAAAGACACATTTTTAAAGCTTAATCAATAAAAATTAAAAAAAATTGTTACTGGGAAGAACCAAGATGGCGGCATAGGTAAATGCGGTACTCAGATCTTCCCACAACCACATCAAGATTACAACTAAAATACAGAACAATCACTGGGCCAATGCTCCAATCACTGAGTCAAAGGAGCCTGAGCTCAAATGCACAATCTAATGATTTCTGGTAATACGATGTTTGTTCAGAATATTCTGATGTTATCCTTTGTGTAGTCTTTGTGGTAAATTTCAACCACAGGCACCAGTTTTTTACCTCTTCTTATCCATGACCTTCTCTATTTGGTTCTTTCCACTAAAAGAATGAAGGATAAATTGTAGGTCATTGAAATTTTGTTAGGGAGCAATGGTTAACTGCCACAGGTTATAAAAATAATTGACTCTATTATGTCATTCAATATTACCCACTTTTCAAGCTAAAATGTTAATATTCTTCTAAGTGGCTTCAGACTCGCAAGACACTGTCAAACATAAAGGTTATTGATTTGCAGCGATAGCCTCTGTTCATGTGCTTTGCATATAATCTAATTTTTTGAAAGGGCTCTCTGACCCGGCCGGTGTGGCTCAGTGGTTGAGCATCGACCTCTGAACCAAGAGGTCACTGGTTCAATTCCTGGTTTGGACACATGCCCAGGTTGTGGACTTGATTCCCAGTGGGGGGTTGTGCAGTAGGCAGCGGATCAATGGTACTCTCTCATCATTGATGTTTCTGTCTATCCTTCTCCTGTCCTCTCTCCCTAAAAATCAATAAAAACATTTAAAATACATAAATAAGTAAAAGAACTTTCTGCATCTGGATGTGTGAAATAAGTAATATTTTAAAAATAATTATATCCTGTTAAACATTCTGTTGCAGATGTAAGAAACTAAATTTATAACCAAATAATCCAAATTATATAAAGTATTTCTTCCATTTTGTGGTGAATCAAATGTGTATTATGAGGTTTCTAAGTGATATGGTATACATTTTTAGTCAAACTTCAAATCAAAACATCTTTTTTCTTTATTTACTGAGAGCTTAAACTTTATTTAGCATCCAATCACTAGGTTGTTGTTTTACAATCTGCATGATTTCGCAATAGACTAAAGAGCATAATTTTAGAAAATTACTGATTTAAAACTTAATGTAAGAGTAAAATCTCAATTTTTCTTATTCTAAACAATCCTTTCATATCTTATGGTTACCTAGTATCTTGTTTGCATATTAGCATATTTACATATTAAAAATGAGTAAAACTATTTTAGAGCAGCATTTCCACATTTGTAAACTTATATTTTTAGCATTTGCCTTTTGAAAGGGAAACTTTGCTCTTCTTTGAGACACCACTATTTTCTGTGATTTTGGTTTTGTACCATCCTTGGTGATAAGGCTTGTTTATACTGCTGGATAAAAAAAAATAATAATGTCAGTTTTTGACCTTATTATCATCTGAACTTTAGAAAAATCTCTAATTAGTTGAGAACTCTTTTCTTTCTTCTGAAATAAATAGGCAATGCTTCATGTAACCTTTAGAGTTCTTATAGAATAAAATCATTAGTAACCAATGTCCTCCTTTTAAATTATTACTTGGAAACCAGGGATGATAAAGGTAAGAAAGAGAAAAAGCAGTGGAGACACTTATGAGAATATAGGACAGAAAGGACTGATCAACTACTTAAATGTGTTACCTAAATCTGTTGTATATGTATAAAGATATATACCAAGTAGATAATTGTAAAAATAGCTTCATTACTTAAAACTTTTGGAAAATGATTCTAATGGGGTAAATGTGTGGAGTGAGGACAGGATAGTAAAAACTGCTAATACATGAAAAAGAAAGGGAAAATATTGGCTGCTCTCCAACCACCATCTGCTGTCAATTTCAGCTTCATCTATAATACATATTTAAACAGCTAGGCAATGTGAAGATTAGATGTAACTTTTCTGTTTGCAAACAGTAGTCAGGGAAGATTGAGTTGGGGATATGTTTAAAATTGGGTAAACTAAAAACGTTCAAGAAAAATAATGGCATAATTGTAAAGACAACCATGCTTATTAATCCCTGGGTACCTCAATTATTTATTCATAAAGTGAAGTAATAAAAATGGCTATATTGTAGTATTGCTTGGAGGCTTAAATGAGTTAATATATGGAAGAGGCTTAGAAGAACGCTTGTCATATATTAAGTACTATATAACCATGTTCTCCTACTCAATTCTCCTTGGAATTAGTCCTCTGTAGAATAGCTCCACTCTCAAATGAAGAAAAACATATGCTTCACTCCTGAGAGAAAGGCAAAAACCATACATTTTTTTTTTACCACAGCTTTTTTATCCACTCATCTACTGATAGGTAATTGGGCTGTTTCCAGATCTTAGCTATTGTAAATTGTGCTGCTATGAACATAGGGTTACGTACATTCTTTCTGATTGGCATTACAGGTTTCTTAGGATATATTCCTAGAAGTAGGATCACTGGGTCAATTGGCACTCCTCTGATTCTATATAATAGTTATCTAATATATAATTTTATATTATAGTTACAATTTTTAGTTACATCCCATGGAGTAAAGAACAAAAAGACAAGAATAATGAATGGCAAAGTACTAGTCAATTCGTAACTATTCCATTTTAAGCAGAAAGATATACAAGAGACAATTTAGAAGAGGCCTTTTACATACATGTATCATGGTAAGTCAAGCAATGTTCTAGTCATCCAAAAGTAACTCTCCCCCTTAGCCAAACACTTGATTATTTTTAGAGTTTAAGAAAGTTTAAACTACCTCACATCAAATAACAATTTTAAAAGTTTTTAAAAGAATTTTCCACCTTTCTATGAAATCTTGGGTAAGTCACCTCCTCCAGGTAACAATTTTCTAAAAAGTGAAAGTTGTATACAAGCTTAAAGCTTTCTAGCTTTGGGCTTTTCTGATTTTATATAATGACTAGAGGCCTGATGCACGAAATTCATGCAAGGGGCTCGGCCCTTGCAGCCCTGGATGCCTCGGCTGGCCCTCACAGCTCTGGCTTCGTCTGGAAGGTTGTCCGGAAGGTCGTTTGGCTGTTCGGTCTAATTAGCATATCAGCTCTTTATTATATAGGATAAATTAAATTCACTATTTAAAGGAGTCAAGGTAAGCAATGAGAACATTGGACATTTACCTGTATGCAAAATCTTGTCACATCCACTAATTGCTTAATTGGATTTCCAGCACACAAATACAGTTATTTAAACTTCACAGCATGATGGAATAAGACATTTAATAATCTCTTTCATTAATATATTTATGCAGGTGAAACTATATTGCTATGACAGCATTCTATACTTAGTTAATTGCGGGAATAGGTAATATCAGAAACATAGTTTGGATCCTACCGATCACGGTGCTTAGTAGGTGCCATTGCTATAGACGAATATGTCTAGGCTTTGGGATATGACTGATAGGTCTTTAAATCTTAACTCTGCCACTTTCTACATGTCATCTCAGTAAGCATTTCATAAATCTAGCTTAATTTTATCTGAAGCTAAATGGAACTATTAGCAATCTCATTGGTTGAGGATTAAAAGTTATAAAATATTTAGTTCTGACTTATGAGAATCCTTCAAAATATATTTATCTGTCTTCACTTAGACTAATTCCATAGTATAATAGAATCATCATACTTGGCTTTCATTTCTCCTGTGCCATTCTCATGAAGTTATTTTTTTTTAAATATAACAAATAAAGCTATTCCTCGCTTGCAAGCTACTGCTACAATTAAATATATTATTTAAGAAACATAATATCATGCAGAGTCAAAATTCTTTTACCAAATATCTGCTAAAAGAGACTCATCTACTTTTCCCAGAAGAAGAGAATTATATATATATATTACTCATTCATTTACCTTTGTATTAGTGAAAAATAAATGAATAGTCATACTATACTAATCAGTGAAGCTATTATTTGATGATATAGATGATTGCATAATATACAATTGTTGTAATAAATGAGAGCCGATAAGTATTAGAATAGATATCTGTTATTTGTTCAGAGCAAGGAAAGAGTATTCCCCCCTCAGCTGCTGCTATCTATATCATGTGGATTTCTGTTACAAATTGAGCCACAAATGAGCACTTCCCTCAGCTTTCAAAATTGCAGATTATTAAATCGGAGGTTCAGAAATAATTGCTTTCAGAGAGAGAATTTAGTTTGTCATCTGTTCAGTGCCACATTTTTCATGACAGTCTGTTTACTTTGGTTTAGAATCAAGATATCCTCATGGCCTCCACTGTCATTGTCTGTCACTTAACGTGTGTGACTGGGGATAAGAACGATCAAGAAAGCAATAAAAGAGGAGAAAGCCTAACTCTCTGAGTTTATTGACCTACTCACTTTTCATAGATGAAAGACACAAGCATGAGTTCTGAAAATATTTGCAATGAATGGAAGACTGGGGAAATAAAGAGGAAAAAAACACATTTTATTAGATTTTCAGAGACCACAGTCTACATGGCAAGAGCTAGAAAAATGACATGTCACCAGTGGCATTTTGTGCAGAGCTGGTGTGGAGCACCAAGGCCAGTTTAAAACCTGGGGTGTGATTTCTCCGTTCATGCTCCCTGGAGATGAAGGGATATTGCTTAGCTCATCCTGGCTGCAATGTTGGAAACCTTTCCTTAAGAAATTTGGATCTCTAACATTGTCAAGATTGAACTTTGAGGGCTCTGGTCCAGCATTAGTGCTCGACTCATTATTCTCTGAATATATATTCCAAGGTTTCTGGACTCATATATTCCTGCTTGGCAACTGAGTTGCATCAAATCACCAAAAGCAATTAAAAAATTGATCTAGATGCCCCAAACTGTAAAAGGATTAACTGTATGCCAAAAATAGCAAATCACTTCTTTACACTGACAAGTAAACTTGTGTAATGGATTGGGAAGAAGTGCCACTAATATCCACATACATTCTGTTTGGGGCAGGAGAAATTACTTGGAAACAAGGTAGTAACAGAAACTTGCATTACAAATAAGAGAGCTGGCTCTAGCCCATTTGGAGCAGTGGATAGAACACCAGCCTGCAAACCCAAGGGTCTCAGGTTTGATTCTGGGCAAGGGCACATACCTTAGTGGTAGGCTCCATCCTGGGCCCTGGTCAGGCACATAGAGGAGGCAACCAGTTGATATATCTCTCTCACATTGAGGTTTCTGTCTCTCCCCATCCCTTCCACTTTCTCTAAAAATTGATGGAAAAATATCCTCACCCTCAGGTGAGGATTAACAAAAATAAATAAATGAATAAGGCTCCACAGCCTCATTAACACACACACGCACACACACACACACACACACACACACATGAGAGCTGGATGTTTAGTTTGAAGCAATGTTTAATATTAAATCAAGAGTAAAATCAAATTATTACCACCTGAGATACTTGTTTTACTAATGATATGTATCTTACTAAGTATCTTAGAATTAGGTGACAATACATTCCAATTTGCCCAGGAAAGACTGCTTTATATTTGCTGAACCAGCAAAACTTTCATTCTCAAATGTTTCCCAATTTGTATGCTTAAAAAGTTTATCCTTATAGAGTTTTGACAACAATATAATAAATTACGACTATATATATATATATTTCACAAGGATGAGGTGATCCAAGCAAGTCTCTGAAATTTTGTTTTTTGTTAAATTAATGTCATGGTTACTATTAAGTATTTGAGTTTCTTTGCACTGGAAGTTTGCAGAGTTTTGTTTTTTAAAAAAAAATCCTTTATCTTCTATAGAGACAGATACTATGATGAGATTAAAAAGACACTAAATTTTAATCAATAGCATATATATGACCTTTATTATGTGCTTGGGGTTTATACATTCTCTAACTTCTAACATCTTAGGTGTTTTATACATGGATATTTCCTGATCAAATAGATCTTGACCATTTACTGTTGACTATTTCTTCCTCCATGACGAGTATTTTACTTGTGAATTTTTATTCTTCATTTACATCCTTAAGCTCATATTCTCAGTGTTATGTCCTGCCTCCTCATTATGTACAAAAATATTTTTTTCTATAAGTACTCATGGGATTGTGCATACCTCTTATTGCTTATCTCACACATCCCTAAACTCAACATGCTCAAATCAGATTAATTTATATTAAAGATTTTTTTCATTAGTTTTGAAAAAATTGTAAAAAATCTGCACAAGCTAGTTGTGGGGGCTTTTTAAAATATACTGTAATAAACACACACACACACACACAGAAAAACAAATCCAAAAAACCTTCAAGAAATAGAGGAGGTAGGGATAAAATTAAATCAAATAGACATGCCATATTTGCATAAAATAGTTGTGGAGGGATAAAAGAGATAGTTTGCAATGAGAGACACCATGCAGTGCTGATCCCACTAGACTAGCGAGAAAATGTGAGCTTCAGAGCTCAAGAAAAACAGAAAGTTTTAAAAAACTTATTACAGAGATAAAACAAACCAGTTAGTTTAAGAGAACATTTTGAAAATTAAAGTAAGACAAATAGAAGTTAAAAAGTGTACCAAACCCACAAAAAGGGATAACAAAGAATAGTTAATAAGATTAGTTGCATAAAATCAGACATCTAAAATAAAGAAATATTTTGGAGATTAAAAAAAATTACATTAATTTATATAAAAATGGTAGAATTATCCATGAAGGCATTAAATAATGAATCCCTATGCACCAAATTATATAAATCAATATTTATAAGCTAACCACTCAATGGCTAAGTACCAAATATAATTTAATCAATAGGTTGTAGATCCTTTCTCTACTTCTGTAAAATGATAACAGCATCATATTTATGTGGCTAATGTAAGGATTAAAAAACTATATTTATCGTGTCCAGGTGTGCAGAAAGCCACCGCTTACTGATACTGTCAGTGCACCAAGGAACGCGGAAGGCCGATGGACCTTGGGCATTAGCAGGGCTGATGCTAAGCACCATTGTTTGTGTTGAGATAATGGTGGCTCGAAGCAATTTCCTGACCTAATAGCCTCAAAGTAAATCTTTACTGGACCTTACTGATCTTTATTGACCTTAGAGACGGTCTGTCTGCTACCTGTTTGCTGTGCTTTACTGAGGGCAAAATGTGTATCTAAAACTGAATAAAAAGTAGATAAGGCCAGGTTTTGGTGTGCTTCTTTGAGAAAGAAGGTCTCCACCTGGCCCCCCTTGCCTTCTAAATTCATATTTCTTGTATAACTTTTTCATTTGTGCGTCGGCCCCTCCTTCAGATCCTGAACCCCGCCGGGAAGGTTGCGGCACAGGTGAGGGCCTGATTTGTTAATAAATGCTAGTTGTCTGCTCATTCTCTTCTCAAGCATAAGAAACATGTTTTATTAATTTTTGTGTCCTTGACAGAGTCACTGGCACACAGCAAGTACACAATAAATATTGCATGGGTATTGGCATGATGATGTTATTCTGTCCCAAACACATAGCATTACTGCATGCTGGACACCAGAGTCACCTGGATGTTTGCTATTTGAACTCTTTTAACCCATTTGATTGTATGTGATGCTGAGTTGAGTTTCATGACATCTCATACTGTGAATGAGGCAAGGTTTATGTCAAGATCTACAATGTCAAAACACTGTTGCTCTTTTCAATTCCAATATTAGACTAGCTTTTCTGACCTGAATTTAAAATAAGCCTCAGAAAAGAAAACATCTATAGAGCTCAGATACTCGCAAACCTTCTGCAAATAGCTCTTGTATTTTTCAATACCTGGGGTGAAACAAAGGGCAAGTTCTTTAGAAAATTGTATGCACTTTTCAACACTGTGGGAAGACTTCTGGGAGGAGCCCACATCATAGCATGTAAAGGTGTATTTGTAAACTGGCCATTCTGTTTTTCTAGTGTGTGTATGGGAGGGAGAGTAGCTTTGATATCACCAGGGATTTGTAAACTACAATCCTATCTAATAAAGAGGGAATATGCTAATTGACCCTCACACCATCACAAAGATGGTAGTGCCCACAGCCAAAAAAAGTGAATATGCTAATTGACTGCCCCACCCTCAAAGATGGCAGTGCCCACAACCAATAAGGAGGGAATATGCTAATTGACTGCCATGCCCTCAAAGATGGCGGCACCCATAGCCACAAGATAGCGGCGCCCAGTCCCCTCAGCCCCACTGGGGCAGCAGGCGTGTGCCAAGGCCGGGCCTGCCATAAGGAGGGCCAGGACTTGCTGCTTGCCTGCCTCCAGAGTCCCCCAGTCCCCTCAGCTGCACAGCCACCCAGGGCTATCCCAAGGTACAGTCAAGCCTTGGATAGCAGCTGCCCAGCCGCCCAGGGCCGGCCCAAGGCACAGGCAAGCCTGGGCTATTGACTGTCCAGCCGCCCAGGGCTGCCCAAGGCTCAGGTAACCAGGGCCAGCCGAGGCTTGTGCTGCCGGCAGTAGCAGCAGAGGTGTGATGGGGCATTGCCTTCCCCTGAAACCCAGGTCGCCTCCCGCCCCTGAGGGCTTCTGGACTGCAAAAGGGGGCAGGCCAGGCTGAGCCCCCCCCCCCTCCATTGCATGAATTTTCATGCACCAGTCCTCTAATGATAAATAAGAAGCAACAGCAAAAGGTATAACTTATCCAATGCATTTCCATTCTTGGAAGTAAGGCATATCAAAATTTTATTTACCCGCCTCCCTCTGAATCCCCTCTTGGTTCCATCTTTAAAATCTTAATGTTGGCAACTTGAAATTTCTTTGTTTTATTCTATTTTTGATTGCTTTACTATAAAATTTCCCTTTCTTTAGGAAATTATCAGTTTTCTCAAAGAAAGTGGTAAAACAGAAACATCATTTTACCTGCGGTTTGTCAACAATATTTTAAATTTGGAGATATAATTATATATGCATGTGTGCACATGTGTGTATGTGTGTGTACATGAATATCATTGTTTTAAAATATAAATATGTTTGAGAAACAGTGGTGTGATATTCTATAGTTAGCATCCCTTTAATCGCTGATCATTTGGTGCCGATTGAATTATCTGTTATGATTCTTAGGGAAAGAATTTTATATCCCTCCAAACATTATACATTTAAGTCCTTTTGGGAGAAAAAGCCCACCAATATTTATGGTTATTGCCTGTTTTGAAGAAAGCTTCTCTTTAACTTTGGCCATACTGAATATGTTTTTAAAAAACAAACAAACAAACAAACAAAAAAACAAAAAAACATTCTTATTGATTTTTTTAGAGAGAGGAAGGAAGAGGAATAGAGAGAGAAATATTGATAAGAGAGAAACATTGATCAGCTGTCTCCTGCATTCCCCCCTACTGGGGATCAAGCCCACAATCTGGGCATGTGCCCTGGCAGGAATCCAACTGATGGCCTCCTGGTTCATAGGTAGATGCTCAACCACTGAGCCACACCAGATGGGTGATTCTTTATGTTAACTACTTCTAGTATTTGTCTTTCAGAGTCTTTTCAAGAAAAAAAACACACATTATCAAAAGGATATTTTTTGTGTATGCATGCATTCATTGAGTTTCTTCTTCTTTACTTTCTCCCTCCTTTCAGCTCCACTCCTTATGATCCTCCCTCCTTCTCCTTTTCTTCCTCTTCCTCCCCTTCCTCCTTCCCCTACTTCTTTTCTTCCTCTCCCTCTCCTTCTTCATTCCTTTTTTTAAAATATATTTTTATTGATTTCAGAGAGGAAGGAAGAGGGAGAGATAGAAACATCAATGATGAGAGAGAATCATTGATTGGCTGCCTCCTGCACACCCCCTACTGGGGATCAAGCCCACAACCTGGGCATGTGCCCTTGACTGGAATAGAATCCAGGACCCTTTAGTCCCCAGGCTGATGCTCTATCCACTGAGCGAAACCAGCTAGGGCCTTCTTCATTTCTTTATTCATGGGAAAATACAGTGTAATGATTAATAGCACAACCTCTAGGGCCAGCCTGCCTGGTTTTGAATCTTACTTCTATCAGTTTCTGTCTGTGAGACTGTTTGCCTCAATATCATTATTTATTTAATCTATAAATTAGGATATATATAGTATTCAACTCATAAGGGCATTCAGAGACCTGAAATAACATGTACTCTGAGTTTAGAATAGACCTGTCTAATAGTTATTCTCTCCATATGTCTTTTAAAATTATATTCACAAAATATTTCCAAAGCATATTTATTAGAAAAGATAATATTTGCAGAGGGGAAGTTACAAAATATCAATTTTGGATGTCAAATCATTCCATCATAAATATTATCTCCCTAATTTATGAGTTTTCAGTTCATCTTGAAATCCCCTCTCAAAGCTCTGAAATGAGAAATTTTATTAGGTTTCTACTGTAGAAATGTTTATTTCAGTACCACCCTAGCAAAAAAGAAATCAGTCTGCATTCATAGAACCAGAATTTTAATGCTGGAAGGAACATATGAGTTCCTTTCATCTAATCCCTTTATTTTACAGTTGATAAAACTGATATTCAAATAAATTTAGTATCATACTCAAGTCCATAGAGGTAGCAGATTTTGCATCACTTATTTTCTCTCTTAATAATATATGGAAGTTTTAAAAAGATAATAAAACATAAAAGAGGTATTACAACAGAAAATAATGTTTTCAATCACTGTAGAAACCTATTATAAGGAGAACTACCTTAATTGAGTGAACTATTTTACTGAATCTATCTGACATGAAGCAGCAATACTCTATCACTTTTGCAAGTATTCATAGCTGTTTATTTTAAAGTCAACCCAGATCGAGGCAGTGCCCTAATAAAAAAAATAATAATAATCTGACTTCTTGAGAGCCAATAGAGAAATCACACACACACACACACACACACTGCACATTGGGATAGTCTGTAGTACATGCAGAAAATAAAAATACGTGTGGAAATATCTGTGTGAATTCTATCTAGATGCCAATTTGTAACTGTTACCCATGAATGAGAACTATTGTCCTCATGTCTCCCATAGGTTTGTAAAGTGTGTGTGAAAGCCTTTTGCCTTTAGAAATGGTTAACTAGGATTCAAACCTATATTTTCCACAAATCCCAGATTTTCTCAGTATGCAGCACTCCCCCATAAATAGATGAGCATGAGCCCCCCAAAAACATACCTACACACCTATGTTGTCTTTCACTGTATTGGGTTTTGCATGTTTCTCCTTCTGCATTTCAGCCCCATCAGTGTCTTACATGCCTACTCTGAAGCTTTTAAATTGACTTTGGCATCGACTCTGTTACCTCTCCATGCCTTCCCCCGTAAAAGTTGACTCTGAATTACAAAAAAAGAAAAGTTAAATAGGAATTGGGTTGTTTTTAAAATGTGAAAAGGGCTTGATGCATATGCTCAAGGCAACGCTTCTGGCGGTAAATCCCAAAAGCACAGCCTAGGACTAGTCTAGTCTGAAGGGGAAAGAGAGGCCAATGCAGCAGCCTGAGAAAGTTTCCCTTGGCTCTGTCCCTGCTCCTTCAAGAATGTGACTGTGAGACTATAAGTGCTGTCCTGACAACATAGAAGAGGAAGCTACTAGCGCCAGGGGTGGGCAAACTTTTTGACTCGAGGGCAAGAAGAGGAAGCTACTAGCCCCTTATGCGCTGTGTCTAAAATAGGCCCCATGATTGTGCCCAGCTGTCGGGGAACTGGGAAAAGGAGAGTGAGAGTGCAGATTTCTCAGTGCATGTGGAGGAGATAGTCTTTGCTGACCTACAGGACTCCTGTGATGCGGAACTGCCACACCTAATGAGAATATTCACTCTATATGCCATTCATTATGATTTTCAACTTTCTGTGGACTCAAATATATAGTTTGCCCAGGGCTGCAGCCCCTTATGCGCTGTGTCTAAAATAGGCCCCATGATTGTGCCCAGCTGTCGGGGGAAACTGGGAAAAGGAAAGTGAGAGTGCAGATTTCTCAGTACATGTGGAGGAGATAGTCTTTGCTGACCAACAGGACCCCTGTGATGCGGGACTGCCACGCTTAATGAGAATATTCACTCCATATGCTATTCATTATGATTTTCAACTTTCTGTGGACTCAAATATATTTTCTCTTGACTGTTTTTTATAATAGATGCAATTACAGAGCTTAACATAGCACCCTATTACCAACCTACTCAATTTTGACACAATGCGATGGTTTGCCTTTTTATTTTCTTAAGAAATAAAATGTGAAGGTATTGTTAAATTCGGGCTTGGAACTTTGAATTGGCCCATTCTTTCTCATGCTTTCTTCCTCACTGGCATTAATATTCATTTACATTGTTGTCACTCAAGCTTCTCTAATTTTAATGCATATGTATGTGCCTTATACAAGGATAGGAGGAACCTGAGGACCAAATAGATGATCAGTGTGGATCCAGAGGTCAATATAGGCATTTATAAATGCTTTAAGTATGTTTATTATTTATCTTGGCATACAATCTCCCAGATTATTCCTTTGTGTGTGAGTCAAGTAGGATTTAATATTTTTTCAAAACGCTTGTTTCTCATTGTACCATTTGTTTAGTAGCTCAACTATATCTGTAAAACTGTTACATAGATATATTTCAATATATTAATGGGTTTGTTCCTTAAATGTCCACCAAAATGGTCAATTTATCTATTTCTACCCCAATATTATTGGTTGGCTTAAATACTGTAGATTTAAAATTATTTAAATTAAATATGATAAAGCAATTATATAAATCTTATTACAAAATCATTTTTCATTGCTTTAATCCTGCATGTTTCCATAACATTTTAGAGTCAGATTGTCAAGGTTAAAAAAAATACGGTTGGAAATTGATTGGAATACACTGTGTTTAGAGACATTGTTTCTCAGTCTTTTGGCTAAGCCCAAGTGTAGACAGACATGGGGAAATTTACTCTATAATATTGAAAACTCTCAATTGTAAACATAACATAGCTAATTTGTTTAGGTTGTTATTTGTATTATTAAAAAATGTTTATAGAATTTCTCCGCAAAAGTCTTGCATATTTGGTGCTAGTTTTCTTTTAGAAGCTGTTGTTTGTGGTTTTTATGGCTATTTTATTGAGTATCACATTTTCACATAAGCTGTTGATAATTTGTAGGGAACACATTTAATTTTTATGTTACTCTATCAAATAAAATCATACTTTCTGTGCCAAATTTTCTAAATTGGGGCATATTATAGTTCTCAGCGATGAAAAATATTATCATGTACTATACATCAATGTGAAATTTCAAACTGCTATTCAAAAATGTAACTGGAAAACACACAAAAATGCCTCTACATGACTTAAACCCTCCTACTTTAAGTTATATAATGTTTAAAAAATACTTCCTGTTTATCAATCAATTTGGTTGTTAAGAAACAGTTACTTTGCATGCGGAAATTAGTAAAATTTACATGGCATTTATAAAAAAGATGCAATAAATGACATATAGAGTCAGATATATTTATTGTTAACAACTCAGAGCCAAATTTTACAATGAAATAGCAAAAAATATTCTGAACAAAACTGTAAACCTATTTTTATTCTTAAACAATATCTAATGCTAATTAGTATCCCAGTTTTTGTTTACTTACTTGTTTTTCTAAATTTTCTATTTAATGTCATGAGACAATTCTCAATGTTATCATACATAACTGCCTCTGAAAACTCAATATAGTTATTACTGCTTCTCTCATGACCAGAATGGCACCCACATTTTCCCTGTTCACCTGAGTCTCAGGCTTACAATTCCAGATGTGGGTTGGCTACAGCTGATTGGTTAATTAAGTCCATGTCTTTGGCTCCTGTTCTAGGTACAAGAGGAGTTGGTCAGACATCTGGCTTACAGCTTTTACAGTGAGAGGGTTTGTTTCACATGGCCGGGATTTCCACAATACTGGCTTTTACAGTGAGAGGGAGGGTTTGTTTCACATGGCCGGGATTTCCACAATACTGGACTGGGCTTCAATTTCTGAGTGATCAAAATTAATTGTAGTTCTGGCGGGTGTTCCTCAGTTCTCTCTCTCTCTCTCTCTCTCTCTCTCTCATCTGTCTCCCTCTCCATCTCTCTCGCCCTCTCCCTCCATCCCTTCCACTCTTTCTAAAAATCAAGGGGAAAAATATCCTTGGGTGAGGATTCACAAACAAACAAACAAAATTGTAAATGGACACTACAACCAGATACTGGTTTATTTTTACGAAACTACTTGGCATTGGTGATCAACTGCATTTATCCCTCAAGATTCACACAGCGAAGCAACATAGATAAGTAAAAAGAAATAAAAAATTAGGTTGTAATCTAATTTTTCAAGAGCAGGAATTGATCTAGATCATTTTCTATTTCTAGCAAAAGTCAAGTTCAGGTTTTAATTTTCACTTGAAAAGTCACTGGTTAAAAATTAAATTATCAGTATTTTACAAGTGTTCTTGTAAGTTATACTTCAAAAAATTAGGTGAAAGTCTCATAAGGTATCTTGAGATGATGGATTTTCAGTGTTTCATCTTTATAGCTAGTCATATACAGAAAGGAAAAATATATGGACAGCATGAAGAAAATAATGAGATGGGAATTAAAATATAAAATTTTTGGTGATCAAAATGAGTTTTTAAAAATTCTGAGTGGAGTTTTATTAGATTCCAAAATGTACACCCACCATATTTTTAAACTACTCAGTCGGTCTTAAATTTTTCAGAGACTCCCATATATAAGTGAATAAATAAGATAGATAACAGTAAAAATTTAAAAGTAGGCCAAATGGGTTGTTCTCTTAGGAAATGAGCATTCAGTTATAATATGCACTTAATAAAATTCCAATTGTTTCAAATTCAATGATTTTCATGAGTAAAAAAGTTTATTTCCTCATGAGTTTCAGCCAAAAGAACTATCCATAAATCAAGAGTATATTTGGCTCCATATTTACATGTTCATTTATTATTAAATTGTATAATTTTAAGAAAATTAATTTTGATATAAAATAAAAATTAGAGATGGTTGATTTACTTTATTGGTTATTTAATTAAAAGTTAGATGTCAAATTAAAAAATTTCCATTTATCTTTTGAGTATTGGATTGAAACAACTGAATACTGGGAGAGATCATATTTAGGAAGTTAGTAAGGAAGTATTTTTCACATAACCCTCTTTTTCTTTGCAAAATAATAATAACAATAATAATAATAATAATAATAATAATAAAAATGTGCCAAGTTTTAGAAGATGGAACAAGTTTTGTTTTTGTTTTTTGTAAATATACCTTGAAACCAATTTTTTAAAAAATTTATCTTTTTTGTTGAAAGTATTACATATGTCTCCTTTTCCCCCAGATGACCCCCTCCACCCTACCCTAGACCTCACCAAGCCTTCACTGCACCATTGTCTGTGTCTAAGTGTTGAAAGTGTTATTCATATATACATACATATATGGTTAATCTCTCCCCACCCTCACCCCCCATCTACCCCGACCTTTCTTCTGAGATTTGCCAGTCTGTTCATACTTCTCTACCTCTGGATCTATTTTGTTCATCAGTTTATTTTGTTGATTAGATTCCACATCTGAGTGATATCATGTGATACTTGTCTTTCTCTGACTGACTTATTTCCCTTAGCATGATACTCTCCAGGTCTCACTAAACTGTTTTTGAGGGGGAAAAAAATATCTTAATTACTAACAAAAACTGCAGAAATATATAATTGCTTACAAAGTGTATTTATTTATTCATCCAGCAAATATTTTGATCTACAATTACATGCTGTGAAAATGCATGCATGAGACTCTGCTTAACTTACTACAATTTAATATTATACAAAAAAATAGAATAATACATTCTATAATACAAGTGTGACTATCTTAGGCAGCATTTTGAATAGAAGTTGCTTTTTTTCCAAAATAGAAATCCTAATTATGTTTTCTGCAAAAAAATAAACGTGTCTGTAATAATCCTAAAATATAAAGATCCAAGGTCCGTCATGACCTAAGTGACCAGATAGACGACCGAACACCAGGCTAGGGTCCTAGAAAGCACAGTGGAAGTCAGTCCTGGGTCCCGGCCACCCGTGGTGGGAGTCAGTCATGGGTCCCGTGGTGGCAGGAAGCAGCTGTGGTCCTTGGCCACCCACGGTGTGGCAGTGGGAGGGAGCTATGGGAATGGAGGGATGCTGCTATCGGGCTGGCCTCTGGGTCCCTCCCCCCACCTGCAGGCTCCAGGGAACCAGAGCAATGTTGCAATCAAATTGGCCTCTTGGTCCCTCCCCCTGCCCACAGGCTCTGGGGTACTGGAGCCATGCTGCCATCAG
>NW_005367952.1:820196-842667 GCF_000412655.1 Myotis brandtii
ACCTGGGGAACCAGAGCCATGCTGCAATGGGACTGGACCCTACCCGAGGGATCCCAGATTGTGAGAGCATACAGGCTGGGCTAAGAGACCCCCCCCCCAGAGCACAAATTTTCATGCACCAGGCCTCTAGTCCATCATAAGTTTAGTGTGCATTTATATTCAATTTAGATAGAAGTGTTCTATGAACAGATAATATTTCATATACCTAGGATACAAGTTCAGATTGAAAAACATAACATTGAGCATTGATATTTTTGTTAAATTCTAAGGCAAAGAGGGCTGTATGTTGCAGATGAAGAATGACTACTAAAAAGTGATTGCCCTGTAAGAGGAAAACCTTTGAGAAAAATACCTACATTCAGTCAAGTATATGAATTACATAAGGGATACAGTTTGCATTGACAGCAGCTGAACCTTGTCCTGCCCCAGAGGGAATCAAACTAGGTATAAATTCAAAAATGCAAATGTTACAGCTTCCTTTGAAAGCTAAATTTTCACATTATACCTCAAGTCCTGAATTAATTCTACAGATTTACACTTTATTCTACTTCCTCTGGTCATTAATCCTCTGTATTCATGAAAAATGTAGATATGCTTTTAATATCCATTCTGCTAAAGTACTGAAAAGGTAAGTTTGTGATTCTAATGATGATGATGATGATGATGGCAATGGTCACAATGATGATAATGATTATAATAATGATGGTGATATTACTTCTGAAAACAGTTCCAAGTTCTTATTCATGCCTGTGTGTTGATTGGAGGGAAGCTAAAGAAACCATTGTTGTTACCAGACAATTGTGGAGGATTAATATATATCAGGGAGAAGGTCATGGTTCAATTCCAGGTCAGGGCACATCCCTGGGTTGTGTCATGAGTATACTCTGTATCCATTCTTTCCATTCTCACTGCCATCATTAATTACTCTACTCATTATTTGATCCGCTCATTCATCCATTTAATAAACACTTTTTGGGTGCAACTAATGTACTGTAATACCATTGAGAGCAAACACAGACATAGCTCTTAGCTTAAGGGAAGCACCATCTCATAGAAAAAAGTACACGTTAGTTCCATAAAACTAATTGAAAACTTGCTACTGTGATAGTTCTGAGAAATGAAAATGACATGACACTTACTAGAGCTTATAAAAGAGAATTTTGATGTAAAGATGAGCAAGGAACTAAATGACACATAGGAATTAAGAGAAGGAGAAAGGAGAGAAAAAAAGATATTCTAGGCACAGACGTGAAGGGAAGTATGATGTGAATATCAGTGATTGAAAGCCATCTTGTCTGAAATAGAGAAATCTAGGAGAGGTTCAATATGTGACTGGAAAAGTAGGTAGGACCATACCAAGCTGAGCCCTCTTCCCTTATTTTAAGTGAAAGGGGGAGTGATAACAATAGTTTAAGTGTAAGATGTACTGATAACTTTTGCATTTTGAAAAACTCACTCAGACTTGACTGCTGTTTGAAGAATTAGTTGGAAAGGGGCATCCTTACTCTATGAAAAGTTATAGAATTAAAAAAAATAATTTAACCAGGTATTTGGCATGGGAAATGATTGTTGTAATAAGAAATATTAAAGTCAAAGAGATAAAATAGCCCGGTCACTGTGGCTTAGTGGTTGAGCATCCACCAGGAGGTTCAATTCCGGTCAGAGCACATGTCCAGGTTGTGAGCTCAATCCCCAGTGTGGGGCATGCAGGAGGTAGCCGATCAATGATTCTCTCTCAACATTGATATTTCTATCTCTGTCTCCCTCTCTGAAATTAATAAAATATTTTTTTAAAGAGATAAAATATATTTTATATAATTAGTATCAAAACTTGATTTAAAACAAACAAAATTTAGATTACTAATTCCAGGGTTTTTTTTCAATGACGCTCTGACATTGTAGCTAAACTTCCTTAACTGTCGTGCTCTCGGATCATTTGTGGCACTGCTTCCTTCCCTCTTTCTTCAGAGTCCCCTTTAATTTCACCCGCCTCTAGCTGCCAAACAGAAGCATCACCTTGCCATTCTGAGCTACAAAAACATGTGTGCCTCCCCAAGGCTCTTCTTGAATATTTCCATGATGTAATAATATTTATAAACATAGTATTTATTTGTAATAAATTGCACAGTTTTCTATGATCTGTTTTTCTTCCACTGATTCTGATTTGATGCTGTGTCTATAATAATGTACAAACTGGGATAACCTTTGAAAATCATAATATTGTGTAGGAATACATTACTTTATATTGCCATATATTTCTGGCAAGTTAGTAAATGAAGCATCTATAATAATAAAAGCATAATATGCTAATTAGACCAAATGTCCTTCCGGATGACCTTCCGGATGAAGCCTGGGCTGCGAGGGAAGCCCAGGTCCCGAGTGCCTGCCAGTGGGGTGGCCGGAGGGAAGCCTGGGTCCCAAGTGCCAGAGAGAAGCTGGTGCCGGCAGCTGGGGGAAGGAAGGCCTACTCTTGCATGAATTTCATGCATCGGGCCTCTAGTTGAACAATAACAAAAGCAAATAAGCAGCTAACCATAGTTTGATTAATGAAAATATCACCTAGTACTAAGGTTTACATAGCCAAATTTGGAAATCCTAGAGGAAAGAGGTAGAATCTACAAATTTAATGAGTCCCTTTTTTGGGGTCAGAAAATTTGCCAACATTGTTATATGTAATTTAGAAAATTTTGTAATTTTAAGAGAGCCACAAAATTTAATTATTTATAAACCAAAATATTTTTTTCAAATGTAAGTAAGATACTATAAACCTACTTAAAATTTTTCAATAAATTCTCATTGTACTTAAAATAAAATCCATAATAAATGATCCTACATGATGAAGCCCCATGCTGAGGCCCCATATTATGTCCCATTCCGCTTCCCTCAATCATTAAGGTTGAACCAGGAGACCTTTCCTCAATTCTTCCAACCTTATATGCTCACATCTACCTTGGGGCCTTTGCACTTGTTCCCTACCCAACCCTCACCCTCCACCCACCTCTAAAGCATTCTCCCTGCACAACCTAGTAGGTCTGATTTATTTTCATTATTTATATTTCATGTGAAGTATGAGCTGCTCAAGGATCATACTGGCCACCTCTCCACTTCCAGTTATCCTCTGTCACATTAGACTGTCATATATCTTCCCAGGGCTTCTCATTATTTTAAATGATCATATTTATATATTTTCTTATTATCTGTCTTCTACAAATATGTTTTATGAAACAGAAAATGTGTTTTCCTGGTTCTCTATTTTTCTTCCAGAGAATAGTCTATCACCTTCCCCTGGAAAGTACATCATGCATATTCATTAGATAAGGGATTGACTGGATGAGTAGTTAAAGAAATCATGCCATTATGAGGCCTCCTCTGGCCTACTGCTTCAAAGCAGCTGTAGGCACACAGGATTCTAGATCTTTCATTCATTGACAATTCATAACACCTATATGACTTTTCAATTCATCATTAGGTGTGTTCAGGGAGAAATACACATAATTGTTATGGCATTGCATGATCAAAAATTTAAGAGCTTGGAATAATAATGATAGGGGTTAAATTAATATCAATACACTTTAGAAAATCTAACTATAAGTAACCCCTGACTTTATAGAACTTCAAAGGGCAGCTGTAAAAAACACTGTGAGCTTGAATGTTAGCAAGGTAAGGAAAGAAGGATTGAGAGAGTAAAACATTCTGAGAATAAGCTACCTGCTATCTGGATTAATTTAATATTTATTAGCTGTGATTGATCAAAATAATTTTTTAAGAAATGGTGACATGTAATTTTCGCAGAAATCAAATTAATTCTGACAGTGTATTCATCCTATTCTGTTCCAGATCTCCAAATGAACCCAGCCGAACAGCCTTCAGACACCTGCCAAGTAATTATTATACACAGTGCATGGTGTAACCGGGCAATAGTAAATGTTTATATAGCATTTATTACTGTTCTACACACTTCACGTATATTAACAAGTTTAATCTTAATGATATCTCTTCAGAATAGCTGTTATTATTCCCCATTTAATGGGCAAGGCTAAGTGACTTGACCCAGATAAAACTTGTCAGAGCCAAAATCTGAACATGGGAAGTCTGTCTATAGACGCATACTCTTGTTCACTGTAATAAACTACTTCTCACACAATCCTCTTCTGTCTGAAAATGAATTGTGTGTGTGTAGAATAAAGTCAAACATGACTGGAAGATCTGTAGAATTTTAAAGTCAGAGACAGAACATCTGGACATTGAGAATTAGAGATCTAAGGGGAATTATATAAATGTTTAAGTGAGTCAAAGAAATCCAAGGGATTATCTTAGTTCATCCTTCTATAACAAAAATATCAGACTGGGTGTCTTATAGGCACCAGAAATTTGTTATTCACAGTTGTGCAGGCTAGGAAGTTCATGATCAAGGCAACAGTAGATTGAGTGTCTGGTAAGGACCCATGCCTAGTGTCCTCACATAACAGAATAGAGAGGGGGGGTCTCTGGATTGCCTTTTAAAGGGCATTAAACTCATTCTTGAGGGTTCCACCCTCATTACCCAATAACCTTCCAAAGGCTCTACCTTCAAATATTCTTACATTGGGGATTTGGTTTTAACATGGGAATTAGGGGGGGCAAAAACATTTAGTCTAGACAGGGATAGATTTTGGTGCTTTCTCTCCAACTAATATTGCCCAGTAACTTAGACTTGTAAACAGATTTGTTAAATTCTGCAAAAAAGGCCATATAACTTTAAGATAACTCCACTGTACCTGATACCTTAAAAACACATTCATGAATTCAAATTGTTTTAAATACAGTACAGTGAATGGTCTAAACACATTCCTGCACACATTTCCTATTAATACATTTTAACTTGCCATGAGACAGGACAATAAAGACTCCCTTTAAAGGGCAAAAGAATAGGTGCAGCTCTACTCCATGGCATTTCTGAAAACCAGCTGTAGCTTGCTTTCAGTGCCCCTGCTCCTGTGTAGACAGGGAACGTTCTTTGACTAGCCTTTGCCATTTATCTCTGTTTATTCTTGAAGGTGTAAGCCTCCTAATTTTTCCAAGTATAGTTATAAAAGAGCACTGCAGTCCAGATTTTTCATATGTTGAATTAACACCCTTAGATACTGCCAAGAAAGCAGGTGAGCCTGCATTAATCATAGAATCATACAGCTGGAAGGGAACTCCAAAGGTCACATAGTTAATTCTCTTGATTCCATGTAGACTGCCTTGGAATTAACCTAGACAAATAGGTGTCCGTCCAAGAGCTTAAAGGTCAAATGACACAGTGAATGTATAGACACCCACAGCCAAGTGGAGTATGAGGTGATAATTTAGACAGTTGAAGTACAATCTCTTCACATTGGTTCAATCATCTGACTAAATGAGTATTTCCATTTGACAGCAGTAAGTAGAATAAAGGGCTTTTATGTCTTAAAGACTCTATTGGAAGATATTGTTGAGAATTGAAAGAGAGACTATATATGAAATGTCTATATCAGTTATCTACCGCTATATAACAAAGCCCCACAAAACTTAATGACTTAAAAGAATAATAACAGTTTATTGCTCATGATTACACAATCTGGGCAGGGCTCAGTAAGCACGGATCATCTCTACTCCATGTAGTGTTGACTGGGGCATGCTGACTTGGATTGTAGGATACAAAATAGCCTCACGCACCTGTCCAGAACAACAGAAGGGGCTGCTGGGATTAGTAGGAGCATGAAGAACCTCTATATCTTTGTGGTCTTGGAAGAAGGAGAGTCTTAACATTTTTTACACTATCCATAGGAAAAAAATAGAAGATCCTTACCATTTCTTTAAGTTTTTTGTTTGTTTGTTTTTTTACTTTAAAAATGTCTTACTGATTTTAGAAAGAGAGAAAGAAAGAGAGAGAGAGAGTGAAATATTTATGTGAGAGAATCTTTGATTGGCTCCATCCTGCATGCCCCCTACTGGGGATCAAGTCCTCAAACTAGGCATTTGCCCCAATTGGGAATCGAACTGGTGAACTTGTGGTGCATGGTAGACACTCAACCAAATTAGCCATACCAAGTGGGCGGAGATCTTTACCTTTCAAGGCCCAGGGATGGAAATGACAGAATGTCATATCTGTTTTATTTTATTGGTCAAAAATGTCACTAGGTCATTCATATGATAAGTAGAAGGCCACTTGATGTGAGGAAGGCAAGCATGTATAGGGAAGGGTCAAATTTCTAGGATCAGTTCTCAGTAGAATCTACCATAATAACTCATGTGAAAAATGCACCCATGCCCGTTCAACACTTCTAACCCCCTGAAACTCATCTCATAGCATTAGACTTGAAGTTCAATGTCTTATGATCTGCATCAGGACTGCATTTAGATGAGGAGTCTGGATTCCTCTGGAGAATTGATAATTAAAAAGACTACTTATCTGCACTCATTATTCATGAGACAGGGCTCCTTCTCTGAGATATTGGCTTTATGCACTGACACGTCATTCCTTTATCATAAGAAATAACTTGTAGCTTTTGCTTCCTGATACTAAACAACTGGTGGCCAGTAGCATCTTTTCATTTTGAAATGTCTAAGACCCTTTTAGTCCAAGCTTGTACAAATCCTCTAATAATTTTGTATTAAGTTAATGTATCAAATTAAAGTTCATTTTATTAGACAAAAGCCTTTCTTGCAAAGTCTTCAAGACAGGCCCATCTCAACTTTGGGCTAAAAGCATGGTTCTACTGGACATTGCTCTTAATAGTCTTAGACATTTTTTTTTCATGCTGGGAGAATGCAGGGTAATATTTCTTAAGTATTTCTGGGGTTTTTAAAAGAAGTCTTACAGAAGCACACAATTGGATCTTTTTACTGGCAGTCCCCTGATCTTAGCCTGAGGTAATTTCTATCTTTGAGACAGGGAATTCAAAAAAATATTATTTTCCAACCTAGAAATACCTCAGATGAAAATATTTCCTCTAAATTCTGTTTCAAAACTGAATATTTCTATCCTTAGCTCATTACCTTTCTTATATTTTATGTAAGTAATTAAACTCAATTGGCACTTTTGACATTCTGCCTAGATATCTCTTAATCAGATATATTTTCTCTATTTTATGTTGACTTGGTAATTTTCCCCATCAATACATAGCCCTGGTTTCTTTCCTTCATCCTCCTGGTGCAGCCATATGGTCTTGGAAGGAGAGTCTTAACATTTTTTACACTATCCATAGGGAAAAAATAGAAGATCCTTACCATGTCTTTAAGTTTTTCATTTGTTTGTTTTTTTACTTTAAAAATGTCTTACTGATTTCTTACTCCTTCTCCAGCCTCTACTGACAGTCTCCTTGCTGTCCATCTAGCCTCTTCCAAGCACCTGGTTTTAATCCAATGCCATATATTTTAAGTTCCTATAATTTAGCACTTTATTATCAGATACCATTCTCTGTCTCATTCATATGTTACTTAGTAAATAGCCACCGAAAACTTAGTTACTTAACCATAATTTATTCTTTTCCATAATTCTGTAAGGAGCAAGACTGTGATGGGTGGGTCTTCCACTCAGTTCATGCTGCCTGTGGTCACTTAGCTGCTTAGTGACCACCGTGTTTATCTGGGAGCAAACATGATGGTGAAACATCTAAGTTTGCTTTAATCACATATCTAGTACTTCAGCAGGGTTGATGGAGTGTCTGCTATCTGATTGGATCTCTCTCCACATATTCTCTCACTGTTCACTAGTTTGATCTGAACTTCTTTGCTTGGCAGTTGGATTCCAAAACAAGTAAAGCCCTCAGGAGACTCCTGGAGATGCAAGTTGAAATCTATCTTCTTCACTGTTTTCTATTGGTAAAAGGCTAGCTCAAATTCTAGGGAAAAATACCGCATCTATCTATTGATAGCACTGAGGTATGTACATGCAGAGATTGAAAGAATTCTTTGAAGTTATCTTTAAAGACAGTCTATCTCTTGCCAGTATAATTCTAGACATATAGTGGGTGATCAATAAATGTCAGTTGCCTTTATCTACACTTCCCAGAAGCAAATGTTCGTATTCTTTTATTAGGAATATATTTATTAAGTAGCAATTTAAAAAATAAACTTTACTCTCTTAATTTACTTACCACACTAATTTGATTTTTAGTTTTAAATTTCTTTTTTTAAATAAAACTGGAATTTCTTTGGAGGCAAATGACTTCAGGAGATCAAGTAATATGATGATTACAGAGATGATCTTGGATTTTGCAATCACACAATCATTGTGAACCTATCTTTTGCTAGGTCTTGGAACCTCTTTCATTAGGATCCACCGAAAACTTAGTTACTTAACCATAATTTATTCTTTTCCATAATTCTGTAAGGAGCAAGACTGTGATGGGTGGGTCTTCCACTCAGTTCATGCTGCCTGTGGTCACTTAGCTGCTTAGTGACCACCGTGTTTATCTGGGAGCAAACATGATGGTGAAACATCTAAGTTTGCTTTAATCACATATCTAGTACTTCAGCAGGGTTGATGGAGTGTCTGCTATCTGATTGGATCTCTCTCCACATATTCTCTCACTGTTCACTAGTTTGATCTGAACTTCTTTGCTTGGCAGTTGGATTCCAAAACAAGTAAAGCCCTCAGGAGACTCCTGGAGATGCAAGTTGAAATCTATCTTCTTCACTGTTTTCTATTGGTAAAAGGCTAGCTCAAATTCTAGGGGAAAATACCGCATCTATCTATTGATAGCACTGAGGTATGTACATGCAGAGATTGAAAGAATTCTTCGAAGTTATCTTTAAAGACAGTCTATCTCTTGCCAGTATAATTCTAGACATATAGTGGGTGATCAATAAATGTCAGTTGCCTTTATCTACACTTCCCAGAAGCAAATGTTCGTATTCTTTTATTAGGAATATATTTATTAAGTAGCAATTTAAAAAATAAACTTTACTCTCTTAATTTACTTACCACACTAATTTGATTTTTAGTTTTAAATTTCTTTTTTTAAATAAAACTGGAATTTCTTTGGAGGCAAATGACTTCAGGAGATCAAGTAATATGATGATTACAGAGATGATCTTGGATTTTGCAATTACACAATCATTGTGAACCTATCTTTTGCTAGGTCTTGGAACCTCTTTCATTAGGATGGAGAGTAAAGGAGGAGAATAGAATCTGTGACTAACAACTATCCAAACCTCAGTGCTTAAAATAATATAGGATGTGGGGGGAGAGAGATTATTTTGTGGTAGATATCTTTCCACTACCTTAGTTTTATCTACTTATATGTAAGAATTTAAATTTAATAATTTCAAACTTATGAGCTTCCCCCTCTCTCTTTGTTCACTCTTTGATAGTATAACTTGTTCCAACCAATAAAGATATGTGCTGTGTAGGTGTGATAGAGTCATTTAAGTAATAATGTAGGTGAGATGAAGTAATCATCTATATTTTGTATAGATATAGGTAATACCTGCAGAGTAGATGGAATTTAAACTAATAACATATAGCCTGATTTTTTTTACACTTAAAACAAAACAATGAGACACCCCCCCTCCCCTCCACACACACACACACACACACACACACACACACACACACACACGCACGCACAGTTCACTGAGAATTCGGGACAAGCAATTTCTAGATGAGTATCTTCAGGAGTATTGGCACCTTGTTCTTTTGGTGTCAGGCTTGAGGGAATGATTTTAAAAGGCCTGGAAGCACCCTGGGTAGGGAACTCAGGCTGACATATTGGTCATGACAAGTAAAGCTCTGTGTACAGTGTCAGCTGTCCTGGTAGGAACAAGTTCTGGCAGGATGGTCTCCACCACTGAGTGATGAGAGGAGTTTGAACTTATGAGTTTCAGAGGCACTTCAAAAGCTTTTCAAAGCTCTATGCTGGCAGTACTGAGAAAGAGAACATTACAGTGTGTTTTTAGGAGTGACAGAGGAGATCCCCTCTGCTCACCCAAAGCTCTACGGGAGCAGTGAAGAGTTTTGTGTTTTGTCATTTTCCCCACCTGCTTCTTTCAGTCTACACAGTGGTGTTCATCAGTGGAGAGGAAAGAGATGGGGGGGTGGGGCGTAAAAGGGATTCTGTCATAGGGACAAGGATAGTGATATGTGCCAACTAGAGTCTTCAGTGAATCCAGCCCATGGGTTTAGATCAGAAGAAGCTTAGAAAGATTGTAATAGATAGCACATTTTAGGTGATTGAAGAGCAAAGACTGAAAGGAGCTCCTGTAGAGTTGGGGTGAGACAAAGAATGAGGCTTCAGGCATAACATAGAGGGAAAGAAAAGTTGCATAAACTGGCTTCTGGGTTAATATAAGCAATATGCTAAACCCCAAAGGAAAGGATTGATATGAGGTGTGAAGGGAGTGGTGGATGGATTCCTCCAAGATACCAGAAGTAAAAAGCACTACAATTAGCTACAAAGTAAAGAGAAATTTTAAGAGTGCTAAAAAGTGGAGTCATATGAAAGCTATTTTATTCATATATTTATATATATGTATATATAAAATCAAGTTATTCCCTTATATAGATACTGTACTAGGCCCAAAAAGACAAGACTCTAAATTTGAGGTAAGCATTTTTTATGTTGTAAAATCAGCCATGCAAACAAATAATTATGATTTTGTGCTCAGAATACTAAAACAGAAAATTAAAAAGTATCCCCATTCCCAGTCACAGCTTTGTGGGTAAAGCTAATTAGCAAGCACGCCTGGCCTAACATTAGCCCCCATCCCAACCTCTGAAAGACATGCCAATCCTTACTTTAAGTGCAGTTGAGTAAAGACAGAAGTCTAGTCTCTCTCAATTGCAATAGTTCTAAACTATTCCTGGTCTTTTTAACACTTGTTCAATTTTTGCTTTGATACCAGCTAAAACATGGTATCTCAGAACATACTGCCCAAATGTCTAGGTTTTGAACAAAAGTCCCACATATGCCATGAACTAGGAAGATTTGAAGTGAATGAGAAATCAATAAATGCCAGCAGCAAGATGGTAGAAGTATTAGAATTATCTGATAAATACTTTAAAGTAACCATAATAAAAATTGCTTTAAGAGACAATTAAAAACATGCTTGGAGCAAATGAAAACGTATATATAAAGTTTCATCAAAGAAATAGAAATGATCAACTCAGCAAAGAAATAGAATATATAAAAATGAATCAAAAGAAAATTTTTAGAGCTGAAAGGTACAATAACTGAAATAAAAATGCAGTGGATGGTCATATCAACATAGTAGAGGAAACATAAAATTGTTGCTGCAAGAGAAGATTAGGTAGTCTGTGGTTTTGATGTGAAATGACATTGAATCATACAGAGAAAAATTATTTCTTTTTATTTCTTTTTCTGGCCTCCTTATCACATCAAAGAGAACATATCTCTTTAATACCACAATTTCTTTATAATCTCTCTCTCTTTTAACAAAGATAAAGCCTGGGGCTCAGAGTCTTCAGCAAGCATGATGTTTAGATAGCTAGGTATGATTTTGTGGTATCACTTTGTTTTCAGAGTGTTTATGTTTTGGTTTTCTGATATTTATGAAAAACATCTTTGTCTTCCATTATAATGGGGATATGAAGTTTTCTTTTAGAAAATACATGTAAGTTGTTAAAAGATCCTATTTTAAAGAAAAATATTAAACAAAGAGAATACATGTAAAATAAAAACCTAGCAAATTTGTGATGGCATTATGCTAATGCCGGATTTTTATTTAATATGCATTAACTCATTGGTCTTCCTTTAACTATGAGATTAATGTCTCAGTTTTACAAGTGCAGGAAATGAGGCTAAATGATTCATTCCAGGTTCTACAGATAGTTATAGATAGATCCTACATTTTACATAGTTGGCTTTGTGGCTAGTCCCTCTTCTTTTAAAACAATTCCACCTCAAATTAAGAAGTCACATTTTCTATACTACATAGGAATTGTAGTCCAGGTTATGTGGTTCATTGTTGCCGACATTGATAAAATGACCGTGGGAATCTTAAATTGTTCCCTGTAGTAAAAACATGAAATTTTTAGCAGTAATCTCTGAACTGGGATTATAAAAAAAGAGATGAGGTAATATCTTTGACCTCAATAAGCTTACTTTGTCATTGTTATAATGCAGATCATTTAATAAAAAGCTGGGCAGGCAAATAACTTAAGGGATTCTTGTGTTCTGTCTTTTGATAAGTCATTCATTTGCAAAGATTGTAACTCGGTGGGTGGGGGGGAAAGTTGCGATTAAATTAAAAGAGAAGCACTAAATAAATCTAAGACTGCATTTAATAAATGACTAGATGAAATCTACAAGATTGAAAAGCATGGGCTAGATGGGTTAGGGAGAAAGCAAAGTAATATATTTGCATACGTTTTGCTCTAGAATTGAATTACATGTTACAGCTTCCAAAGGATCAGAGCAACAATCACAGATATAGTTATGATAAGGGAAATGGAATGAATATATTTTATTATTCAAAGATGTAGACTGTGATATTAATCAGAAGAAACAAAAAGGAATTCCTTTTACTTATTCGATGAGCATATTTAAACATAATTTAATGTAGAGAATGGGTACAACTATGTAAAACATTTGTTTCCTCCATCCAACTCTATGGATGCATAAATCATTTTTTTGGTTGAGATACTCATGTAAGATAGTAAAGCCTTTTGAATTTTTCTCTTAAAGTTGTAGAAACATATGTGAAAGGACATTTGTAATGGACTGACTTTTGCCCAAATTCCATCATTTGGATTAATCTTTTGGACCTCTTTTTAAAAGTCATAAAGACAAAAAAATGGTATCTGTAATTATTTTTTCATCATCATTTGTTAAGATGCATTGCTTTGAAATGACTAAAAGCTCTGCCCACATAAGGAACAATAACTATACTATTATACCAACTAAGGGCAAAAAATAAAGCAAATCAGTTATTAGATTTCAGTGACTGGAGTAAAAAAATTCCCGAATTTTTAATCTTTTCACCTCTGGTGGTTAGCTTGGGATGCATGCTATATCACCAACTTCTGAGTATATAGAATAAATGGGATATAGCTTTGGGTAAGTTTAGTAGACCAATATTAGTAAAACACATCTACAAACTAGGATACATCCACTGGGCGGTATAATCTATCAACTATTGAAGAGTTTGTAGTTAATAACTGAACTGTTACATAATGTGGTCAAATCTTATCTGTATAATAGATATGAGATTCTAAGGCATTAACATCAAATTAGTGTTGTCTATTGATAACCTATAAATCTTAGACAATTCTAGCAGAACAAGTATGAGCTCAATGTGATTAGTAGACTAGCAGAGATGTATGAACAGTTCCAGACTATTATACTTTCACAACATTGCGATGCAGATATAATCAGTCTAATTTTCAGGAGCATTTTCAATTAAACAAATGGAGAATATTTATGAGACCACTCCCAAAATAATGTTTCTACTACCTTAATTATTATATTTCTGAGAAGCTATAATTTTCTCTGTTATATATCCTACTCGCAAGCTTAAATGTTTTACGATGTGAGGCAATGTTTCAGAACAAAGTGAGGAGAGAATTAGAATGAGGAGTTTAGGCACATAAGAAAAAATGTTCTTATTAACAACCAAATTTGGGGTAAATTAGCCCATTTTGTCCCAAGATAAGAAACATAACACATTACATGAAAATGAATGTTATTCAGTCAGTTTGAATCATCAGGCCAGAAAACCCAAATGAGCTGTCTCACTTACAACTTTAATTCAAAATTCCCCTTGTTATCACCATTTTAATTAATGATAAACAATTAAGTTTTTGCATCAGTGCCAATAAGATATGTATCTCTTGGGACACTAAAAGAGTCATTTTATAATGAAATAGCATGGGGAATCTCTGATTTGATTTGTAGTTGATTAGAGGCACCTAGGTTGTGGTTCACAAGAGAGACAGTGAGAGAGGAACTGCATAAAATCCAGCCCCAGGCACAGAAGTATACCAAAAAAGGTTACAATTTTAATTTTAAGAGATTTCTGCAGAATCCTACCTAGAGTTAAGAAAAATGACTGGATTACCATAAAAATATGCAATATTTTTCAGCTGTTTTATGAAATCCTCCTAAAATATTGGGAGCTATAAAATAATCAATTGAAACAGATTTGTCTTGGTTACAGGAAAAAAAAGAATTTTTAAAAGCAGATGTGTTGTAGACTGAAAAACTGCCCATCATTACACAATTTCTTAAATTGTCTACATTAAAAATATTAGATTAAAAATATTAGATTAAAATTGACTATATAAACTTACAATGTGGAATAACTGTGCAGTACTAACTTCATTTATATTTTAAATGAAGTAATTAAAATTTATATTTTATGTTGTGATAATAACACCTACATGTCAATACTGTGGCTCCATTTTATATTGACCAGTGCTAGCTAAAGAGAAGAGAGGATTACTAAGAAGAAAGCTAGTTCTTACATTTTATTTAAGAAAGAAGTAGCATAAAATTAATAGGAGTAGAGAGGGAAAGTCATTTTGTGAAAACCAGAGGACTATATAATAAACAAGTGAGACTCTTATATTTTAAAATTTTGTTTGAGATATCTAAAGAGAATATCAAACATTGTTTGTTTTTATTTTTACTTTAGATTAACTATGTTTTAAATACTTGTTTTGGGTAAAAGTATTCTGACATTTGTTGCATATCCTATATAATAAAACCCTATTATGCAAATTGATCAAATGATGGAATGACTGGTTATGATGCATGCTGACCACCTGGGGGCAGACGCTCAATGCAGGAGCTGCCCCCTGGTGGTCAGAGTGCTCCCACAGTGGCAGGAACCTCTCCCGCCTCTGCTGCAGGCAGGCGGGAGGTAAGGAGCAAGGGGTTCCGGACTGTGAGAGCCCCGAACTGTGAGAGGGATGTCTGACTGCTGGCTTAGGCCTGATCCCAGTGGGGAGTGGGCTTAAGCCAGCAGGTAGACATCCCCCGAGGGCTCTTGGACTGCGAAGAGGGCGCAGGCTGGGTAGAGGGACCCTCCGACCCCTAGTGCACAGATGTCATGCACTGGGCCTCTAGTGTAATATAAAAATATATATTGACAATATAATGTTAACATAATTTTGTATCCATCTCCACATTCTCTGTGCTTTTTTCCAAGATAAAGAGCAGAATCTATTAGTTTTCAACTAAGAATTTAAGCCCAATCACTTCTTGGACTTTTGGCTAAGATAGGGACCCTCCCACGGATGTCATGCACTGTGCCTCTAGTGTAATATAAAAATATATATTGACAATATAATGTTAACATAATTTTGTATCCATCTCCACATTCTCTGTGCTTTTTTCCAAGATAAAGAGCAGAATCTATTAATTTTCAACTAAGAATTTAAGCCCAATCACTTCTTGGACTTTTGGCTAAGATCAAGTGAAGAATTTAAGCCTATCTTTTCCTGTAAGCATTGGACATATCTACAAGTATTTGAAAGTAAACAAAAACAACAACAGAAGAGGCAAATAAAATATTAATAGCTTTTAATAACCAAGACATTATAAGTCCAACTCAAATTCTGCTTAAATATTCAAAGATAAGGAACATTGAAATGAAGGATCCATAGTTCACAGTTTCAATTTTCCTTTTTAATCATCTGTTCTGTTGGGCGATGTGTGCTTTGTGTCTGGCCAGGACCTCATCACCGGCAGCGCTGTGCTGTTACGTTTGAAGAGGTCTAAGTAAGTCCTTTAAGAATATCTAGAACTGGTTGCAGTGCACCACACTTACATTGTGCGAGGTCACCAAGAAAAAAATGACATTGTCAGATATTATATAAAAAAATACCATTACAATGAAGTGTCTTATAATAAAATGTGAGGTTTATCTGTTCCCAAAGTATTAAGCCAATTGTCCAAACATTAAATTTAAAAATACCTTTAAAACAATAAAGTATATCCAGGCCTGTGTGGCTCAGTGGGTGAGTGTCAACCTGTGAACCAAGAGGTCATGGTTGGATTCCGGTCAGGGCACATGTCTGGGTTGTGGGCTCAATCCACAGTGTGAGGTGTTTAGGAGGCAGCCCATCAATAATTGTCTTTCACCATTGATGTTTCTATCTCTCCCTTTCCCTTACTGGCTGGAATCATTAAAACTATATTTAAAACAAACAAACAAAAAACAATGAAGTATAAACATAGGAAGATTAGTTACAGCCAGAGTCATTTCTATTGATTATCTTCATGAAACATAACTTAAGGTAGAGTATGTATACCAGGTGCTATCGACCACAGCAAGTCTCATTACAGAGTATAGTCAACTCATCCATGTGTAGGATGCTTGATCATGCAGCAAACCCACTACACTCTTTAAAATTGTGAACATTCCTTAATGGCGTTATGATATAACCCTTAGCTAAAGTGCCAAGTGGCTGCTCTTTTTTATGCATTACATTGAATGACTATCCACTCTATACTCCACACTCTAAAGGCAAAGCATGCAAAGATTTTATCATCCCTCATCACCAGTGGCTCTACCATTGGTATCTGTTGTGCGATCATTTATTCTATTAGTGAACTTACAATCATCCAACGGAGTCAATTGGATGACTAACTAAGGTTTATGCAAGGTCATTCTCCCATTACTGAGCGCCTGAGCCTCATTAATGATAAAGGGAGGGAGGGCCACTGGCCTGCAACAGCATGAAATAGACTTAGCAGGAAATATTCAAAGATCAACAAGAAAAGTATAGCTTTTCAAAAGTTATTAAAAAATTCATTCTCTCTAGGAAGCAAAAGTCAAAGCAATTAAATGGTCTGTTTTTATTGGATATCAAAACATACATATTCACTGTATGGTGCTAATTTAAAAGTTCAAAATAAATAGAATGGCTCTTTTATTGCTGCCTGTGTGATGAAGGAAAAATGAAAAAGTGGTTCCTTCCCCTCCATCTTCCATCCCTATTATGCTTTGCCTTTTTAATTCACGGACATAGATGTTGGGCCCTAGAATACTCTTAAACTCCAAGCGAGCTCTGTTTCTGGCCTAAGGGTCTTCTATTTAAGTGTTTTTATTTTTAAGTCTGGATGTGAAGTGAGCAGACACAGATGGGGGTTAATGGATTGCATGTCCTCTTTGTGTGAAACCGAAGGCTTCTTTTAATAAGGTGCCTATTAAACATTTGCCAGTTGCTGCACTTTTATGATAATTCAATCTAGCTGAAGGTTAATTTTACCTTCAAAGTTGAAAGCACTGGTTCTCAAATGAATGCATCGAATTCACCGGAGGTGCTTGTTATTAATCTGTACTTCTAGGTACAGAGCACAGTGATTTTCACTCAGCGGGGCCTGAGGTCAGAAATCGTGAAGTACTTCAGAAGAGGACCACATTTTTAAAAACACTGGTTTAAACTTGTTGTTGTTCACCTTTCTTTTTGTATTTACTGAAATTTAAAAAAGGCAAATAGTTTTGTTTTCTTAAGGTCCAATTTCTAGCAGTGCCTTCCTTTTCCTGTCTCCTCCCCAACTTCGTTTTTGATTAATGTGTTTGCAAACAGAAGTCAAGGTTTACTAAACTTAGTTCATTTTTCCTAAGAAGAAATTGCAGTGTTTATAAAAATCAGCAAATCAATAAAGTCATGCATAATATTTTTGAGAAACAAAACAAAACAGTGTTTGTGGGTTTAGCCTCAATTTATTAACAAAAGTTAAACCTCTACCAATCATTTCTTTTAATGAGCAGTAAATTTGGATTCCTAATGATCCAGCAGTTTATTTTCCTTTCCTATATTATCATGCAGACATAGACAGCCTTCTCTTATACTTTCCAATAAAAACTAGTAATTTCTGATCATTGAAAGTTTTTAGGAGATTTCAGAACCCCAGGTTGTCACTTACTAGCTGTGTAATATTTTGCATATTAATTTACTTTTCTATAATTTCTTCTCTTAAAGAAATGGAATTCATAATATCCCCAGTCATAGGATTGCAGGTACTATAGTTTAAATATTGTATGTAAACCTTAACATAGATACTTGCACATGGAAAACATTCAGTAACCATCACAGAATTAATATTGTCATCTTCTTAATTTTCATTAATAAAGTATAATCTTATGATTATAAAGAAACTAGAGGCCCGATGGACGAAATTCATGCAAGAGTAGGCCTTCCTTCCCCTGGCTGCCAGCACCAGCTTCCCTCCGGCACCTGGGATGCAGGCTTCCCTTGCAACTCTGGCTTTGTCTGGAAGGTCGTCCGGAAGGACATCTGGTCTAATTAGCATATTACGCTTTTATTATTATAGATTATTATATTTCTTAATATAATAAGCTAACATTAATCTTTCCTTACTGAATAATCCATATACCAGAGAAAGTATTTGTGCCCTGCTGTTAGGTCCAAACTAAGACACACAAGACAATGGTAAGTCAATGCATAAATAAATAGCATTCTGACATGACAGTGTGAGGGATAAATACTTTCCTTTCCTATCCTGGTTGCTCAGTGGTTAGAGTGTGGCCCATGGACTGAAGGGTCATAGGGTCGATTCTAGTCAAGGGCATGTTCCTTGGTGAAAGCTCAATCACTGGCCCCTGTTGGGGCGCATGCAGGAGGCAACCAATCCATGTGTCTCTCTCATATCCATGTTTCTCTTTCTCTTCCCCTCTCATCCATTTTCTCTAAAAATCAATGGGAAAATAAATATACTTGGGTGAGAATTAACAAAAAAACAAATAATAATAATAATAACTTTTCTCCAGCCTTCTAACTTCTTCTAGTTGGGTGAATAATCAAAGTAACATATGACAGATTACCATGCATACATAACAGGTAAAAATATCCAAAATCCATGGCTGTATATTTAAGGGTGCCATAAGCTATGAGACCCAAAGACACATTGAGCAGTTGAGGTTTATAGGCCATTTTGAACAAAGGAGAAGGGTGAGCAGGGGTCTGGGATTTCAGTGGGAAAGTAAGCAATTTACAGATAGAGGAGAAAGAGTGAACATGTGGCAAACAAGTTCTTGCTGGACTACCCACAAGCAAGGGGACACAGAAGTAAGTCAACAGGCTTTGCGAGACTCCTCCCTGCCTGCACATTGAAATCCTCCTTGCTAGGGTGAAGGAGCTAAAGTTTTCTTCCCAAGGCAGGTTTTTCTCTCTGAATTTCTCTTAGGCAAGAAGGAGCAGGGTCAAAAGGTTCTTTCTGAGTCTTTTGTTTCATAATAACCAGCTTAAAGTCAGTATCTGAAGCAGAATATCTTAGGGATTGCAAAACATTAGTCACCCTTCAACAGTTCCAAACAGAATCAAAACAGAAACTATTTTGTAGTGTGAGGGTTGTCTTTATAGTATATTCAAAACAACCATGGAAATAATGATTTCTGCCTTTCTGTTATTTAAGATGGAACATGACAGAGGCACAGTAAGAACGTAAAGAGTGATAAAATGTATTCAAATAGTCTGCCCCTCTTCCAATTTGTACCTGTTACAGAATGGGGGCGGTCAGAACATGTAGCCAAAAAGTACAACTCGCTTTCCAGTGACATTTGTAGCAATTCGAAAAGAAAACCAAAAGTGAATTACAAATTACTGAAAACAAGAAGATTCAAACTACTCATTTAAAAAGAGAAAGAGAGAGAACTAAACGAAAAAATTCATTAACCAGAAGTGAGATTTCCTATTAGTCAACACAAATTAAACTAGAAACATAATCAAGTTAAGGAAATGTTCTTGTTGAAACTTGTTAGTTCAGTTTTTGTCCTTGAGCTTGTGGCAGATACATGCAAACAGATACACACCATTTGCTGCTTTCTCTTTTCCTGCATATCATTAGGTACACATGAACTTTTACATATCCAGTGTGCTGCAATTGATTGCAGTTATTGGTTTTGAATACTTAAGTCAGTGGAAAGCAGTGGACAAAGTTATTACAGCCTCATCTTATACATTCCCACCCCAGTCCTATAATTTGGTCAGTTTGTCAAGGAGGCCTGTTTATTTACAGTGGGATTAAAACATCCTTAAATGATTTAAAAATAATAGCAATTTTGCAAAAAATTATTTAGAGAATCCACAGATTTTTTAAAGAAGTAAAGGGTCTATGATCAAGTGTTGATTATAGAACCCAAGTAAGCCTATTGAGGAACAGCTGTCCACTTCTCTCTCCTGTTCCAGAGAAACATCCGAATTTTTAAAAATATATATTTTCATTGATTTCAGAGAGATGAAAGGAGGAGAAAAGAGAGATAGAAATATCAATAATAAGACAGAATCATTGATTGGCTGCCTCCTGCACGCCCCACACTGGGGATCGAGCCTCCAACCTGAGCCTGTGCCCTGACCAGGAATTGACCCCTGACCTCCTGGCTCATAGTTCAAAGCTCAACCACTGAGCCCACACTGGCTAGGCCTGAAACATCAGAATTTTAAGTGTTATGTTGTATACTCACCATTGATTAAATTAACTCTTTTTATACCCAGAAAAATTGTTGTTACCATTTACCATCTGAGATCAATGGACTCTTACGATTGTTTTTTATATTTTTATGTTCATTTTGAAAATAATTTACAGATGACTAGAAGGGATTTTTAAAATTAAAGTTAGTTGAAATTTTAATAGGAATATAAACATGATTTTACTCTGTATATTTTTGGTTTAATGGTATGTAAACTCTAAATGAGAAATAGTTTCTTACTGCAATTAACTGCTCATCAGCTGTCATGCATGTACCTGAAACATATGCATCATGATTGTACTGATTATAGAAAATAAATGCATCTTCGAGTTTGTCATTTCGTCTGAATCTCTTTGCCCTTGCATTGTTAAAATGTAACACTTTTGCAAGTTTTGACAGCTCACACTTTGGTTGAAGAAAAGATAGCTATTTTTGAGTTATAATTAGGAAACAATTTTTGTTTAGATATCATGTATTTTACTTTAACCACATTTAAATACGAAACCATCTTAAGCATTTGTCTACTTAATATTCTTGGTGAAAATATATTCTTAAAAAGATGAAATAATATCATCATACTACTTTTTGACCAAATAATTCCTTGTGTCAAAAATATCATATAAAGAAATTTGCCCAGTTTAAAGACTAAGTAGATAAGAGTTCCACATTTCCATTTGTCTTTACTAAAGACATTCATTCATTGATTCTTGAGCTTGAAAATGTTAATATAGGTGCCATAACATGAAGATTTACAGTCTGAAATTTCACTAATATCTGTTTCATCATCATTAAAGACTTGAGTGCCCCAATAACAAAAGCCACTAAGGGTTACTGTGCCTTAAAGTAAATAGCATCATTATTTATTGATGGCCCAAGAAAATTTAGGTTATTACACATTATTCATCTTTAAGCAGAGCAGTAACACACAACTGACCTGAACTTTCTGAACGTCAGGAACTTAATTAATTTTATCTATCACTGTCACATACACTTAAAAAAGACCCCCCTTTTTTGCCAGTTGTGGGAGGTGCAAGGCCATTTTTTAAGGTTTTTGTGGGCCTTTTATTTTTCGGTTTTGTCCCATAGAATATAAAAGACATCTAGTAAAGAATTGGAAATGTTAAGCTGAGTAGAAAGGAAGTGAATGATGGAACACTCTAACAGTGCTCCCAGGAATTACATGCCTTGTTTCAAAGCTGTGTTACTCTTCACTGTACTTATTTTAAAATAATATGAACATCTGGAAAAATCTTTGAAGAAAGAACTATTGCCAAAACCGGTTTGGCTCAGTGGATAGAACGTCGGCCTGCGGACTGAAAGGTCCCAGGTTCGATTCCGGACAAGGGCATGTACCTGGGTTGCGGACACATCCCCAGTGGGAGATGTGCAGGAGGCAGCTCATCGATATTTCTCTCTCATCGATGTTTCTAACTCTCTATCCCTCTCCCTTCCTCTCTGTAAGAAATCAATAAAATATGTTTATTAAAAAAAAAGAAAGAAAGAACTATTAACCAAAGAGAAAATAGACCTGATTTCAGAATCACATAATTCTGATTCATAAATAAAATTTTTAATTGTTACTAATCTTATATGAATGGGTCAGATATGATCAGCCTATAAATGTACATCACTCCCAGTTCTGCACCAGATAAAGGGAACACATCTTTGCAGGGTTTTCCCTTTCCTGAACTGAAAGAACATATCTACACTAATAAAAGACAAAGATGCTAGTTGACCATACCTTCACTACACCCAAGCCATGCCCACCAGCCAATTAGAGCAACTACATGAAAATTAACCCAACCAAGATGGCGGCTGGCAGCCAAGGAGTTGGAGCAAGCAGGAGGCTTGGTTGCCCCGGCGATGGAGGAAGCCAAGCTTCCCGCCTGCCCTGGCCAGCTGTGGCCTCTGCAAAAGGCAATAAAGTTTCAATTATAGAAGCTAAATAAATCCCAGATACCTGCTTCCAGCCAGCCTCCACTGGGAGCTTGGGTGGCTGGGGGCTGTGGCCAGCCTGCAAACAGCCATCAGCCCCTCACCCAGGCTGGCCAGGCACCCCAGGGGT
>NW_005367952.1:843308-864875 GCF_000412655.1 Myotis brandtii
GGCTCCTGGGCTGCCAGAGGGATGTCTGACTGCCAGCTTAGGCCCAATCTCCCAGGGAGTGAGCCTAAGCCAGCAGGTGGTCATTCCCAGAGGGGTCCCAGACTACGAGAGGGCACAGGCCGGGCTGAGAGACCCTCCTGAGTGCACAAATTTTTGTGCATCGGAACTCTAGTAGCTAAAATAATTAGAATAGTTTTTTCTGGGACATGGATTTAATTATGGTTTCATCTTCTCTTTTTTTACTAATATCTGCATTTTTCTATTTAAATAACTTACGATGTGCTATACTAATATATTACTCTGTAATAATACATATGTATATTCTTTATTTAGTAATATTTCTTAATTAAAATACCAATAGGCTAGATTTCTATCTGTCCTTGGGTTTTATATTTAGTGGGAAACCACATTTTTATACAGCATTGCCCAATTCATCATACTACATATTAATAAAGAGGCATTTTTCTAACATTTCATGTGCCTTCACTATGGTTGATATCAGAGGAGCTTAGACTTCTTATTGGTAAGCTTACACATGTACTCAAATTTTCACAATCAATCTCCGCCTAAAACCCAATTTATTTATCCTTTGACTAACAAATGTATAGTTACATGTAGCATAGCCGTGTCCCCATATCAGCTCTTTCTCAGATGTATGTAAATATGGGATAATCAAAGAGTAATTGGTGAATACGTGTACACTCATTATTATTATCATTTTTTAAATATATGGCAATTGTTTAGTTCTGTCTCTGAATAGACTGTCTTGGAGGACACAAAATAACGTGTAGACACTTCATAAAATGTTTAAACCCACAGGAAGTCAGTGACACAAGAGGATAGCCTTCAATAAATTTTATAAATGTATTTCTTTATACATTGGTATTTCTATCATGGTCAAAAGACAAAATGGAGATAATTAAATAATTCACATATTCACTTTCCAAAGTGTCTCCTTTTTTGTTCTAAACATGTATTAACTTTTCATGAGAAATCTCATAAAATTATAACCATAGAGTATAAAGAAACCACCGTCCAACAGTGAAGTCGTTTGAACTTTGCCCTGATCTCCATATATATTATTGATTTGTCAAACCACAAAAGTCTATTTTCCAATCAAGGTCTGAAGGCCATTGAGAAAAAGTAAGGGTAAGGATTACAGAGTACTAAAAATGAGTTCCATTTTCTCTAGATCTTTGGAAATGTGGATTGTGTTAAAAGTTTAGAAGCTAGGCGTATGGGAGCACTTGCCACAATAGCATCAACTATAGTACATAATTGCGATGGTTTTCTTTTTATTTAGCAAGAGTATCAAGTTTTTCAATTATTGAAAAAAGATATATATTCAGATATTTTGAACAGCCATATACCTTTTACCTAAAATATTTTTCACAAAAATAAAATCAAATTTATTTTATTCTAATGTCTTTTGTCAGGTTGCATCTAATCAATGGAAAAGTTAATAGCAAACAATAAATCAATCCTCTTTCAGGGCTTTAAAATAGAAATGAATATGGATCATAGTTACATTGCTTCATTTCCTAGATTTATGAAAGCAAGTGAGTTTCTTCACTATTTTTGATATAATTATTTATATTGTGGCATTGTTATGCCATCATAAAAAATGATTTATATAGTTTAAGTGATAGTCACTTAATAAAAAGAGAAATGATGACTTTTGGATGACAAGTTTTCCTTTAAAATTGTTTAAATGTGCATTTAATTTTTTAATATATGGCTCTATCAGTTCATGTTTTCTGCCTAAGCATTTGTCAAAATCCTTTCCATGCAACTTAGTATATTTATGATAAGCCTTATTGAGTTTTTGAGATTTTACCTCTGTTCATTATGGTAAGTCAGAGAAGTTATATCTCAAGTAAGAAATGGGTTTATAAGTAAAAGTTTTATTTTCAAAGAGACAGTCCATGAGTTGATTAAAAAAAAATATTTGCCTTTGTATATAAATTATTCATGTTAGTGGTGATATGCAAAATGTCTGTGTACTTATAATCTGTTTTCATTTAATATGTTGTATTCTCAGATCAATGAGACAGGTATCTCATGTAGATAATTCTTTTGAAAAAGAAACATTCCTAAGATACAAATTAATCAAAAAGCTATTAAAATTTAAGGATGTTATAAGCCAAAATAAAACTCTTTTTATCCTGGCTCCCATAAGAGCAACCTTCAGTTTCACAGTGGTCGGTATGAAGTAGGTTGCAAAAGGGGTGGATTCCCCAATTTTACTTAGTGGGTCCGGAAATTCTTCCTGTTCATTATTCGAAGAATTGTAGCAGGGAATCTTTTCTATTAGGGTTCTAAAGAATATAATTAATAAATTCTATTAAAACCATTCTATCAAACAGGTAAAACTTCTAGGGGTATCTTTTAGTATCTTTACCTTTATTTCCCATCATATAAAAAAATAATTTTAATGGAACTGGCTCTCCCCTTGACTCTACATGTGAACTCAGAAAAATCTCACTCAATTTTTTGGCCATATTTATGTGATAGTATCTCCAACCAGTGATTACCAAATCCAGCTGCATTGTAGTAATCAAATTTTTGGACTTTAGTTTTCACTCTCCCCTAACTCAGGCCTAATGTAGTTGGGAAGCCTGCCTTGTTCACTGTAGTTTGTGACTCATTCAAGATTTGGAGGTAGGGATAGAAAGGGTGCTGTGGCCTGAATATTCATGTCCCCCAAAATTTATCCATTTAAATCCTATGGTCCAAAGTGATGATATTAGAAGAGGGAGGGGAACCTTTGGAGGTGATTAGGTTATGAGGGTGAAACCCTCAAGAATGGGATTAATGCCCTAGTCCTGTGGTCGGCAAACTGTGGCTCAGCAAACCGCGGCTTGTGAGCCACATGCGGCTCTTTGGCCCCTTCAGTGTGGCTCTTCCACAAAATACCAGCTCTTCCACAAAATACCAACTTCTGCACATGGGCCACGAAGTTTCAATCACACTGTACGTGCGTGCCCGCATGTGGTATTTTGTGGAAGAGCCACACTGAAGGGAGAGTGTCGGCCTGTGGACTGAAGGGTCCCGGGTTCGATTCCGGTCAAGGACATGTACCTTGGTTGCAGGCACATCCCCAGTAGGGGGTGTGCAGGAGGCAGCTGATGGATGTTTCTCTCTCATTGATGTTTCTAACTCTCTATCCCTCTTCCTCTCTGTAAACAATCAATAAAATATATTTTAAAAAAAGAATGGGATTAATAAGTGGGACACTACAGAGCTCCCCTATCTCCTTGTATTATCTGAGGACAATTAGAAACCCCCTAGACATGAGTTAGAAAGAGGACCCTCACTAGGAGGCAACCACTGCCTCTTTGGTCTTGGATCTCCCAGCTTCCAAAACTGCAAGAGTTAAATTCTGTTTTTTTGTTTGGTTTGGTTTGGTTTTTTAAATTATTATCTACCTAGTCTGTCTTATTTTGTTATAGCAGCCTGAACAGACTAAGATGGAGTGGGTAATGGAAAATAACGTATCAATACCATCATTCTCTGTGAGAAACTAGCTTTGCCACACTGCTCTTTGAATATTTAAAGCTGATTTTTTTCTTGTGAATTATTTGATGAAATCTTTGAAAACGCCATGGTGGTTTGGGCTCTCTAAACTCCCAAGTGATTAGGATAAATGAATCTCTATTTCAGCGTGTCACAACCTCTTCCCCGGCCCCAAGGATTGATTCCCTTGATACCTACTTAGTTTTATTTGTCAGAGTCCTTCTTGAGAAAATTTAAGATGGTTGTATAGCAAGCCTGGCTCCCAGAGGGCACACCTTTTCTCCATGAAAAGCACCTCTGCATCCTCTTTCCTAGCAGCTTGCTCAATGAAGCAGCAATCCTTCTTTTGCTCCACCTGTGGAGTAACTAGCCAGCCAGTCACTTGTATTTTGATTTCTCAGATGTTAAGATATCAATTAAATATGTTGCACGGCTCTTTGAGTAATCTTCTTGAAGCCCACATTCACAATGCCTAAGGTTAGCAGGAAGCATGGGGACTCCATGTGCAGATAAGACTAAACACTCTAGCCCTGACCGGTTTGGCTCAGTGGATAGAGCGTCGGCCTGAGGACTGAAGGGTCCCGGGTTCGATTCCAGTCAAGGGCATGTACCTGGGTTGCGGGCACATCCCCAGCAGGAGGCGTGCAGGAAGCAGCTGATCGATGTTTCTCTCTCATCAATGTTTCTAACTCTCTATCCCTCTCTCTTTCTCTCTGTAAAAAATCAATAAAATATATTTTAAAAAAAAGAATAAACACTCTAATAACTCGCACCAAAGGCCAACGACATTCCCTGTTCAAGAGTCTTTAAATCAAGCGGTTTAAAAGTCTCATAATCAGTCGTTTTATACTGCCTTCCCATTTCTGTGAATGGTCTAGCATCTGTGTGTGAATGTGGTATCAATGTTAGTGATCCTTTAGGAGTTGTTTCCTTTTCCTATCATAGAACTGTATGCACTGATGATGGAAATGAATTATTTTCCTGCTCCTTACTGTAAGTTGAATTGTGTCCCCCTAAAATGTATCTTGAAGCCTTAACTCCTGATACCTTTGAATGTGACCTTATTTGTAAATAGGGTCCTTGCTCATGTAATTGAGTTAAGATGATGTCAAACCAGAGTAGTGGGTCTTTCATATGACTATCCTATATAATAAGAGAGGGATATGCTAATTAACCCTGATATGCTAATTAGTCACAACCAATATGAAAATTGACCATCACTCAAACACACAAGATGGCCACCCCCATGTGGCCACAAGATGGCCGGCAGGGGTGGGCAGTTGGGGGTGACCAGGCCTGCAGGAGAGGGCAGTTGGGGGTGACAAGGGCGGCAGGGAAGGGCAGTTGGGGGCAACCGGGCCAGCAGGGGTTGGCCGTTGGGGGGAACCAGGCCTGCAGGGGAGGGCAGTTGGGGGCAATTGGGCCAGCAGGGGAGCTGTTAGGCATCGATCAGGCTGGCAGGGGAGCTGTTAGGGGTTGATCAGGCAGGCAGGCAGGCAGGCGAATGGTTGAGAGCCAGCAGTCCTGGATTGTGAGAGGGATGTCTGACTGCCCGTCCTGTGATCAGGCCAAAACAGGCAGTCAGATATCCCTTGAGGGGTCCCAGATTGGAGAGGGTGCAGGCTGGGCTGAGGGACACCCCCCACAGTGCACAAATTTCATCCACTGGGCCTCTAGTTTTCTTGTAAGAGAAGAGACATAGAATCACACACACACATAGGTGGAGATTACCATGTGAAAATACAAATGCATAGAAGAAAGACAGCCATGTGGTGTTATAGAAATAAGCTAGATATCAGAAAAAAATAATACTTTTTCTGAATCACAGTGGCATACACATGCACATGCATATATTTGAAGATTATTTCTTCTATCTTTACCACTTGGAATTTTTTTGTTAAGTCATAGGCAAATGAAATTTTCTTTTTTACTGAAAACATGGATATAAAGTTAATAAAGTATAAATATTGCCATAGAAGAACATATAACCTTATATACTAAAATTATAAATATTTTTGCATATATTTGGTCTTTAAAAATGTCACCATGGAATGAGGACATACCAAGAGTAGAAACAGAATATTTATATATCAATATTTTAAGGGCAATGGTATGAGTTTAGAATTTATTTTATCCTTTTAATGTTTCTTGCTCCTTTGAAAATATGTGATAGCAGCTACCTGCACATCTTCTTTTTTTAAAGGCATATTTGTGTCTGTTTAATTGGATGGATATTCCCAAAGTCCACTTTATTTTGGGCATTAGATATCTGTTGGCAAGAGAGTCAGTTTTACAGTCAAATTATAAAGGTTATAGGCTAGAATAAAAAAGTGAGCCATTATAAAAATTATGCCATAGTTTTGTTTTTTTCAGGTATAGATTTTTCTAATGCATGTAAGATATTTGGAGAATATTGCTACAAAATGAAATAAGCCAAAGCAGATCAATATTTAAAGTAAATATCCTAAATCATTTGGTGTAATTTGGTTTTAAGAACAGTAAAAATAATTAGATTTAGAATGCTTAGGTACTTGGCTTTTAAAAGTCTGGTCCTAGTACAGCTAAGCATTTTATGTCAAAACCCCATAAATAGGAAGAATTTTAATTCACTGCATTTATGTAGCTTTGTAAACTTTGTTCAAATAATTGACTTGAGTATATGGAAAAAATGACTCAATTCATTGACAAAATTAGGGCTACTTTTCGGCAGTTGAATAAAAAAGAGTTTTAGAAACAACAGAAATGACTATGCATTTGAAAGTAAAAATATAAACTCCTCAAAGTGCTGATAAGTACTCCTTAAACCCTGTATATACCACTAGACATTAGTAGTCAATCCAAGAAAAGATGTACAAGTAAATTTATTTAGTTCAAAAGATTGATTGTATTTGCTATGAGTTATAATTCCTAGTAATAGCTAAATACAGTGGGAACTTATAGTACTTACCTGGTATTTTGCTAAGGGTTTTATGTTTATTCTCAACTTTCACATTACTTTGGAGATGGACACGACAGTATTAACTCATTGTACAATACATTGAGCTTGTGCTGAAATTTAGAAAACAGTAAATGGCTGAGACAAGATTTGAAATCAGGAAAACTGTGTGGTTTTTTTTTTGTGTGTGTGTGTGTGTGTGTGTGTGTGTGTGTGTGTGTGTGTTTTAATTTTTTAGATATTGCTAGTAGGTATTTTTAAAAATATATATTTTTATTGATTTCAGAGAGAAAGGGAGAGGGAGAGAGAGATACAAACGTCAATGATGAGAGAGAACCACTGATTGGCTGCCTTCTCCAAGCCCACAATGGGGATCAAGCCTTCAACCAGGCATGTGCCCTGACCAGGAACTGAACCGTGATCTCTTGGCTCATTGGTTGACATTCAACCACTGAACCACACCAGCTGGGCAGGAAAACTGTGTCCTTAATTACTATCCTTAATCACTATCTTGTACTATTATTCACCTTTTATATTGGATTTAATATTTTAAATAGAATAGGATTTTTTTCCTGACCTCAACAAATATGTTACCCAAATGAAGAATTTGCAATAAATATAGTCTTGTGAGGCTCCTTGGCAAAAATGTGCTGTTTCATGGTCATGGAATGGGAGCACACCCTCTACACGCAGGGTGGTGTGTCCCAGAGGCATAAGCAATGGCTTGTGGAGAATCAGTCGTGACCAGTGCATTGAAATCTATTCAAGCTTTCATGCCAAGCTCACCTCTGGAAGGAGGTTACATGAAACTAGTCAAAGGATTTATCTCAGTTCTTCAACTTTATAGCATCTCCCTCTGCTTCTTCCCAACTCCCTTCTCTGCTGTATTACAACCCAAAATACAGAAAGGTCATGGTAACCCCGGCACAGAATGTGGGATGGAAGACAAGCCATAGAGATACAGGTAGTGGTAGCAATGGCACATCTGGAATCAAGAAGCATTTATGGTGAAACTATTCTGATCCGTGATTTCTGGCTGTGAAATTACAGTTAATCTCAGAAAAAAAGTCATTCTAAACGATCTGAGTGTCACTTTTCATGATTTCTGGCTGTGAAACTACAGTTACTCTCAGAAAAAAAAAAAGTCATTCTAAACGATCTGAGTGTCACTTTTCAGCTGATTATTGCTTTAAAGCTGACATTGAGAATTTTTTAAAGCATAACTTTCTTATCAGCAAATTGCCAACTGTAATTTTGTAGTCATCTTATGTATATAGAAAATAACAATCTCATTCTGAATTACCCATTTTCATGGGCAAGCGCCCAGTTTTGCAAGAAAGAGCCTCTAGCTCGTAAAAGGAATATTTTTACAGGATAGTAGAGATAAACAGTTTTATTAGAAGTGTATATTTATTAGAAGTTTATATTAGGAATATGTAGATGCTTGCCATTTTGAATATAATCCTGCCATTTAATGCCAAGTTGTTGTCCTCAAATAATTTTTACCTATAACTGAAAGTTCAGGAGCTGACATTTTATACTATCATGTAGAAATGTCACAGAAACTTCAGCACATTTCAGAAGGTAAAATTTGAACACCTCAGTTGTAGGTATCATATGAAGGACAGTGCTATCAACTGAATATTTGTGCCCAGTCCCCAAAGTCTTATGTTGAAATCCTAACCCCCAATATATAATACAGTCCAAAAATGTTGAGGAATGAGATAGGGATAATATGAAACAAATATATTGAGCTCTACTACTCCAAGGTGAATTCAATCTACCTTTTCTTACTTGCTTCTATGAATGTCCTATGAATTAGGCATTAGTATAACCATTGTAAGGTTTGAAAAATAATACAAAAAAAGGGTAACTAATTCAGGGTTTCATAGATGAAAACCAACAGAGATAGGATTCAAACCCTGGCCAAATTAATGATCTTTCCCATGTAGAAGGTTAAGTGACTAGAAATACTGCGTTAAATGCATGAGCTCCAGGACCCAACGGAGGCAGACAATAAGTCCAACTAGATTAAGATCAGAGAATAGATTTTGGATGAGTTAGTAGCTCATCTAAATTTTAAAGGAAGAGTACAATTTTGACAGGTGAAACAATCCAAAGAGGAGAGCTTTGTAGGCTAAGGCAATGACATGGGAATAAAAATGTAGATACAATGTGTCACTATGTTAGAGGAAGTCCAGTGTGGTAGAATGGAATTGTGGCTGAGTATAGGAAATGAGGTTAAGGGCAGTAGATGAAGTAGGGCCACTGCAAGGAACCATATTTTGGGGGAAGCGCTCAGGCTGGAGAGTATGAAATTGCTGTTTAAGCAATCATGGAAAGATTTCAGGTAGAGTTGATATAAACTGCTTCACAGAGATATATCCTTTCATCAGGACTATTTTTATTAAAGTGGAGACGGAGATATGGCATATTGCCTAATGGGTAACAAGGATGGGCTTCGATTTCAAAGGTTGATGTGGGTGGATTGTTGCAGCTAGTCTATTTACTATGATTCACTGTATCCTCTCTGCCCACCTACACACACACACACACACACACACACACACACACACACACACACACTCAACTGTGTTTGCTCCATAAATCCAAGCTTTCCATTAAGTGGGCTATTCCAGGGGATAGACTTGTTTGGCAGGTATAAATAAACATATTTGTCTGCATAACCAAATCCACATTCTTTGAAAAATAGTGTATGTATTATAGTTGGCTTTTGTATATTTATTAGTCTCTCTTCTGTCTTAAATTTCAGTTGGTTCCAACAAGGGAAGAAGGTTGCTTTCTATTTCCCCTCAAATCTCCAGTGACTTGAATTCATTATCTTGGGAGTTGACCCTGGCGACAGAGTAGAACATAGTTTGCAATAGAAATAAATTATCCACAGTGAGGTCATATGGGACGCTATTGTACTAAGTAGCTGTGAAGGTAGAAATGAATTAAATGTTACAAAACACATTAAAAACTGAATAAACAAGCAGTCATTTGAAGTAATCACAACAGAAAGGGGAAGAACCAACTGTACTGGATCAAACATTATAGTTTCACAATTTATGAAGGTGCCCAATTTGGGCCAGAATGTAGTTTTCTAAATCATTGACATGGACCCAAATGAAAAAATATGTGAGTCAAGGTTTTTTATTATCTTACTAGAGGCCCAGTGCATGGGATTCGTGCACTGGTGGGGGGCATGGCCCGCTGTGGGAGCGCTGTTCATCTTGGTCAGCTGAACAGCTGTGGACCCACCCTCTGAGCGGCTGCTCCTGCTGTGGAAGCACCACTCAGCCCAGTCAGCCAAGTGGCGCTCCCACTGTGGGAGCACACTGACCACCAGGGGGCAGCTCCTGCATTAAGCGTCTGCCCCCAGGTGGTCAGTTCATGACATAGCGACCAGTTGACGGGTTGTTCTGGTCGTTCCGCTGGCTTTTATTATATAGAATTTTTCTCGTAGGAAAAGAGAATTAGATAAGTGAGAGTGCCCAACTAGACTATTATAGCAATTTCACTTAGAATATCAAGTAATATCATGCCAGTACTATTTACCTCATATCTGGAAAATATTTTTTAAAAAATTAAAATTATTTGCCCACCACCTTTTTTGGTAAGTAATTCAAAATGTAGTCCTTGTGAACATTTCATCTCATTCTAGACATCAGGAAAATTCAAAGGAGAGTTAAGTAATTAATTAATGCCTTATACTTTCATATACATTGGTCTCCTGAAATTGATATTATAAGTACCCCATCATTATAAAGATGTTCAGTGAGGTTCATTGTTTCTGTCATGTGCATAGTGTATTATGAAACTATGATTAAGCTGAGATGTTCCAAGCATAAATGGAATTACATTTTATTTGGTATGTGGTTCTGGGGACTTTCTATGGCTATTTATCTAATCACAAAATGGGGCATTATCATTGCCACATTAAAGATAATGAAACAGGCTAAGAGTTATTAAATAAATTGCCAAAGTCACAGACTACTCTAAATATGGACACAAAGAAATGATTCCAAAAAATACTAGTCAGATAAGTGATTGGGTTGAGTCAAGCATTTCATTTTAATTTCTTTATTTCTCTCATCTGTTAATATTGCATGATACTCAAGTCCCTCTGGAACTTTCAGCAAATGATGTCAGAAAGATAGGCCTAAAAATCTCTATTAAGTTGCCTCAAGTAGAATTATGTAACTATGCTCAACTGCCTAGATTTTGAAGGCAATTTTCAGTGATATTTCAAAATCATGAAAAGCACATTAGGGATAATTTATTTTTCTTAGGCCAATAATATCCCTTCATTTCTGAAACCATGCAATTTAGAGATGAAAAGGACATTATAGACTCTCTAAGCCTGCTGCTAATCAAATATTTGATTTCTCCCACAATATTGCTGTCCTCACCACCAGTCCTGAAAACATCACTATCTGAAGCCATGCATTTCATATTTTGCAGTTAGCTTCTTACTGAAGCTTCTGCTGCAGTTCCATTCATACTGCAGCGATAGCTGTGTCTGCCGGCCACATATATCTGTCCAATCAATCAGCCAGAAAGGCCCTACAGGGAACTTCAGGACCAAACATACAAACCAGGGAGCACCTTCTGAGTGTGTGGAGGCTGACCAGTCCACTGTGCAGGTATCAGGAGGACACTGGCCCAGGGAGGCACATATTGTATTTATGTCTGAGGGCAGATCTCTATCCAAAATTCAGTTTAAGGAGAAAAGAAAGGTAAATAGAAATAGATAGCACTGGAAGGAATCCAATACAGTTGAGTATAAGTAGGGCTGGCTACATAATATGAGGGACCCAGTACAAAATGAAAATGCAGGGCCCCTTGTTAAAAAAAAAAGTGGGGAAACAGTGCTGCAAAAGGCACTGGAATATAAAGCATTTCCTTTTTTCAGTGGTCTCTCTCTTTATCATGGTGTTTTTATTTGCTATTTAATATATATATGTATAGTTATTTAAATCAATCTTCAATTTTATTTTTTTTTATTTTTTAAAAAAATTATCTGTATTGTCGAAAGTATTATAGATGTCCCCTTTTTTCTTTTTTTCCTTTTTTCTTCGTTGGCACCCTCTGGGAAAAAGCTATGATGCAAACTGTGTCATTTTGGTATTTCCTCAAATGAGTTCAGTGTTCATATGTTTGTATTTAAAACTAATTTTTAAAATTTATTAGCAAACATTTTCCCATTATTCTTTATAATGAGTAATGTTAGGTTTTTTTTAAGTTTTTTTTTTTTTTAATTTCAGAGAGGAAGATAGAGGGAGAGGGAGAAGCATCTATGATGAGAGAGAATCAGTGATTGGCTGCCTCCTGCATGCCCCACACAGGGGACTGAGACTGCAACCCTGGCATGTGCCCTTGACCGGAATCAAACCTGGGACCCTTCAGTCTGCAGGCTGTCGTTCTACCCACTGAGCCAAACCAGCTAGGGCAATGTTAGTTTTAATAGGTGGTCCCTGGCTGCTTACTGGATGTACCCCAGAGTCGCTAATGGTGGGGGCAGTGACCAACCCGAGCCCCACCCTGAGATACAGGAGCAGGGCACTGGACTCTGACCCAGGTCCCCTGAGTTGTGCTCACACCCAGGCCCCACATGGAAGGGTGAAGGATGAAGGTAATTTAGAATGTGAACTCCCTGCCCTCCCTGCCCAGACCTCTAGAAAAGAAGGGCTGTTGCCACAGCTGGAAAGAAGCAACAGTGAGCCAGGGATTGGAGGGCAACTGAAAATCCACAGGTAGTGGCTGAGAGGCAGGACTCTATATGAAGCAGGACTCCAACCCTCCCTCTCCCACCCCCAACCACGTTCAATTGTGCATTGGAATTCTCTTACAAAACACAAAGCCGAAGATAATAAGAATTTCAAGACAGTGACAACAGGGCATTCAAAGAGCACTGGGACCTTGTGAGCGAGGGCCCCTGTGTGACTGCAGAGGTCACATGGCCACGAAGCCAGCCCTGGCTATAGGTCAGATGTGTGATGTGCACTCTTAAGTTAGAAACTCGTCAAGTCAAGCTGGTGGCAGTCTGAAGGGCCCCAGTGGAAAGATGGGCCACCAGAAAATAAGCAGCCATGGCCTATTTCACTAGTGGCTATTTATCAGAGCAGTTTGCTAAGTAAACTGATTTTTTAAAATAACATTTTCAGAAGGAATATTTAACCACTTTAAAACAGATGACCTGCAAGCCTGTCAATACAAAAATGGTACACTGTATAAGCTAATTAAAATTATTTTTCAGTACTTATTCACAGTAGTGGCTTTAATTGGCCACACACACACACAAACACACACACACAATTTAGAGAATTTACCCTAAGGTAGGCTACAATAGTGCACTTTATTATGATTATGTGTATTAACTTTTATATAAATTCATAAAATAGAAAAATTCCTCAAATTTAATAATTTGACCCTACCAAGGTGAATTATCAAAATCAAACGAAGCTAATAAGCACAGGCCTCTGAGATAACAGAATCATATAGAATTCTGAATTGCATTTTCATATAAAAAGGTAATTATTTTCCACTGACCTTGATAGCATTTCCTCTCAGCTACTTCAAAATATCTTTTACAATCACATGCTGTCAGAACTCTGCATCTGAAAAACAAGAGGGAGCATACATCCAAGAGGAGAAAATAAACTACAGGGCAGTAACTTAACTTTTCACATCAAAGACAGCTGTCAGATGGCTCTGATCTTATCTGAGCATTAATGAAACTTGGAGGAAGTTGCTCCCCCACGCCTAACGGGATGCCAGAGTTCGCTGCCACACTCAACCAACCTCACTACAGTGTGTGTCTCTGTCCATGTTGATTTTTATCTATGAGTGATTTCTATGACTTTCCCACAGGCAACTTACACCTTTCCATGTGTTGAGTATTAGTTTAGATGTTTCAAAGACTTAGGCTAAATTGTCTCTTCCTTTTTATCACTGTAATGGTTTTTCTGGTGCCGTATCATTTATGTTATCTTTTAATTTCTTAGTGCCATGGGGCACGAGCTGTCTGGGATTGTGTCTGTCGAGAATGCCTCAGACAGAAAAGATTGTGAGTGGGGATGAGCACTACAAAGGAGCTTTAGTTCTGCCTTCGATCTATTTAACAGAGATGAGGGCAGAGACCTAAAATTTTAGGGTGCCATCCGAATAGGAAACCATTCAAATGATCAAGTTCAACATCACATCAATGAAAGGAAACATGAAACATCCAAAAGATCTCATCTGGTGATGATGGATCTTACAGAAATATACAATGAAATAAAAGTATAATCAAAATGAACACTAAGCCCTTGTAGGAAAGTACTTGATAGGGAAGAAACCACTTTTAAAGTTATGCAGTCCCTTACTTAGTCATTCTATCATGGAATGCAATGGGGACATTAATTTGTTTTTAGTTCATTTTTAATTTACACAAAGTAAACATGAGTTCATATTTTTAAAAATAAAATTATGGCTACAATTTAATTATCCAATTGACACAAGGGTAGAAAAGCTGGCTAGATAAATTGTCACACAGATGATATTACAACAAGCTCTAGCCAATTTTTTAGAAATAATATATTCCAACCATATAAGTTAGGCTGAAGGAATTTGAAAAAGTATGATCATCCCTAGGAAGTTTGGCTCAGTGGATAGAGCATCAGCCATCAGTCCACGGACTGAAGGGTCCCGGGTTTGATTCCTGTCAAGGGCATGTAACTCAGTTGCAGGTTCCTCGCCAGCCTGGGCCCTGGTGGGGGTGTGTGCAGGGGGCAACCAATCAATGCGTCTCTCTCACATCACTGTTTCTCTCTGTCTCTCCCTCTCCCTTCCACTCTCTCTAAAAGTCAATGGTAAATATCCTGGGGTGAGGATTAACCAAAAAAAAGTATGATTACACTTACTCATTGCCTAAGGTGGTGAAGCATTGCCTTCTAAGCCAGAGCGAGCAGGTTGGTCATGTCTTTACACACCAGTGAAAGTGCACTCATTGCATAGTTTCACAGATTGACTGGAAACACTAGTCTGGCTGGAATGATGTTATTATATTAAGATTACAAAATCTAGAGAGAATCTACTATCAACTGTGACATATAGGATTACATCCTAATCTCCTGAGAGAAAGGGACATGAAAAAGAGAAAAAAAGTACCATTTATCCAGGGTCTAATATTTTTCAGGGAATTTTATATACATTATTGTATTTTCTCATTACCATAACTCTTTGTGGTAGCTGCTCATATTACTAAACCCACTTGACAATGAGGAAACTGAGGCCCAGAGAAGTTAAATATTTTATTTATTACCATCTAGGCAATTATTCTAACAGATGGAGCTGGAGCCTATATGTAATCTATTGTACTTTTTAGCTCCTTATCCAATGGACATTGTTGTTAAGTTTGAAACTTGAAAGGGTCATTCATTCATGTGCTAATTTTTTTAATTTATAAAGAACCCACTATAGTAGCTCAGAATGAAATTTTCTACTTTAAAGCAAACACTTGGTTCAGCACAAACAAGTATTTTTTTCAAGGACACAAACATTGCCACTTAAAGAGCTTGTATAGGTGTCTGAAGGAATAAAGCATCCCATTTCTAAGCAATCCGTTAATATTTGCATTTAATTAGTGTGATGAATAACGAGATGACAGAGACCAAAGTACCCCATTGCCTTAACTGATTGCCTGAGTTCCTGGATTAATAAAATCCAATTATTTTCTTATGTAATTGGCACAAAGTTTATTTGTATCCCTTTTTAAATAAGTTTGCTAAAGACATAAGAAAGTAAATAAACAAACTAATTGTAAATGAACACCAAGGCAAATTAAATCTCCTGTACTGACCAAATATCCCTGTGTATGGATTAGTTCAAAATCCTTATTGATTTGTAAAACACACACCAAGCGAGTGGCCCCTTCTACCCTGACTTGTGTGTTGAAGTGGGAGCAAGAAAGCTTTATAGCTTTTTAAATAGAAGTGAACGATCACAACACTATTGACTCAGAGAAAGCCAATCAGAGGGAATTCCCTAGTGTTTCAGAGACTGGACTTTAAGACTAGAATGGAGTAACTTTTTTAGGCTGATTTTAATGTCTCTCAAGTGACTCTAATGGTGCCTTCTGAAATTCTAGGCCTACTCAGTCCCTGATTCTGTTGGGCCTTGCTTGTTCTTCATCAGATTTGTATACCTTCAGTCTTGCCCAGCTTACATCCTGTTGTAGGCAACCTCTGGACTCAACTTTGACTGTTTCCAGACCACTTAGAGCTGTAGACGTGAGACCATCCTATACCTGGAATCATTTGAGTTGGGGCCAGCTTAAGGCAACTCCCTGCTCAGTATAAGATTCTCTCATCAGCCCATCGTTATATTTTCTCCTCTTACTTGTTTTCTGTAGCTTTAGATCATTGAATCTCCATTTTCACTGTTTTAATAGAAATTTTTCTTTGACCCCAATCATTTTATTGAGGCTTAAAGAAAATTGTAAGTACCTATGAGCGGTCTAAGAATTATAAGACAGTATGCTAGATATTATAGACACTCTGACCCTAGAAGAGTCTTAAAAATAGTGGGTGAACTATGTCCATTTATTTAAATTTAATGGGTCAATACATTATACTGGTGCCATTGTATTTGAGATGCATGACCTGCATAACTGTAGCTTTAAGCATAATTTATGCAGATGACTCGTCTATTTATATCCTTAGCTCATGCCTCCCCATAAAATCTCAGGCTTACATATATGACCATGTAGTTGATACCTCTACTTTGAAAAACATCCATAGCCACTAACATCTGAGCACCTAGTTATCACTGTTTCTACAGTTTTGTCGTTTCTGGTAGTGGCCACTGGTACATTGTATTTGCCCAGATCGAACATTTTTTTAAATTTTATTTTATTGTTTAAAGTATTACAGATAGTAGTACATATGTCTCCTTTTTTCCCCCCATTGACCTTCCTCTGGCCTCCCCTAACCCCCAGCACAACAGATCAAACATTTTAAAGGCAGTCCTTCCCCTCTCCTCCATCTCTCAACCAGTCTTTCAGCCAATGCTGTCAATTCTTCCTTAAAATGAATCCACCACCATCGCCAATATGACCCTCGTTCAAGGTTCCAAGCTGAGATCCTGCCTCATGCAAACTATGGCAATAGTCTCTCTCTTTCTCCCTTATCTGTATACACTCCATTCTCAATAAAATAAAATAAAAGACAGAATGAGCCTGTTAAAACGTGCATCTCTTCATATCACAAGAACTTTAATTGCCTTTGCACTCATCAAAGTTTTTACCATGGTTTATGAAGTGTACATGTTTTTCCCCATTCACCCTGCTCATCTCCTAGTTTCTCACCTTCTCGGTCTAACTTGACTTGTTTGTTTAAAGGTCTTTGCATCTATTGCCTTCTTGATTTGGAATATTTGAAATCCTAACTTATTTGTGTAGATAGTATCCTTACCTTCTTTAGATCTTTAGTTAAATATGTCTCCTCCTTACTGTGTCTTTCTCTTAACATCTCATTTAAAATATTATTTCCTAATATTTTCCATTTCCCTACTATGCTTTATATTGTTTGCTACGGTATTGGTCATAATTGAACAAGTCCATATGTGTTTTACTTATACATTTACTTTTCTCTCTCCCTCCCCTAAAATATTAGCTCTGTGAGGCCAGAGATATTTGCATTTTACTTCCAGCTATATCCCCTCTACCTGCAATAATTCCTGCCACATATTAGTTGTTCAATAATTACTTGTTAAGTGAATGACTGGATTTGACTATGGTGGACAGGATTACTGTTCAAATTCTCCACTCCCTCTAGTAACAGGATTGGACATCCATACCTTTTTCTATGTAACTTTGTCATGCTCTTCCACTAGGGAGGAGATGGGGGCGGGAGGGCTTCCCATTCCTTAACTAAGACTTGACCATGTAATTTGCTTTGGCCAATGGACTTTTAGTGCACAAATACAGTCTTGACAAGCTCTTGAACAGTCATATAGGCATCTCTTGCTCCTTTTAAAAAAATATGTTTTTACTGATTTCAGAGAGAAGAAGGGAGAGGGAGAGAGAGATAAAAACATACATAATGACAAAAAAATCATCAATCAGCTGTCTTCTGCATGCCCCCTACTGAGGATAGAACCCAAAACTCAAGGCATGTGCCCTTACCTGAAATCAAACTGTGACCTCCTGGTTCATGGGTGGATGCTCAACCACTGAGCAACACGGGCCGGGCCATCTCTTAAACCTTTGACAACACATGAGAGCATTTCCCAGGCTAGCTAGCCAAACAAAACTAAACTCATCAGAGCTGCCCAGCTGAGAAGATAGCAAACCACCCTAGGAGTCCCCCCAGATATATGATAAAGGAATGTATGTTTAAAACAATAAGCCACTGGGTTTAGAGGTATTTGTCATGCAGCAATAACAACTTCAACAATGAGCCATAGAACACATTTTTTTTAGAGCCCAAAAATGGTGCCTTGGCTTCCTAATGAATTAGCATCTATATTAAATGAAGCAGTAAAGATTAAATAATAATCTTTTATATTTTTACATGGTGACTGGGAAGCTCAAACTACATTATGTAATCAATTGGAGTAATTTATTTTAGAACAGATTTCAGAATTTAATCATTCTCTTCTGCCATAAGCTATTCACTTATTGCTTGGTTCTTATTTTTAATCTTTTTAAAATAGGTCTTTTTCCTATTTTACATTAATCCCTCTCAAATCTTTTTTATAAATAGGAGTTCTGTGAATTAATGATAATAATAATTATTATAATACCATACTTAGTAGAATTTATATGTTGATGCTACAGCATAAGGCTTATTAATCTTTAACCAATGTTATGGAGTCCAAATTATAGTCTATATAATACTAAGAGGGTAAATTCTATCATCTATTTTCTGTGTCTGAATAGCTTAGGTTTTAGCAGAACAGTAAAAGGCATAGGACCTCAAAAGTGAAACTATACATTTTACCTATGCTTAAATCTTTGATTTTCTAACAGGTTTTCATATCATGGTAGTTAAATTAGTTCCTATGATGATTAATATAATAAAATATAGTGTCACCACCTCAAACACTAAATTCTGAAATGAATAATCAATTACAATATGAAAATTCAATCACTTTAAGCCCTATTCTTTTCTGTGAAATGAGTTACACATTTCCCCATAAACATTAGTTTAAAATAACAGGCAGCCAAATGTTTCTAAAAGGCCATATTAGCCTTAATTTCCATAATTAATTCACAGCAAAAATCTCTCTCACACACACAAAAATTAATTTAATTTACCCAAATTAACTTTCCCAAAAATTAATTTTTGAAACTTTCTTTCAGATTGATTTCAACTCTATTGAACAGACCTTAAGAACATACACAGAGTTATTCTTAACTGTGAGTAGCTCCATTATTTTATTCATTATATCAGCAGACTAGACCTGTGCAAGTATAATATAAAATTCAATTCAGAGATTTAAAATAAAGTCAATTAAGTCAAATGATTGAGTCAAAACATAATGAACTGAGTGACAAAGGATTATGTTGATTTTTTTAAAAATTTAGTAATAGACCTTATTTACTCATTAAAATTTTTCTTAAACATACTGGTTTTGAACTTTATCAATTTTAAATTAAATTTGAAAATTAAACAAAGTAAAATCCTCTTTGTTTCTAAGGTGTGATCAACTTTGGACAGATCCTTTCAATTTGTATTGATCCACCGTCAGCACAGAGATTAAATGTAGTACTTGAAAATTGTAACACTCTCATCTTCTGTACAAGTACTGAGACCACATTTTTGAATTATGGTAGAAGTGGAAATGAGGCTGGATGAGATCAGAGCTGAGGAATTGAACTGGAAGTAGAATTGACCACCAAATTGTGGTGGCCGGAAAAAAACATGTATACCTAGATGAAGCAACTAGTAAAAAACAAATAGACAATTCAAGAGAGCAGTGATACTCCAACTTTGAAGGGTTCTCTGTGATCCCAAGTAATTTCTCTGTAGAGCAGGGTCTCAACCAATGGTTGAGATTAAATAGTTTATTGATCTTAAATGTGTTTTATAGAATTTCAGTGTTCTATCCAAGTTTCTAGGGTTTATGGAAGTAAAATAGCCCCAATGGAAAACTGGGCACTAAAAGGGAAAACAAGCTCTTATGAGATACAGAAGTCTAGCTGGGTGGACAGGAACAGCATGGTGCAGGGAAGGATGGTCGTGATAGAGTTGACGTGAGTTGACCCGCATTCTTCATCAGTGCTTCTTCTTAACTCGTTTTGTTAGTGAATAATTAATTGGCTTCATTGCTGTGCTCAATTCTAGAATACAATGTTAAACATGTCCACCCTAAGCATGATATCTATTGGAAAAAGATAGCCACATGGAGTGTGATATATGCTGGTGCTTGATCAAAGCTGTACTATTAATATTTAATCCCTTCCACTGGTGAACTGAAAACTTCTAAAGGACTCTTCATATCGAGAGAGAGAGAGAGAGAGAGAGAAAAGCAGGATTTGCTCAGGAATTGGTTAGAGTAGAACTAATCTGGTAATGGTTTTATTTACTAGCATGGGTAAATTGCTAACCGTTTCAACCTTGGATTATTCCATTTATAAAATGGGAAATAGTACTAAGTACATTATTGAGCTGCTGGTGACTCTAAATAACATTGTACATTGAGACGGATTAGCAGAATGCCTGGCACATTTTAATTGTGCAATATTTGCTGGGATTACTTTCTACAATATTGTTATAGTTAGTTGCACTTGAAAAAATCTAAGGAAAGAGAGGTTAGTGTGCAACAGAAAATGTACACAAACTATACACAAAATCTGGAATGTAAGAGTTAAAAATTTGGAAGGAGTTCACCATAACTCGCATGAATCTCTTGAATGCTGAAAAGCAAAACTAATATTCTTCTTAACCTGATCACAAAAACATCAATAAGCATTTTACCATGGATCTGCATCCTTTCTGTCTTATTTAATTCTATGCAATTTACCCCAGCCTCTTTTCCCTCATGAATAAATTCATTCCCTATTTAACTTTGCCTCACATGCTACAGCATAGTACATTTTGGAAATATGAGGTTCCAGAAGTGTCACACAAATATAGAGCTCTAATGCTTTCTGATCATCCCAAACCCATGGTTAAAAAAAATAATAATAATAATCCTAAATGGAGATGGACTGATAGTATGCTAGGAGATATTGCTTTTGTGAAGTTTAATAAAATATGATTGACATGCTTAGATTTATCATGGGAAGGATCACCTCTTTATCACAATCCAAAATGGCATAGAGCACAATTCGCTGCCAGTGAATGGATGAGAAGCACCATGCCCTGTGTTCTGCAGCAGAACAGCAACCTGGAATTGGACTAGAGGAGGCTTGTTTGTCACGGAAACCTCACACCACCCTTCATAAATGTGGCTCCCAGGGCCTGTCCTTATTACCTAACCACCTTCACACACTGCCTTGCACTCGACTGTCTCCTTCCCACTTAGGCGATTATAGCATTTGCAGGGAGAATGTTTGTTCTTATTCCTAAAAGCTTTCAACGCAACAACTTGATTTTCAGAGCAATTACAAAAGGTTGAAGTTCCCACAGATCAGAAAACATTCTCATAGAGGGTAGTTCAGAATGGAAAGGCGAGGTCTTCTCTTTCCCCTTTGCAGTGTTTATGTCTACCTAAGTGCGTATTCTCTACTAAGTCCTCATTGTCTGATGGGAATGGGAATTTAAAAAGAAGGAAAAATGTGAAACCTTCCTAACCACACATGCTTCTTTGCAGTTTAGCCTTTTCACTGATACAAACAGATCGTTATTCCATCATTCTCTTGTGATATTGGGAATCTGACAAGAGCATTGTATTAATTTTTTTGGATTATTATTGAGAGAATTAGATTTGCTGAACCTTTCTTTTGGTACTGAGAAATCCTATCTAATAAAAGAGAAACATGGTAATTAGCCGTACATCCGCTACCCTTCCCATTGGCTAATCAGGGCGATATGCAAATTAACTGCCAGCCAAGATGGCGGCCGGCAGCCATGCACTGAAGCGCGAACATGAGGCTTGCTTGCTTCAGTGACGGAGGAAGCCAA
>NW_005367952.1:866099-896872 GCF_000412655.1 Myotis brandtii
GGGCTGAGGGACCCCCTCTCCCCCCCAGTGCACAAATTTTTGTGCACCGGGCCTCTAGTATATATATATTCAGCACTTTTTAGGTTTATTGTGAAAATTTATTGAAATAATAAATACTTTTATGTGCAATACCTGGCACATGATACGAATGCCAGTAAATCTTTATTAATGAATAATGGCATGTAATGAATAAATTTAAAGTTATTCCTGTGAAATTTCACTGATATAATACAAGTGGAAAACTACTAGTAGACCTGGGAAATGGATAAGGTCTGAACGTAAGCATATATGTCATTGTGGTGGTAATGGGAAGACCCTTCAATTTAGGTAGATTGACCATTTATAAATTCCCACCTACAACACAGACTAGCACCTGTCCATTACCTGCTGGAAATAGCAGATTCCCATTATGGGAAGTTTCTAGATCCTTGAATGATGTGGAACATCATCTGACATACACCAATATCTGTCAGTTGTTTAAAGGGGAGATAAGCTGTATTACATCTACAGATATTTTTAGATGTTTCTGGGTTACCATAACAGGTACATCTTTTGATCTTTTTGTGAGAACATCCACATTTTTATGAATTGGAGTGCAGAAAGGTTTCTCTCTTAAGGGGGTAAAATTGAAATTGATGTCTCAATTGACCAACATAAAGAACCAATAGCTCTTTAATAAGTGATTGAACTATCCTTTAAAAGTATACACCAATGTTGTCTATACAATCTTAGATAGCTGGACATTGAAATGGGCAATCCTGACTTCTCAACTTGTATTTGTCTAAACAAGGCCATTGGTAAGTAGCGGAGACTGAATGTTGCTTTTAGAAGAACAAATATGTTTTCTGGAAGCAGGAAATAGAAACGGTAGAAATGTGTTAGTCCACTGAAAAAGTGTCTGAATTTACAAGGAGTGCAGTAAACATAAAGAAGAAGACCCAATAGGGGTTCATCTTCTTTTCTCTGCCCCCCCCCAGTAATTTCTTATTAATTATAGAGAGATGGTATAATTCTCATTTTAAAATAATGGGAAATATGCAAATGAATATCATTTTAAAAATAAATGTGAAATATAAGCTAAGTGAGTTTGTGTTTCTTAGATTTGAGTTTTTATGCTTGGTATACAATCAGGTAAATAAAATTAAAAAAATTTAAATCTGTATTGTTGAAAGTATTACCTATGTCCCCTTTCCCTCCATTGACCTCTCCCATCCTGCCCCTGCCCCCTACTCTAGGCCCTCACCTCCCTATTGTCTGTGTCCATGGAAAAATAAAAATTTTTGAAGTTGAGAGAATGGCATAGGACTCATAGTTCCACATGACATGCTTTTTATTTTTTTCTCCTTTTATGTCGAAAGGTTGTCATTTGATTGAACTTCATCAATTTTCTTTGGTGTCCTAAATTTACTGTGTGATTACTACTCAAACAATGTTTCCTTTATAGTCTTGGGGTATTTTCAAAATATGTTTTAGAATAAAAAGGAAAAAAATAAATGAGAACAAAATAAAAGTCATTTTGTCCATAATGCTTTTTCTCCTCTGCCCCTAGGAAAAAGAACTGGCTCCCTTATGTTCTGTCTGGGTAATGCATTGAGGTGCCCTTTTCACTGGCATTTTGAGTTTACGCCTGTATTCTCATCCTGTGGCAGTTACCCTGTTGTTTGCTAATTCTGAGTTTTGCATGATTGGTAAAATGTTTACATTAACTATCCATGATATTATCTGCTTTTCATATTTCAAAAATAGACTGTAACTCATTTATCTAGACACAGTCTCAATGGATGATATTATATAAAAGCTAATACATTTATGCACATAAAAATATTACCAGAGAGGGAGTAGAGGGATCATTTTCTACAATTTATACTATTACAGGACTTACCTTTGGTGAAGATAACAAAAAATAAATAAGCATTGACTAAATAGCATAAATTAGAATAGAAAACATAAAATAATGAAGCGGACAACCAGCACATTTGTCAAATATTGAAAAACCGATGTAAACCTAGTCATGTAGTTAGAGGAAATTTCTCAACAGGAGAAAACCCAATTTAATATTTGTGCAATTGAGAATCACAATGCAATGTTCTAGTGATACAACGAGGCTGAAAAAATGATCAAAGCAAACATCTTTTTATACTAGACAGAAAAACAATAAATCTTTGAAGAGTTGACAGGACAAAAAATAGTTAGTGCTCATTGGGAAAGAATCTACACAAGGTTTGGGTATTCATTAGATTTCATTAGAAATCTAAACAAAATTTAGGCTTGTGTAGTAAATTAATACAGAGGCAACAAGGTTTGTTTATAAAGGCTCTTCAGCTCTGAGTTCTTTGTGTGTGTGTGTGTGTGTGTCTTTTATAATCCTTACCTGAGAATATTTTTCCATTGATGTTTAGAGAGAGTGGAAGGAAGGGGAGAGACAGAGAGAGGGAAACATGGGTGTGAGAGAGACACATTGATTGGTTGCCTCCTCTATGCACCCCCAATGGGGCTGGGGATGGAGCATGCAACCAAAGTACATGCCCTCAACCAGAATCGAACCCAGGACCCTTCAGTCCATGGGCCAATGCTCTATCCACTGAGCCAAACCAGTTAGGGCAGCTCTGAGTTCTTTAACCCTCGTGATAAAGGAAGAAGGTCTTCCAAGTGCAGGGAGGACAGGTTGCACATGGCAGATTTAACTTCTGCTCTTAGGAGGACAGAGGGGAGAATTTCCTTCTTGCGCTGACAATTTCTTAAGTAATTTTAATTCTAAATAATCAATATGGCATTGTGGAATATATTAGGGTGGTTTTCTGTGGGCCCTGACACTGTCATTGACCTTTCTTAAGGTCAAGAGATCCCAAGACCCTTAAATATTTAATGATTTTATTTCATTTTATTTTTAGTTCTAAGCAAAACTTGACAGAAGACACAGATTTATGAACTTTAAAAAACATGAACACAGTAACTCTTAAGTCTCCCTTAATTTCCGATATCTCATTCACATTATCAATCATCAGTTTCAACTGGGTCTGTATATTCCTAAATGCATTCTACAGCAGGAGTATTTTTGCTGTAAAATATTTTAGTATACAGAAATATAAACACAAATGAGAGTTTTTACTTTTTTTGCAACATTGTTGTTTAACTATGCTCTTAAGAGAGGTATATTTCTATGTAATTTGGTGCGTTCTATGTAGTTCAAGTGTTAGAAACAAGATTCAAGGTCAAGCAGTATATTGACAATTGATCAGCCACAAATATATAGAATTTGAAATGACAGTGTATCAAAGAGGATGTTATTGTTAAATTCCTCATTATAATATTAAAATATAAATATAATTAATTCTATATAATAAAAGCCTAATATGCTAAGTGTCCAGTCATCTGGTCAGCCCTTCAACCAATCAAAGCGTAATATGCTAACAATATGCTAAGGCCACTCAACCACTTGCTGTGACATGCACTGACCACCAGGGGGCAGACAGTTGATTGGTACCAGTTGCTATATGTGCACTGACCACCAGGGTGCAGATGCTCCAACCAATGAGTTAGCTTGCTGCTGGGGTCTGGCAGATCGGGAAGGCTGGACATGCCCTGGAGCCCTTCCACTGTCCCTCCCCAGCTGGCCAACCTCCCGCATCCTTCCCTGGCCTGGCGATTATGCACTGGTGAGGTCCCTTGGCCTGGCCTGTGCCCTCTTGCAATCCGGGACCCTTCAGAGGATGTCAGAAAGCCGGTTTCAGCCTGATCCCGCAGGCCAGGTCTATTGACCCCACTGGTGCACGGATTCATGCACCGGGCCTCTAGTTTATATATAATTGTGTATAAATATTAATATAATTAAAAATACAACTTTATTGGTTAATGGTCAGGATTGAATTAGTAGTTTCATATGCTTATGACAAAAAAAAGAGAAATAAATCCAAATTTTTTAATACATGAAGTAATAAATGGAAGAGGTAAATAAAATCTATCCCAAATTGCCATAACTACCAAAACAATCATGCCACTCATATTCATGGGAAAATTCCAATATTTAAAATTTGTTTTTCTTTGCAATATTTCAAAACTTGACTGTAATTAAATAACTCATTGATTTCAAGGACATTCTTCCTTTAGTTTTTACATTAGTTCAATACTAAATTATTCAAATAATATCTTAAAATACTTAGCTCAAATAGAAAATATAGGAAGGAGGTGTAATTCATTTCCTATTGGAAAATGTTGTTGGAAAAGTGTCACTTGTTTTTAGTCACATTTTCATAATGGAAATTGGTTCATGTCCCCAATCTGACTTAATGGAAAGGAAGATCAAGTTCTTGACATATCTGATAGGATAGCAACACAATTTGCTGAAATACTTTCCACTTGATGATGAAACTGTCAGAACTGTACTAATGAGAAAGGGATGCTTTGATTAGATGCCTTGTTGAATGTTAATTATGTACTTAGGAAAATGGTTTATATTCTGACATGAATTTCCTAGTAGGATAAAATGGATTCCTAAAGGCCAAACAAGGTACCATTTATCTGATATATTAGCCAAATTGATACCTTCAGTATGATCGTCAAAAGTCATGTAATTTGCTAGTATTAACATATAATGTGCATCAAGATTCCAGGCAGTGATGCTTTGTGGATAAGTTTTAGTTACACTGGTTCCATATTCTAACAGTTGCATTGTAGTTGGGGTCAGGGATAAGCAATTGAGATAAAAAAAAATCTAGCAACCATGTTACATAAGAAATACATAACGTAATGTTATATATTTTGCTTGGGTACACAAATATATACTAGTATAGTCACCTTCAAATATTTATAGAAGAGAGAGAAAGCTTATTCACTGTAGAGTTACATTTGCAAACAGGACTGGTACTGCAAATGCAGCTGTACAACAATGAATAGTGGGGACTTGAATTTTATTTTCTATAATTTGCTAAAATTAACAATCATGTTATATGTCATTCACAACATTGGGGTAAGCTATTAAATTACCAATGTACATTGGAAGTAAGGTAGCAGATGATTAGCTTCAAGAAACTACTGTAAAAAAAAAAGATATGAACATTTCCCAAAGTAAAAACAAAAAAAAACAACCAACTTTTGTATATTTACCAGAAATCTCATATATAGTTTTATTTAGAAATTTCTCTTTGGTTCTTTAAAAATTTCTCTATTTTATCTTTTAAAAAGTAATCCAGTTTTCTATTGATTGCATTATGATAAAGTAAGAGATAACAAGACCTTTTAAAATCTCATAACCATTCAGGGAAGACAATAAGATTGTTTCTATTTTTTTAAAAAATGAGGCAATTTTCTATTTAATTTAATTTGCAAACCACTTTTTTTGACATTTTTTGGTAACTTGGAAAAAAGCTATTTTACTTTCAATTTTACTTGTAGATACACAAAGTCACTTGAATGTGCACCCTTATTTTGCAACTGAAGCTTTAATCAATCTGGGTATCTTGATGATAGTGTGCCTACATAAGGAGATTTTTCATGCATGCCTGGGAATGTTTTACTCTTGTTACTCTTAGCAATATCTTAAAGCTGAAGGACTATGCAATAATCCCCATATAATATCTTCATGTACACCTATGCAGTGCTTCCATTTACATATTCCACAAACACTAATTATTTTCATAGAATGCACTTAATTAACTCCATCCCACTGCAGAAATCTCATCTAGAGGAGATGATGAAACTCAGTTAATTGCAATCTGGGAGAGTATGTGCCTTAAACAGGTGCAACCTCCTGCATCTATTTTGTGACTCTGTTTATGAATAAACATAAATTTTAGGATTTCATGTTTAGTCTCATTCTATCATGTCCTATACACAAATGATAATTTATGGGTGTTTTCACCCAGGCTTCTGTTTTCTGGTGTCAGGTTATAATTAGAAAAATAAGTAAAATGAAATCATGTTACATAACCTATGACAGCTATTTATAGGTGTTTTAATTTAAGCAAATTCCCAATCAGTGTCTGCTTTTAACTTGAATAAAAAATAAAATCAGTCTACTTTAAAGTCATATCAAATCAATCTCCTCTAAAGTCATGACTGGCGAATTGTTACTGCTCAATACATTTGGCAAATGCCTCTATATTCCTTGTAATATAGAACATTCCAAGAAATTGAAACCATTCTTCCACAAGGAGTTGAAAGTATTTTGAATGCTTTTCAACATCTATAAACTATACCTTATCAATTTTATAGCATAGTCAAGATTTTGACCTCACAAAGTCTGTTTTCCAGAGCAAAGTGTATGAACAATCTTATTTATTCATGCCAAAGTGAAAAGAAGAAACAAAAATGTGTGTAATATTTTTGTAATGTAATAAAGAGTTTACTTACTGTTTCTGCAATAGTATCAGAATTATAATATTACTTCTGTTCGCCATAGTAATTAAAAAAAAAAAAGTAAACAGCCCTAGTGGGTTTGGCTCAGTGACTAGAGCATCTGCCTGAAGACCAAAGGATCCTCGGTTTGATTCATGTCAAAGGTATGTACCTCGGTTGCAGGCTCCTCCCCGGCCCAGGCCCTGGTCAGGGCTCTTGCAGGAGGCAATTAATTGATGTACTTCTCTAACATTGATATTTCTCTCTGACTTTCCCTCTCTCTTCCACTCTCTCTAAAAATCAATGGAAAAAAAATATCCCAGGGTGAGGATTGAAAAATAAATAAATAAATAAATAAATAAATAAATAAAGCGGAAAACCAAAATAAAAGCAAAACAAATTAAAACAAATGCAAAGAAAGACACACACACATTACAAAATAAGCACCACAAAGTCTAATAAATCCTGATATCTCCTATGAAAGTAAAATAGAATATTTTTGAAATGTCAAATTATTTGTAAAATATTCGTTTTGATGCCTTTGCTTTGTGGACTCTATGGCCCATGTTAGCTTCCATGGTAGATAGAATTCTAAAGGAGCTCTCAAGGTCCCCTGCCCCTCAGTGTCCATGCAGCACAAATCCACTGGAGGGTAAGTCTGATGGATATAACTTCTGTGACTAGGTTATGTTATATGACACAGCTGACTTGAAGAAGAGTTTATCCAGATGGGCCAAACCTAATCACAAACCCTTTGAAAAGCAGGAAGTTCTTTTCTGGCAGATAGAAGCAGAAAAGGAAGTCATGGACTCAGTGCATGAGAAGGAGTCAACTTTCTGTTGCTGGCTGGAGATGTAGTGGGTCATGTGAGAAGGAATGTGGGTGGCCCCAGGATCTGAGCACAACCTCTGGCCAACACCTATTAATTAAATGGAGCTCTCAGTCCTATACCAGCAAGGAACTGAATTCTCTCATTCAATATGGATCTTCTCATTTAAAAATGGCTTGGAACAGACTGGAGGGTGGCAGAGGGGAGGAGTATGAGGGTGACTGGACAAAGAAGGTGAAAGGATTAACTCAAGAATGTATGTGCATACCCCATGGACATGGACAATAATGTGGTGAAGGCCAAGGGCGGGGGATACAAGAAGGGGGTTGAAGTGTGCAAAGAGGGGGTGCAGAGGGGAGGAGAATGAGGGTGACTGGATAAAGAAGGTGAAAGGATTAGCTAAAGAATGTATGTGCATACCCCATGGACATGGACAATAATGTGGTGAAGGCCAAGGGCGGGGGATACAAGAAGGGGGTTGAAGTGTGCAAAGAGGGGGTGGGAAAATGGAGGACATCTGCAATAGTATCTACATTAATTTTTTAAAAATTTTAAAAAAAATGAGCTTGGGAGCAGAATTTCCCCCCAGCGCCTCCAGCTGAGAATTCAGCCTGTTCAATACCTTGATTTGTGCCTGAAAACCAGTGGAGTCCATTGAACCCATTCAAGCCTACTGTACCTCTGACGTACAGAACTATGAACTAAATAATGGGGTTTTTAAAGGACACTAAGTTTGTATAAGCACAAAAAAATAATAGCTATAAAAATCACAGCCAAAAAAAAAGCTAATTCAGCTAATATTATAATACTGCAGAGTATTTGATGCCATGGGCCAAGCCATTAGTTTTCCAACTTATTTTAATATAATTATTCACTTTTGAGATGAAAATCTGTCATGTACTCTCAATATATATCATAAAAACATGTGCACCACTATAGTTGAATTGAGACAACTGTCTGAATAAAGGCAGGCTTTGTTCAATATTAATTTAACACAAATATTAATTTCACGAGTATTACATGCCAACTTATACTTTATTCCATATTTTTAATACTTAGCTGGTATTCAGTACAACATTCCCAAAGGTTCCAGTAAAAAAAATGTTATGAAAAAATAATATAAAATAATGTGATAAAGAAGTATTAGATGCCTACAACAAATTCTTGTTTTTTTTTTAAATATGCTAGAAAACCACTGGCTAACAGCAAGAAATAATTATAGCCAATAATGATATACTATGTGTTTTCCTCCAGAACCTACAATTAAGGTCATGGAAGGGGTCATCATTGACTATTAAATTGGCCTCATGAACCAATGCATGCATGCTGTCAGTCTCTCAATGTTCTCATTGTTTCGCCTGGAAAGGAGTGTAGAGAACAATTGACTGCAGGTGTGACTGGTTACTGTCTTCAGACTTTTATTTTCCATGTCTCAATACGGAGCATGGACAAGTCTACACTGAGGAACAATACATTGAATAATATACAGAAAATGTCAGCAATAGACTCATCTTATACAGAAAGAGTACTGATATCTTTCTGATAACACCATAAACCTTATTTTCTTATGCTCCCTATTCCATTTGAGAAAAAGACAGATCATTGTTAGACTTAACATATTTGAAAAGATTGAGCGCTGGTCTCCTGTGCTACTTACTTAGCCCCTTCAATCTAGGTAGGACATACATCATCCTAGAGAGGAAAAGTTTTTTTCTTTAGCCAATTTCACTGCATATTATGCTAGTGGGAGGGTAAGAAAATCTAATAGAATTCACCCCTTTGTCTCTCCTTTGCAATTTACACTCCATGGCTCTTTGTACATATGTGTATCATAACATTTTTATTATAATTACTGATTTATACAACTGACCCCTCCCCCAGGTGATGGTGCATATTTCCAAGGCAAAGACAATATCAGTTGGGTTTGTCCCAGGATCCAGGACAGCCATTTAACAATACATATTTGTTAAATGAATAAACCTCTAATTTACACTGTAAAGTTATTAGCTGATGAGTGTTCTTTATTTCAGTGCTTTCAGAGCGATGGCTATTGACAGGAAGTTGGCCCTTATCACAAGTATGAAGGCTGAATGAAGATAATGTAGACAAATATATGAACCTTCTGTTTTTTCCTATCAAGTTTGTCTTGTGCAACACTTATGGAAAGACCTATTTATCTATATTTATTAGAAGAGTGATATAGGGAATTATAAGTAAGGCTGAAATAGGTATCGGAAGTGCTGTTCTTTAGTCTGTTACATACAAACATATTATACACACAATTATTCATACATGACTATACATTCATAAACATAGGTTTTTGTATATCTGTAACAAGATGCAATTTTCCTTGCTAAACCTGAAATGTGTACTGCATTTAGTCAAGTTTATCATTAGCCTATTTTGATTAACCTGTGATTAGAGCTGGGGTGGAGGAGGTGGAGCAATTCAGGAGTAGGGAACTATTTCAAATCTATTTAGAACAGAGTCAGTGTGGAAATATTGAAAGGTGATCAGGGGTTTTTTGGTCTTATATTGAGGGTAAAGTAGGGTATATCTCAGGTGTCCTCATTGGGAAAGAGAATCTAAGAGGCAGAATGCTTTCTGAAGATCAGATGTAAATCACAAACTCTGAAGTGTTTTCTATCCAAGCATTTATTCTCTGTGTAAATAAGGTATTGCACATGTCTTTCTTGTTTTTCATTTTCATTTAAAATGTCTCTGATTTCTACCGTTTTCCAAATGTTAGTCTCTCAAAAAAATGGAGTGCTTGATAGCCCCTCAAAGGGAATTTCTTGCAGAGTAATCCACTAACACTAATGCCGAGGGAAAAGTAATGCCCGTGTCAAAACGATAGCGCAGAAGACAATTAAGTGAGTCAGCCTGTGTATTATAAAATGAGAAATAGATTTTCTCATTATTTTAAACCTACTCTATTTCAAAGCAGGATTTACTAGGCACTGTTTTATTTTCTGTGAGGTCTACAAACTGCTATGGATCAATGAGAAAATAGACAATGGTTTCTTTAACCTCAATTTCAACTACATGTTATTATTCTAAAATTCCCATTGGTAATAGGCTGTATAAATTAAAAGCAAAGAAATCAGGGCATCACATGTAATGTGTATATTTGGATTTTACTCACAAAAATGTCTTTTTTAGATCTGTAAAAAATGATATGTGCACATGCTAGAAGATGTAGAGTCAGAAAGTATGAGTCTGAGAGTAGGTAAATTAGTCATCAATATACAAAGTAGGGCAAGAAATACTCCATTTCTTTATGTATTACAAATAAGTGTATGGCTCTACTGACTGAAAACTTTACCTTTTCCCTAGGGTTGCACCACAGTTTGGGGGATCTTTCATATGATGCGGTAGGGAATGGGTCAGGCAAATTGTAATCTATTCATGCAACTTACCACTGAAACATCCCTTGGGCAGTAGAAGGGTGGGCTTAGGTCCAGCTCTTTATTGTTAGTTTTCTGCAATCATTAAGTCATTAGACAAGACAACCTTTTATATGGCTGCTTCTTGTCCCATCTTACTGAGACCAGCCTTCTTCTCAAGAGGCTCAGCCATCATTGAATGATGCGAGCTATCTTGTCTTGCTGCTAGCTGTTATCTCTTCTCCACCACTTCCCATATTTCAAATCTCCAAAGGTCCTCTTCCAGGTTAGAAATCTTCCTTTCCTCTGCTTCAAGCCTCCTCTCTTATTGACCTCCTTAGAAATCCCACTTCATTTTATTCTTCTACTCTAGACCTCAATGGCCCACTAAACTCCAAATCAAAATTATCGAACTTTATTGGGTATTTTCTTTCCAGATAAAGGAAAGAAGACTTGACCTATGAGTATTATTATTTCAACAGAGAAAAAAAATGAGAGTTAAATTTCCATATTAAAATAGATAGACTATTCAGATCTGACAATATTGCCTGCCTTGTATGCTCAATAAGAACATTGTCTTGTTATTCCAGTATTTGCTGCCTAAATCCCTAGATGAAGTGGGACTTTCATGAAAGAGGGACCTGCTTTGTGAGTCACATGGGATCTTTTAGAATAGTAATAACTCCCACATAAAGTGGCAGATGTCTCTGTGGTTGGTGTTTATCCCAGTCTTTTGGGGTCTTTTTTTTAAAATCCTGAATTCTAAGTGATTTTTTTTTGCCTTCATCTTTTGGAATATTGACTCTGGGATAATTTATTTTTTCCCATCCTCAATTTGGCTCCATTTTCCAGAGAATTAAAATTTTAGCATATGCAAAAATATAGTTGTTGATAGGACTCTGACCCGTATTACTTTAATAAGAATTTGATTTGGAACATGTAATATGAACTGGTTCCTCTGTTTCTGGTTGCACCTTCTCGTACCTGAAGTCATTTTCTTCTCTCAGACTCTGAGACACACAGACCAGGATGGTATCTCTGTTAATATTTGGCTGTAACCGAGATAAGCCATAGGCAGCTGCTACATCCCTGCTCAGTTTCCTTCATGTGGATGACAATTGCCATTTCCTACATTTCCTGGCTTTCAACTGTCAGATGATGGAAGAGGCACAGTGCCAACAAAGTTTAAGCTCTCAAGGAATCTGACGGATTCCTCTTACTGGTCTCTCTCTGCTTCCCAAACTTCCAGTTCTCTATGTCATCTGCACTGAAACTGGTGTTTTCTATCCACAAAAATCATCATGAAAGCTCCACGTTAATAAAAAATGCATTAGCAATCATTACTCTTGTTATGAAAATAACACCCATGAATGGGAACACATGGTAAACACTTTGATATTTTTCCAGAATATTTAATATAGCTATAGATCTACATCTTTATGCATATACTTATACATCTATAGATAGATAGATAAATGGTACAGATATAGATATAGACATAGACATAGAGAGATATAGCTATATAGAGATAGAGATAGATAGAGATATATAGAGAGAGATGGCTCTAGGTCCACAGATAAAAATATAGTTATGGATATAGATATATATTTATCAATTTATATAGATATATAAATATACTACATAACTCATGTAGATTTTATAAATGTATGTATAATTTTGTATTTTTTTGTTACTTAACAGTATAACAGAGAGTATAAAACAAGATTCCAAAATTTAAAAAAATATATATTTTGGTTGGAACAGAATTTTAAAAATAAATTAGTTCCCAATATTCAAATAATTGGCATCATCAGATGTATGCATTTTTATTGGGAGGAAAAAGGAATTGGTAACATTGGATCTGAATTTGAGTCTTGCAATACTTGACAATAACACTGTGAGGGCAGCAGCCCCTGTTTAGTTGGAGCGCATGTCAATATATAGATATATAAATATACTACATAACTCATGTAAATTATATAAATGTATGTATAATTTTTTATTTGTTTTGTTAACAGTATAACAGAGAGTGTAAAACAAGATTTAAAAAATATATATATTTTGGTTGGAACAGAATTTTAAAAATAAATTAGTTCCCAATATTTAAATAATTGGCATCATCAGATGTATGCATTTTTCTTGGGAGGAAAAAAGGAATTGGTAGCATTGGATCTGAATTTGAGTCTTGCAATACTTGACAATAACACTGTGAGGGCAGCAGCCCCTGTTTAGTTGGAGCGCATGTCATGAGTTCCTTAGTTTACCACAGTCCCCACTGGTGATTTCCACCCACCTTATCTACATGCCCCATAGAGTGTTTTGTATTTCTGATTCCTGTTATTAACAGGTTTCTATAAAGTGAAATATCTTCCATGAAAATAATATTTAAAGTACTATAATGGCCCAAACCATTCTCTAATTTCATATTTTTAAAGCAGCAGTTCCCAGTATGAGTTAGGGCATTTTACCTTGTAGAGGGACATCTGACAATGTCTGGAGACATTGTTGCTTGTATAACTGTGGATGGTTGGTGGATGATTATATTAGAATGTAATGGGTAGAACATCCTACAAAGTATGGGACAGCCCCCACAACAAGGAATACTCCAGCTCAAACAATAATTGTGCTGATGTTGAAAATCATAGATGGTACCTATAGTGATTGAACTGTTTCATGTAATAAAGTAGATTTCTATAAAGCAAATCAAAGGATATAAACAGATTTTGTGTAATTGGGGGCCATTGTCAAATTTCTCTCAAGAAAGGTTTTGCCAATTAACACTGCTTATTTTAATAAAAAATTTATATATGAATTAGACCCTTTTAAATATTTTTATTTAATGAAATAAAAAGGTAATTTATTAAAAATACCATTGAGTATAATAAAATTTGAGAAAATAAAATCCTTAGTACATAATGTTGCCTTGATGTACTTTTCAGCACAAGAATGTCTTTGACGTAGAAACTTTTCATGTACCTTCTTTACAGCGTTGAGGACACTCTTCAAGTTCAATAAATATTTAATCAGAATAATGGGACATTTTGAGGTTGCCTGCTAGAAAAACATTGTGGTAAGCAGTTTAGTGTTAATTAGCATTCATGGGCATTAACAATGCCTGGGGACTGCAAATAAGGTGAGAAATTACGACATTTTAAAAAGTAATTTCAAAATAATATTAAATTACTTTCCTTTCCTTTAGCTTTTTTTTTTTTTTTGCTTAAAAATTTTTATTTTCCTCTCTAATGATGATGTGCTGAATGTCCTGAAACTGGATCTAAGGACTAACCAAAAATGAAATTTTAAGAATATATACTTTACATAGATAAGGAGATGGAAGGCTAGAGAAAGAAGTTTCAGGTTGACTATGGCCCAAACAATGATGTGGATTGAAATGAGTTCAAACCAAACACAAATAGAGTGGGGTGTATGCCAGCTCTGGGGACACTGCATGCAGCATCGGCTTGACACGGGGAGTCAGAGCCCAAGCAGAGTGAGAAGGATGTAGGGAGGTTGAGGAGCATAGGTCTCCGGGATGGAAGCAGGGTTAGAAAAGCATCTATACAAGGGGGCGGGGGGAGGTGGCTTGGTGTCATGTATTATAGGCTGAAGTGGGGTCGTGTGCCTGGGCACAGTGGTAGCAGCTGTCTGGCTCAGAATTGCAGTTCAGTCAAGGTCAGGGTCATCCACATTTGGGTGAGTGGTAGTGGCAGCAGGAATGTATCCTGGCATCACTGTGCTGTAGATTGCAAAACTTTCGAGTTCCAAAGTTACTCCCATATTTTAGGTATTTGATATAATCAAATACCTAAAATCTAGCCTTGTTACCTATCCTATATAGCAAATTTCTCCCATATTTACTGGCTTAAAATAGCAACCGTTTTGTTATCTCACAGTTTCTGTGGTTGAGAATCTGAGTGCAGGTTTCTGGGTGTCTGTGACTCAAGCTTTCAGCTATGGTTGCAGTCAAGCTGTTGGCTGAGATAGAGGTACCTCAAGAGGCAACTGAGGCTGAAGGGTCTGCCTCCAACTCTCCCTTTACGTTACTGGTAATCGTCTGAAGACCCCCTTGCAAGCTCTCTTGTGTGGACTTCTACTCAGGGCTGCCTCGTGACATGACAGCTAGCTTCCCCAGAACAAATAATCAAAGAGAGACTAAGATTGTTCATGAAGAAAGCCATTATCTTTGTTATAACTAGATATATCAGCCAAGACCTCATTTCTTCCCTATTGTGCTTGTCAGATGTGAGTAAATAATGCCAACCAAGAGAAGGACATTCTGAATGTCCATGAACACCAGGAAGCAGGGATTCCTGCAGACCACCATCAGGGGTCCTAACCAATGCAAATTTTGCTAAATAAATATATGCCGATCTGGGCCATATCCTGAACAAATTCTACCAACTTGTTTGTGTGAATCAATTTTAGAATTTCTTCAGATTTGGGAGGACTATCACTCACAGTGACCATTTGCTTTTTTTTCAAGATGAGCACCTGGGGTGAATGCTTCTAGAATGACTTCTCCCTCCCACCGCAGGAAGAAGTACTTAAGTCAAAAGGTTTGTTGCTGCTCTCACCTCCTTAACTGGTGTCAAAAGCAATCCCCTCCCACCAGAGGAAGAAGTACTTAAGTCAAAAGGAAAGAATAGGGTTTTTTGCTGCTCTCACCTCCTTAACTGGTGTCAAAAGCAATGTTTCAAATATGGAATGTGAGCCCTAGCAGGTTTGGCTTAGTGGATAGAGCATATGCCCATGGACTAAAGAGTCCTGGGTTGGATTCTGGTCAAGGGCACTTACCTCGGTTGCAGGCTTGATCCCTGGCCCTAAAGAAGACAATCACATTGATATTTCTGTCTCTCCCCCTCCCACTCTCTCTCTCTCTCAAAAAAAAAAAAAGAAAGAAAGAAAAAATATTCTCAGGTGAGAATTAAAAAACAAAACAAAGAACAACAAAAAATATTGTATGTGATATCTCAGCCCTCACTAAAAGGATAGAGAATGTAGGAAAGCAAAATAGTCTATTTCTCTCTCTCTCTCTGGGGAAAATTTTCTCCATCATCTCCTTTATGATAGAAAAGAGATCCACTTGATATAGGAAGTGATGGGTAGATAAGCCGTACGAGGCATGCGATTTGCCAAATATGTGGGCCATGTTGGGTGATGGAAGGAAAAACAAGTGAAGCAGGATTCCCTCGCTACTATAACGATTTTTGTACAAAATGTGAGCATTAGTTTCCACTGGAGCCTATGGAGATATATAAATGTAATGATTTCTGCTCTCAAATATGTTCAGTTCAATACACTTAAGATGATTTTGTAATCTATGCTATAAGCATATTAAAAACTTCCTATAAGACAGACATTAGCAGTCATTATTTAAAATAAATGACAAAGCCAGAATTTAAACCATTATCTACCTTGTCATAAAAGCAATACTTCTTTTCCCACCTACCACATGAACCGCTCAGAAGTTTGTGCTGGACATAGTTCAAAATACCCTATGCACATTATATCATGTTAATATGCTTATAGCGTAGATTACAAAATCATCTTAAGTGTATTGAACTGAACATATTTGAGAGAAGAAATCATTACATTTATATATCTGCATAGGCTCCAGTGGAAACTAATGCTCACATTTTGTACAAAAATTGTTATAGTAGCGAGGGAATCCTGCTTCATTTGTTTTTCCTTTCATCACCCAACATGACCCACATATTTGGCAAATCGCATGCCTTGTATGGCTTATCTACCCATCACTTCTTATATCAAGTGGATCTCTTTTCTATCATAAAGGAGATCAATGATTCTCTCTCATCATAGATGTTTCTATCTCTCTCTTCCTCTCTGAAATCAATAAAAAATATTTTTTTAAAAAGAAAAGAAAAACAGCTTGCCTTATATCTCTCTCTAGATGTCAGATTTTTATTAATTTGTCTTTAATTTCAATCATTTTAAAAATATGTAATAGTTCCTGAGAGAGTTACCATTTAACTTATTTCAAGCTTATTTCTGTACATAATACAATGCAATGATTAAATATGAAGTTAACCATGGTTCAATTTCTTAAAAAAGAAAAAAGAGCTGGTGTGCATTGTCAGGGCTGAAGAAATTGAAATCTTGGGGTGTGGGGCATTTCACCTGAAAAATAACAAAGGGGCATAGAGGACCAAGTCTAAGCATGTACAACATGATTATATATATTTACATATTGAATTATATTGGAACTTGGATTTAATATAACTTCAAAGATTTAATCTATTTTAGGTCTTGAGTAGGTAAATGCCAACATGAAAATGTAGTTCAGGAAAGGTTTTTCTCATAGTTTTGAGTGCAATAAATTTAATCAAGAAAAGGACAAGAGAAAAATGAAAAGCTGACATATCAATAATTGAAAAGGGGGGTAGATATAACAAATTCCCTAGTGAATAATTCATGAGCTTATTTATACCATGTGTAAGGTACAGTTGATTGAAAGAATAACTCACATAAAGCATGTATCTAAATTTGTAAGAACTGTGTTTATGTGTGCCATTTTAATAGGTATATATCATTTTGTGATATCATACAATTAGGAGTTTTGTTGGAAATTTAATTATGATATTTAAATGGCTTATTCAAGGAACTCTTTAAGAGTGTTTTTTCTGAGAAAATCTAATAATTAACTAGATGACTCATGCAATCTATAATATAAGTAACAGTTTTCCAATAAGCAAACTTAGCCATTATTTTCATAGGCTTCTCTGAGAGAGACTGTGGTCCAAATTGTTGGCACTACACAACCTCACTCACTCATTAATAGGCTGCTCTACTGGAATTTTCCATTAGGTTAAACTGTTGAGAAGAACAATGGAAAAAACACAGAATGGGAGTAGATAAGATTGAAGATGACCAGCTCTTCAAAGAACATGTCAGGAGTTTTATAAATCATCCCCTTAGAATGTTTTAGAATTATCTACTTCTAGAAGACATGGACCTAATATATGTGGGTTGAAACTCAGCTTGATGTACATTCTTTGCATCATTCTGACTGTTGAACATATTATTTTATGCCAACAAAATGCTTCAGAAATAATCTTTCCACACCCTCATTGAATTTTTCCATCTATTTTTCAACTTCATCACTGTTTGTGGACAAGCACAAAATTCTCTTCCAATTCCTTTTGGACAATTCCCAACAGCGCTTCCAACGTATTTTCTCCTTCACTTGCTCTTGGCTCAACATAAAGGACCTTGGAGTCCCTAATGGCTTTAGTGTTCACAGGAAATATTTTTCTCCCAGGCTTGACAGCAATTTGTACCACAGTAGTACCTTCATCTTTCAAAATTTTCTCAGAGTTATATTCAACTAGATTTTTCCCCTCTGCCTCATTTAATCTTTCTTTTTAAAGGCAAGTTGTAGGCCATGGCCAGGTAGCCCAGTTGGTTAAAGTGTTGTCCTGATACACCAAGGTTGTGTCTCCAAGCAGGGAACATACTAGAATCAACCAATGAATGCATAAAAAAATAAGTGGAACAACAATTGACATCTCTCTCTTTCCTCCTCTCCCTTCCTCTCTCGCTAACATCAATAATTACAAAATTTTAAGAAAGGCAAGGTGTAGAACTGAGACCCTTCTAATTCAAGTTGTTAGAATATAAAAGTTTACATGTTTCAACAGCCCCATTTATTATACTGTAACTCTCTAGTAAAATATTAAGTCTGATCTAGATTTAAATATATTAAAAAAGCAAAATTCCAACTTTTGAAGAGTGCTGTGTCCATCTACTTGATTTAAGTGACTCAAATGCAATTTACAATTCTAATCAAGAAACTTTTATATTTTGTTTAATAATTTAATATTTTTTTAAATTCCTATGATTATATTAACATACAGTGTTTTCTACTTTGTGCTGTTTTTGATAATACTTCCATCAATGCTAGGTTATTTTGGGAAGACTCCAGTAAAGAATGTAAAAATTGTGATTGATTTATTTTGACATGAGAACTTTCTTATCATAACTGAAGCTTGGGATCTATACATTTTAAAGGGGCAATGACTATGATTTTAGACACAAAAGGGACTTGCTAAACATACAATCTGACTTATCAGCTTATTTTACAAATGTGTAGTCCAGTGCAGTTAAGTGATGGTCAAAGACTATACACTATTACTGAGTAACACAGGAAAGTTCATAACTCTCTGCTGATTTCTTCCTCCAGGGCTCTTTTTAAAAAAATACATATTTTTATTGATGAGAGAGAGAGAGAGAGAAAGAGAGAGAGAGAGAGAGAGAGAGAGAAAAAGAGACATCAATGATGAAAGAGAATCATTGATGGGCTGCCTCCTGCATGCCCCCCATCTGGGGATCAAGCCAGCAACCTAGGTATGTGCCCTGACCAAGAATCGAACTCTTACCTCCTGGTTCATAGGTCATCGCTCAACCACTGAGCCTTACCATCATTGAAGCTTGGGATCTATAAATTTTGAAGGGGCAATGACTATGATTTTAGACACAAAAGGGACTTGCTAAACATACAATCTGACTTATCAGTTTATTTTACAAATGGTTGTCCAGTGAAGTTAAGTGATGGTCAAAGATTATATACTATTACTGAGTAACACAGGAAAGTTCCTAACCCTCTGCTGATTTCTTCCTCCCAGGCTCTTTTTAAAAAAATACATATTTTTATTGATATCGAGAGAGAGAGAGAGAGAGAGAGAGAGAGAGAGAGAGAGAGAGAGAGATCAAAGAAGAGAGAGAAATATTTGCTGCCTCCTGCATGCCCCCCATCTGGGGATCAAGCCAGCAACCTAGGTATGTGCCCTGACCAAGAATCGAACTCTTACCTCCTGGTTCATAGGTCATCGCTCAACCACTGAGCAACACCAGCTGGGCAAGGGCTACTTCGTCTTGTACATTTTGCTGAGATTTACTCTCAGTTTTGCAAATTAGGCCAGAACAACAGTTGATCTGTGTTTCAGTCATCTGGAAAACTTAACTCTTTGTTTGCATGGTGGCCGGACAGAAACCTGGAAAATGGCAGCAGCATTTGTCTCTTTATTACAACATGCACGGGGCTTACTTCTTTATCAGCCAGCTGCTTATGCGTGAACTCTTCTCCCAATAGAAATGAGACTGCTTTTTCCTTCTTCAAGGAATATTTCCAATAGCTTCTCTTTCACACTGCTAGTCAAAGTATGGTCCCCTTTGTGAATTTTATGATGCTGGTCCATGCAAGACAAGTAGAAAAAAATTAAAAAGCATATAGAAAATGTATAAAAATATGTCATGGCAGTATATCAGAGAATTCTTACTGCAGAACAAAGCACAGAATAATTCAGCTGTTGTCAAACTCACCTGTTGAGGTATATGTAGCACTGGTGTTGGAGGACACTTTTTTTGTCCATTAAAGATAGAATATATTTTTTAAAATGGTCCTTTACTGCATAGTTTGAGCAGTACTGCCATGGAGAAATGAGAATTCCGGGTTTTGTAACTTCTATTGCTGTTGACTACTTAAATATTTATTTGGTTTCAATTCCCCATAGCCTTGTATTCTCAAGATAACGCAATTCAGATATCTCTGTCATTATGGAAATCATTGCCTAAAGGACAGAAGATGCAGTAACTATGGTCTTAGTTCACCTGTGAGTCTAGCAGAAGTTACTTATTATTAATGGGTATATTGGATGGGAAGCTAGGAAACTATAACGCAACCCAAGAGGTGTTTTAAAAATCGTTCTTCCTGACTTGAGGAAAACAATGGGGAAAATATTCATTTGGTAATTCCTAGGGGAAAACATAGGCTTTTCTTGGGAGATGGGACATATTGAAGTATTTGTAGTTTCATAGCAATGTAGCTTCTCTCAGGGGAAAAGGAATGAAGAGAGGGAAGCAGGGAGGTGATCCACAAAATCAGGGGGTTTGAATAGGCAAGGAACTTCTCATCCATCTCCAAACATGAGCTATAGGGATTCATAAGGTTTTAAAGGATGCTCTTGAAAATTAGAAAAATATGCAAGTAACATATTTTTAGTCCTCCCATTATTACTAGTTTTGCTTTCTGCATTTTCAGTTACCTATGCTCAACTGCAAGTATTAAATAGAAAATTTCATAGAGGAGCAATTCACAAGTTTTAAATTACACATTGTTCTGAGTAGCATGAGGAAATCTTTAGCCATTCTGCTCTGTCCCATCCTAGACATGAATCATCCTTTTGTCCACTGTATCCACGCTGTGTCTGCTACCTACCACTTAGATACTTGGTAGCCATCTCGGTTATCACATGTACTATCCTGGTATTCAGTGCTTGTGTTCAAGTAATCCTTATTTTACTTCATACTTGCCCCAAAGCTGAAAATTCGGATATGCCAAAAAGAAGCCTGATTAGATGTAAAAGCTGAGGAACGTGCTATGTTGAACATGGACTTTCAATGCAAAGCCTAGCACAAAATAAACTGTCAATATATGTTGTGGGAAGAATGAATTGGGATTTCCAAGTGGAAGATAGAAATTTTCTAGCTATTCTGACCTCTTCTACCATCACTCCATACTTTGCCACCTTTAATATAAAAGATTTCTGCTTACTCTTCTTTAGCTTTCAAATCCTTTAAACATACTATTCTTTCTCTCTTCCCTGCTCTCTCATGGTTTTGCTCCTGACTCTATGGAGTACATATGGGTCACAATCACAAGCAAGTCTCTGTAAAAAGAAACTTTAGAATCATTCCTTAGTACTTCTAGAATGGGCTAACCTATACTGTCCACACCGAAAGAAGGGTTGAGGCAAAGATCTGAATCAATTTTTTCCTTTGTTTAATTGGGGAAATATATTCACTGATTTTATACATGAAATGGCCCACCATATATTTTCTACTTATTGAAAACTAGAGGCCCGATGCATGAAAATTCATGCAAGAGTAAGTCTTTCTTCCCCCAGCTGCCAGCACTGGCTTCCCTCTGGCACCCGGGACCCAGACTGGCTTCCCTTGGGCCGCCCACAGACACCTGGGACCCGGGCTGGCTTCCTTCCGACCCCGGCTTCGTCAGGAAGGATGTCCAGAATGATGTCCGGAAGGACATCTGGTCTAATTAGCATATTACCCTTTTATTATTATAGATGCTTCTTGTGGGTTGGTGTATTAATCATAAAATATATAATATATTTCTATAGCTGTGGCTATGCAGCATGTTGGTAATGTTGATTTCAATGCTGTTCAACAAATTGATATAGTTAGGGGAGAAAGAATGACATTGAATAATTCATTTAGGAGGTAAGAGAAATGATTAGAGCTAATAGCAAAATTTTACATATATAATATAAGCAATGCCTGACAAAAATATCACAAATCATGAGATAGTTAAATTAAAGCAAAAATTCTCACATAGAATTTCAAAAGTACCATTTAGATTTTATGGACTTCAATCAAATCATTTATGTTTCTGGGTTACTTTTTGAACACATGCAATACTTATTTCAAGATGCATTAAAAATGATATAAATGAAAGTGGAAAATAAGCCAGAGTTTTATGAATTTCTTTGTAATGAAATATTTCTAACTTCCATTATTCAACTTTTAGGACTTTCCAATTAATGTTTAAACAAAAGAGCTGTTATTTGCTATTTAATTTAATCAGGTATAATTGATAGATTTTTAAAATTTTTGATACATTCTTAGATATTTTCAAAATAATATTTCCTTGACTTTTCATATAATTTTGAAACATCCCTGAACTTATTCAGGTTACCATTTTCCAAGTTGTAAAATAAAGACACCAAAACAATTAATAACCTAAAAATTGAAACGTGAAATGTAATTTGGTCTGTCACAGTTATCTGACCGAATATTGTTAGATTAACTGAATATATTTAGAATGTCTTTAGAAGAACTGCTCTCTGACTGAAAACAAGACACCTTGACAAAAAAAAAAGAATGCAAAAAGTAATAGTCAAGGTTAGTCAATATTTTTGAATAGTGGAATTGTTATTCACCAACACCTGCCATATGTCCCCAATTTGGAAATGAAAAGAGTATAGGAAAAGTATAATACATTCTATATCTTCCTAGAGATTAGTACAGTAGTCCCCCCTTAATCACAGGAAATACATACAAGCCCCCCAGTGGTTGCCTGAAACCTCAAATAGTACCAAACCCTATATACTATGTTGTTTCCCATACATAGATACATACATGCATACATGAGCCTGCATTGTATTGCAATTACCTGACTACTGTGAATTCTTCTAGATTGGAAACTCCTTATTTTATTTATATTGTATATATCTAACTTAGTGACTATATACCATAAGATGCCTAATAAATATTAAGTAAATGAATGAACAGTCCTTCAAACAATAGCTTTAGCTTTTATGTCTGCATAAAAAAGCATCTTAGAAACAGGGAAGTGTATGATTCCTTGTAGTTCTTACGAAGCATGTAACTGAGTTTAAGAGGTAGCTATCATTCTATGTAGAGAGGGAAAAACAAAACCAGGTAAATCTTTCCACATGGCTTATTCTACACCCACCCCACCCCACATGCATACTTTAAGGAGAAGCATCATTTGGAGAATCCAGTCTCTCCAGGGTAAACTCTAACATTCCCAGGTCTTGGAAGGTGAGAGGATAAAGAAGTATCTTTCTAGGGGAGACCAGTCAAATCATAAGAGTCTTTATCAACCACTGTCCCAACAAGCCTTTTGTGTTGCCCTGATAATATTCTGCCATTGCCAGTAAGGCAACTGGGCTGTTGCTGGTGATTTCCCTGGTGAGGAGGCATGCAGTGATCTTCCCAAATAAACAGAGGCAAGAGACAAGAGCACAACATACTAGTTTTCCTTCAATCCATCTCCTTTCCCTGCAGCCTCTGTCGGCTCCAAAGGGCCGGCACCATCTACCTGCCCCCACCACCTAACACACATATCAGTTTCAAGATGGACTCCAATCTGTTCAATCTATTAAGTCCTAGGATCCATAAATCTGTTCCACTTCTCTAAATTCTGTAGGGATGCATTTAATGAGAGGAGACAACAGCCTATGATAGATGGCCAGTCTTGAAAGTGACAAAATCTTTCATAACAGAGATGATGTGTAGGTGGAAGAATCTAAAAAAGAAAAGTCATATATTTAATTTTTAAACAGTTTTGGTATTAAAACAACTATTATTTTGCATTTTATATTGTGAACTAAAGTATTCGTTAGAAATTATGGAATAGTGCTTTTTTTAAAATATATTTTTAATGATTTCAGAGAGGAAGGGAGAGGGCAGAGAGATGGAAACATCAGTGATAAGAATCATCAATTGGCTGCCTCCCACACGCCCCCTACTGGGGATCAAGCCAGCAACTGGGCTATGTTCCCTGACAGGGAATCAAACCATGACCTCCTGGTTCATAGGTCAATGCTCAACCATTGAGCCATTGCAGCTGGGCTGGAGTAGAGCTTTTAACTTTGTAATTGAGAACCAAAGTGTTAATATTACTTGAAAAGGTCATTGAGCTTGTTGATGGCAGGGTTTGAGCTTGAATTGGATTAGTTGTAGCTGGCCAAGAGCACTTTCCACTGCACCATATTGCTTTCATTAAAATAAGATGAATTCTTAGAAGAACTAATTTAACTCAGATAAATAGGTGAAGCGAATTAAGCAAAAGGAGGCTATATGATAGTGTTAGACAAACAGACCAAATGTGACCAAGATCAGGACACTTTAAGGTGTATTGGACTATGCTTTAATAAAATCTTTAGGTTGAAAGAGACCCTTATTTTCAATCATTTCAAATACATAAAATGATTTTTGTTTAACCCAGTTTTTATGAGAAATGAACATTATAAAATTAGAGCCACTCAAAAACTATAATAAAGACAGCTTTGTTCTTGCAAATTTAACAGTTTAAAGTGACAATTTAATCAGTTGATAAGTTGAATAGGCATATGTTGTTCAGTGCAATCACCTTTGGTTTGATAAAGTGTTTATATGGATTCCATTCTGGGGTGAAGCACAACTAGAAATCCTGAACTAGGTTATTCCTTTCCATCATACAGGTTGTATTTTTTTTTGGGGGGGAGGTGGGGTTGGAGGGGTTCCAGCTTTTGGTTCATTGGTGCTGATTATGTGTTATACAAATTACTGTTGAAAATGATTCTTTGATAGGTGATTGCAATCAGGGTGGTAATATATAATTTTGATAATCAAGGAAGTTTGATTAATTTCAGTGTTGATGGTAGCATTCCCACACTAGAATGAAATGCCATTTACTGTCATTTGGGAAAATATCCCACAGTGAATTGAGCACTTGTTGAAGTCCTCCAAACTTTGAACTGAAGTTATCTAATATTTCTAGTTATTTCTATTGATGAATATAAATAATGTTTCCATGCTTTCAAAAGTCTAAATCCCCAAACTCAGTATCCTATATAATAAAGAGGTAATATGCCATCACTCCAACACACAAGATGGGCGCCTCCATGTGGACACAAGCTGGCCAGCAGCGGAGGGCAATTGGGAGGGAAAAGGCCTGCAAGGAAGGGCAATTGGGGGCAATCAGGCCTGCAAAGGAGGGCAGTTAGGGGCAACCAGGCCAGCAACGGAGGGCAGTTAGGGGTGACCAGGTCAGCAGGGGAGGACAGTTAGGGGTGACAAGGCCAGCAGGGGTGGGCAGTTAGGGGCAATCAGACTGGCAGGGGAGGGCAGTTATGGGCAATCGGGCCAGCAGGGAAGCAGTTAGGCATCGACCAGGCTGGCAGGCAGAAGCAGTTAGGGGCAATCAGGCAGGCAGGCAGGCGAGCGGTTGGGAGCCAGCAGTCCTGGATTGTGAGAGGGATGTCGGACCAGGATAGGGCCTAAATGGGCAGTCAGAAACCCCTCAAGGGGTCCCAGATTGGAGAGGGTGAAGGCTGGGCTGAGGGGAAAAAAACCCCACGCATGAATTTTGTGCACCGGGCCTCTAGTAATATATAAAAGCACACTAAGAAAGATATTCCAAAATGGTACTATTTAAAACCATTATTTTTCCTTCCTTTCTTCCTTCCTCCAAAACCTGGACATAAACTGGGCCAATCACTATTATATATATTTTAGCGTTCATTCTAGAATCATCATGACTGTTGTTGTTGTTTTTTAATTTGCAACTACAAGTACCTAAACTAAACAATAGGAACTGAACTTTTTTTCCCAGAATCATCATGACTGTTGTTTTTTTAATTTGCAACTAAAAGTACCTAAACTAAACAATAGGAACTGAACTTTTTTTTTTTAATTGACTTTAGAGAGAGGTAGGGAGAGGAAGAGAGAGATAAAAACAACAGTGATGAAACAGAATCATTGATTGGCTTCCACCTGCATGCCCCCTACTGGGGATCAAGCCACTAACCTGGGCAAGTGCCCCGACTGGGAATCAAACCTTGACCTCCTGGTTCATAGATTGATGTTATACCACTGAGCCATGCTGGCCAAGGCTCAACCATCTTTTAAATTTAAGTCATTGCTACTCCACATAGACATCACAACAATATTTACCATCTAACTAAATTTGTTATCTTAAGTTTCAAATTTCCCTTCTGATTCCTGATGATGATATTAGTTTCCTTAGTTAATTTGTTCTCCTAATTTTTGTTTGCTTTTCAAACTTCCAAAGCCACCTCCAAACTCCATCATCCCCAATCATGGTCGCCCTGGATTCTTTCAAGAAAATATGGGCAGTTGGAAGAGATGCTCCACATGCTGCCATAACTAGCCACACCTAAACCTGCGCCCTGTGCCTCACCTCCTGTTTCTGTGAATATTGTCACTCTTCTTCCTTCCATTTATCCAAAGGCTTTCTTTTTGAAATAATTAAATTTATTTTTCTTTCATATTAACTTATTTCTTCCTCTCTACTGAATCATTTATATTGCCAAATCATTAATCTATAAAATTATCCATTTTTATAAAAACGAGAACAAACCAAAGCAACACAGCCCTCATTTAACCTCACATCACCATCCAGTTATCACCCCAGAACTCTGTTCCTGTGGATAGAATGAGACTTCTACAGTTGTCTCCAAGTGCTCCATCCACTTGTACTCCTCTAGGTTGACCTTGAAAACAATATAATCTAATTCACATTCCCCACATTCTACCAAAAGAGCTCTGTAGGGGTTATCAATTATCTCCATTTTAGTGAATCCAAAGTATGTTTTCAATCTTCATTTTTCTAAACTTTTCCTCAGCAGTGGACAGAATGGATCATTTTCCTCATATTAATATCCTCTTTTACCTTGACTTCTTTGTTTTCTTCTTACCTCTCTGGCTGCTCTTTCTCAGACTACTTTGTAGGTTCAAGCCTCAAAATGCTGGAGAGCCTGAGAGCTCAGTCCTCAGAACACTAGTTTTCTATATATCACTTATCGTCCAGACAATCTCATCTAGTTTGCTCACTGTCATTAAAAATTACTTTTATGTTTACATATATATTCTCATTCTTTACCCTGACCTACAGAATTATACATATATCCACTGCCAATTTGACCCTGTATTTTTAGATGTCTAATACTTATTTCAAAAATTTCTTCATTAAGGCTCACCCAATGTATGGCTCTTGTATTCTTATGCATCTCATGGAATGATCTTTAATTGCACAAACCCAGTTCATAAGCAAGCCTGCCAGTTCCAGCTAACCACTAATCACTGATTTAAGCATTTGGATTAAGTCCAAAAACCCATAATCTCCCGTCCTGACTCTAACAAGATATACAGTAGGTCATCCTGCCCTATTCCTGGGAGTTGGACAGCTTTCTCCTCATATTCAGCGCTGCTCTGAGTAGGTGATAAGACAAAGGGGAGCAAAATGCCACTGAATTACCTAAAGTTTGGGAAATAGTTTTGTTTTCCTTATCATTATATGTTATATTTTCTATTCATAAATAGTTTTTCTTAAGGTCTAGTGTTTTTATTTTGATTTTGTCTGTTTGTTTTTTTCTTGATTAGGCACTTGCTTGGTTTCTGCAACATCTTAACTGGTTTCTAGAGTTCTCACAAAGCTCTTTGGGTCCTTATGTCATTGTTAATTTGGTGTCTCAGTGGGGGGAAATGAGGGCTTGGAGCTCCCTAATTTGCCTTATTGCAGATGCCACTTGTCAGTTATCTCTCTTTATTTTTATTTGAGCCATTCTAATAAGTGTGTAATGGTATCTTGTTTTTGCTTTAATTAGTAATTCTCTAGTGACAAATGATGTTGAGCATTTTTACATGATTATTTGTCACATGTTTATCTTCTTTGTTGAGGGTTCTTTAGAGATCTTTACCCACATTTTAATTGGTTTATTTTCTTATTACTGCATTTGAAGAGCACTTTTATATAACAGCTTTATCATCTTTTTGAAAATATTTTATCCCAGTCAGTTTCTTGGTTTTTTTTTTTTCTCTTTAAACAATACCTGTCACAGAACAGAATGTCTTGATTGTAAGAAATTAAGTTATATATTTTTAATTTAACAAACCATTGCTTTTTAGTATTTACTGGTTCTCTTTAATTCTTAATTTATTATCTCATGTGATGCTAGAGAGATTTTTGTTTCTTGACTTTCTCCCTCATTAAAATAGTAAACTCCTTGAGAGTAGGTGCATTGTTCTGTTCATACTTTGCCCCTATAACTTTTCATACTATGACCCTATAACAATGTCACGTAGGTGCATTCAATAAATAGATGAAGAATACTTTGATAATTATATGAGTACATTATATATAAATTCCTCATGACATATAAATACATGTATAAATATAAAGTCATGGTCTAAGCCAGTGGTCGGCAAACTGTGGCTCGTGAGCCACATGCGGCTCTTTGGCCCCTTGAGTGTGGCTCTTCCACAAAATACCGACTTCTGTGCATGGGCCACGATTGAAACTTCGTGGCCCATGCACAGAAGTCGGTATTTTGTGGAAGAGCCACACTCAAGGGGCCAAAGAGTTGCATGTGGCTCGCGAGCCGCAGTTTGCCAACCACTGGTCTAAGCCAATAGTTTCTAAAATTTAATCACACCTCTATCAATTAAAAATTAATTTACCTATTTACTACAGTCTAATATAAACCATGATATAATAACCATTTGTATAAATATAAGTATCTGATAGGCTTTTAAAATATTTTAATATATTTTTATTGATTTCAGAGAGGAAGGGAGAAATAGAAACATCAATGATGAGAGAGAATCATTGATCAGCTGCCTCCTGCATGCCCTCTACTGGGAATCAAGCCCGCAACCTTGACCAGAATTGAACTGGGGACCCTTTAGTCTGCAAGCCAATACTCTATCCACTGAGCCAAACCAGCTAGAGCTAAAATTTTAAATAAACCTTAGAAACCACCACCTAAAGCCATATGTTCTACTATTTCCCATCTATATATATAAAAGCCTAATATGCAAAGTGTTCCCTTGGGAGTTTGATGAACAGGGAGTTCGATCACTCACTATGATGTGTGCTGACCACCATGGGGCGGCGTGGAATGGAGGGAGGCCCTGGCTGGCAGCTGGCAGCTGCTAGGGACCCTACCTGTGCATGAATTCTGTGCACTGGGCCTCTAGTTTTATATAAAACAGGTTAATATCACAACCTTAATCTGGAACTTTCAAGCATGTAATGACAGATATCATAGGAATAGTAGTGCTGCATGAAGGATAGATGTGAAGCATATTTCTAAGTCTTTTCTATTTAACCTGTTTCTAATTTCAGACCTTTTATTTGATCCCATGGTTTCTCTTTATATTGATTATAAAACAATACATTACTTTTATGTTTTCATGGTCAGATCAGGTATTTACCTACTGTGAGATTATTTGTTATCTTGCTCTTCCTTATCATTCAACACATCTTGGAAATGGCAGAGGTCAATCTAGTATATCAGAAGAGGAAAGTATTAAAATTTGGCTAGAGATCCCTATTTTCTATAAATCTTGAGTAAGTTATGCAGAGCTGCTCAGATGCCACTGTTTCACAGAATGTTCTAGTAATTTGAAAGTTAGAGTTTATGAAATATTTGCCACTTTTTAAACAATGTATATATATTTAGGAAGAAAGTTCATGTTGAGTAGTGTCCTCCCAAAATGTATGTCCATCCAGAAACTGTAAATGTGACCTTATTTAGAAATAAATTTTGCAGATATAACTTGATATGATAAGACTTTGAGAATTCTAACTATCATCTTGGACTTTCAAGTTAATTTGAAGATATATTTGTAACATATCTTAAGTTTAAAATAAATGATAAAATTACATTATGAGAGAGAAACATATTTTATTTAAAATTTTATTAGCTTGATGTATAGTATGTATATAGTATAATATATATATCTATGCCTGCAAATTGCACACTTGTCTCATGTCCTCCTACAAATATCACGAACAGAACTGTTGGAAAGAATTCTGTTGGGTCCACAAGGAAATCTTTCCCTGAACCCCAAAATTTGAACTGGAGAGCCATTTGTTGAAATGTTAAATGCCTGAAGGAGAGATTTCTTAATGCTTCCCTTCCTCTGGGGCCTGAAATTTAAACATATACCAGGGTAACGGTTCTTGTGATTTAGGTTTCACTACTTTACTTTTATTTCACTTTTAAATTCAAAATTACTCTTTCCTCTGATTAATTTTTAATATGTTATTTACTTGAAAATTAAGTACAGTGTAATATAGTTGCCAAGAAGTAGGCCAAGGGAATGAGTGAATAGTAGATTTCCTGTTAACAATTCTGCATGATATATGGCTTGGAAAAATAATCAATTTTGATTGGAGATACTGTCTCCAGGGAAGCTGGTAAAAATGAGCTTTCTTTGCTTCTTAAAGCAATATTTTTGAAGCTACAGAAATTGGGGTCATAAAGGGTTGATAGTTATTCTTTGGGGGCTTCCTCCTTATTACATCTGTAACTCTACATATCATTTAAAAATATGTACTTGCTCCATTGCTTCAGAGAATTTGCATGTCTTAAAAATAATTGCCGAGTTTTTTGCTTTTTGTTCTTTTATGTTTGTTGGTTTTACACTAAAATATCAGAGTCAGGAATATATCAAAACTGAAGTATTGGCCAAGCACAATTTGTGACTAATACTGGTACTCAAGAGTTTTCACTATTGAAGGTAAAAAATATATATATTTTATAAACATAAAAATTGCCCTAGTCAGTTTGGCTCACTGGATAGAGCGTCGGCCTGGGGACTAACGGGTCCCAGGTTCGATTCCGGTCAAGGGCATGTGCCTTGGTTGCAGGCGC
>NW_005367952.1:896947-902834 GCF_000412655.1 Myotis brandtii
GACCTTTAACTCTTTTTAAAAAAGTAAGAAAAATGAGTTCAAAGGTATGTTTATTCCAGATATATGTCTTCCTAATAATCATCCATTTAGGTAGGGTCTCCACATTTCATTTTGTTGCTTCTACGTAGAATTGCTCATCACCAACTCTATCACACATTACAAGGAGAAGTCTCTCTTTTGCATCTGTATCATTATACATCTTCTGTTTACACCTGTACATTATACCCTGCATCCTCTGCCTTTCAGGAATTTAAATATGGTGATAAATAAGACTTTTGTCTTATTCTTGTTTATATATTTTTTTGCATGTAGTAAAACCTGCTAAATAGTATGCTCAATAATTTTTGAATGAATGAATTAGGCTAAGCAGATGTTTGCCCCATTTCTATCCCCCCCCCCTCTCTCTCACACACACACACGGTGGTTAGGAGCTTAAAATCCTTTTTATTGTTGCGGATGTATCTGACTTTTCCATGAATTTATATGACTTATATTTTTGAAAAAAAAGGACAATAAACTAAAAACAAAACAAACACCCCCCCAACACACACACATACACACACACACACACACACACACACACACACACACACACATTTCTTCTCCTCTCCTGATCAATGAACAAATAGAATTCTTGAGGTGAGGAGGTTGGGACAGTACTTTTTCTGCAGAACCATAAAAGGGTATGATCTATAAATTTATCTTACACTCTTCTTACAAGAGAAGGCATTTCTCTCATCCTGACTACAGGGAGACGTTCTGTTTTAATGTATTGGTTGTGTATTGTGGCCAATGATGACTTTATAGGCACTGCCTTAATGATACTGGATTTAAAATGAAGGGAATGCCTCTATTTTCTATAGAACTAATATTATGACCTAGTATTCAAAGAGGGCCTGAAATAATTCAATTTCTAATTGATTTTGGATAAGGTTCCCTCATAAGAGAGGTCCTGCCATGATATTATAGAATTTTAGATGACTGGTTAACAAAGAAAGGGATTTTGAGGTAGGATACCTTGAAGGATGAAAAGTCAAGAGGGATTGTGTGGGATAGAGAATAGAGGTCATTTTCATATAGAACAAAGGGATTCGTTAAAGACAGTGATGCACACATTTTGCATTTGTAGCATGCTTAAGAATACTGGATATTTTTAGTAGCCCATATAAACTGATTAAATATCTCATAAAAATGTTAGATGACAAAATAATAAATATAATACAATCACCATTGCACTATAATAGCATCCCAAATTATCTATAAATGTACCCATGATATTGCACAGGTGAATTGGTGGTCCTTTCAGTATTGTATTGCTCTTTGAATTGAATTGTTTATTGCCCCAACCAAGCTTTCTTATATACTCACTAGGTAATTATTATTGATCCCAGGAAACAAGGATTTGTCTTCAGTGGTGGTTTGACAAACATTTCCTGCCTCTGCCTTATAGCAAATCATATCCTACTCTACCCCACACTGAATGAGCTCTATTGCCTAAATAGTCTCTCTGACTGGCCTCATCATAACATCAAGTATTCTTAATTATATAAAAATTCATTTTTAAAAAGGATCAAAATTTGGTCATATATCTTTAAGCATTTGCTGCTCACTGATGAAGAAACACTGTAGTATATATATATTGCATGCTGAAAAGTTTATTCTATCTGAAGTCTATAAGAAACTGAGTGGTTGAAGTTCACCTAGAAATTTGAGTGATAAGTATTTGAATGGGAATAAAAAGGGATCTGATTGTCAAGTGTCTTGAATGCCTCATTAAGAAAATTAAATTCTCTTTGTTAATGGCATTGTGATTGTTGGGTTCCCTAAGATAGAAATCAACAGGAAACTCTAGAGAGATTTCTAGACAGATTTTATTAAACTTATGCTTGAGCACAAGGGAGGCAGCACAGAGGAAAGTAAGGTCCTATGAATTGACTCAGGGCTGGCTCTGCTTGGCTGCGTTTATAAGCTAGAGACAAAGTGGACTTGCATGAAAAGGTGGGCTTTTTGAAAAGCAGTGGGCTTGTAGAATTTTCCAAATCAAGTTATTAGAATAAAGCAGTTAGAAGGGAAATTAGACATTTTCCATAAAAAGTGGAGGCGTGGTTGCCTTTTTGTGGGCTTATCCAGTGTTTTTCCTGGCCATCCGGCATCCTTGGGATCCCAGTGAGGGGCAGCAGGGTGGTTGTTCATATCTGGTGTCTTTGGGATCCCAGACCCAGGTCCCTATGCTGCCTCATCTTTACTAAACAATGAGAAATGTGTGTAGTCAAACAAGGAACCAACTATGCTTTTGGCAGATGAATCTGTGAAGGGAAGTATACTATATAGGCCAGGATGAAATGGGGAAGTCAAAGACAGGGTGTTCCATTAGAATGTTGCCTTCAGAGCAAGTACTATTTTTAGTTTAAATAGAAGGGACGACTGAGGAAATAAAACGAAAGGAGTTTCTATGAAATTTACAGAAAACAGTCCAACACTGCCTGGGATGCTAAAACCATACACTTGCTGTGTTTGTTACCATTTGCTATGGTAATGAAGCCTGAGACGATGTCCCTTTCATCATTATCACATCAACAATTCAATTCTCTCTAAAGTTTGTTTAGATTATGATCCAGTTTGAGGATATCAATAAAGTATGACCAAGAATATTTTTTGTATTATACTCTCCAAAGCGAATTATTAGGTGCTCTATGGCGGAGTGGGGGGGAGGGGGGAAGAAGACTGCTAGACTGCCCTTGCACAAGCCTTTGTGGAATGCAGAAAACTATAAATTAATAGCATTGTTTCCTCAGCCTGATGTGATTTAATGGTAATCAATGTCACTTACCAACTCATTAAAAAGCCTTCTTCACAGCTCATCAAAAACTAAAGCCTGGGGGAGTTGAACCTTTCCAGTCAATTAAAAGACAAAGCCACCAACATTTTTCCAAATGAACATATAGTATAATACCTAAGTGCAACTATTTGTTAGTATTTGGAAACTCTGCTTTAATTTGAATCATTTTAGAAAGAGGTTTACTCTAAATAAAGAAAATATATATATATATATTTCTATTATTCAAAGACAGTTTAAACTCCCTGTACTTACAAACTAAACCAAGAAATTTAGAATCGTCATATAAAGTCTGCCTTCTAAATTGCAAAAACATCCTGTTCTCATTGTTAAGGGCATTTTTAGTTTGATCTTCTTCAAAGTTTGGAAACAAAACTAAAAGACTATGATTATATAATAAAAGAATTGTACAATTACGTATTGTTGATCAAAGCAAGTATAATCCCCCCCCCAAAAAAACTAAAATCTGAATTAAATTTCTTAATTCTGTGAAGTTTTCTTTTTCATGCATTAGAGTTTTGTTTTCTGTAGCCTAAATGACTATACAATCCACCATATTTTCTTGGAAATATGATCTTAACTACACGGAGCATTTGTGAGATTTGTGGGGAAAACATACTTCCCTAAATAAAATTTACTTTTCCCTCCCCCTGGGTCTTTATGAACTTTTTCCAAGGGGAAATAATGTTTTAAAGGGATGAAATAAGGGATCTGAGAGCTACATAACTCTCCAAGTATACCTGAAGGCTCCCCATTGCTTCCAAGTGTGGAGAATTGCTGGAGATGAAATAGAGAGAGGATTTATTTCCTGTATTTTAAGGGCATGCAGTTACAGCCAGTTTCACTGGAGCAAATCTTTCTGCTTTATTTTAGGGAAAATTTAATTGCCAGATGCACAGGAAACTTTTTATGTCTCTTCAGAAAAACAAAACAACAAAACAGTGTTTCCAAAATAGCATTGATTCAGTGTAATAGAAAAAAAAAAATCCACTTGGTAAGCTTTCTTCTCTTTCTCGCCAATAATATTTTTAAAGTAGATATATGAAAGAAACTGTTATAGCAATTCCATATTAGAAACCCATATTAGAACACTGACTTATGTTCAAGAGAAAACCGTAGCCCAAAATGGCATCACTTGTGGTAATGCTCAAGATATCAAACCTGGACTTAATACCTGGGAAAAAAATCCACTTGGTAAGCTTTCTTCTCTTTCTCGCCAATAATATTTTTAAAGTAGATATATGAAAGAAACTGTTATAGCAATTCCATATTAGAAACCCATATTAGAACACTGACTTATGTTCAAGAGAAAACCGTAGCCCAAAATGGCATCACTTGTGGTAATGCTCAAGATATCAAACCTGGACTTAATACCTAATCTAACCGCAGTTTTGACCTTCACCAGAAATGTAATTTTAATCAATGAATCTGGAATTTGCTGGCCAACACCAATAAGGTAATCTGTTACATGAGTCCTCTCATGCCCTATAGGAAAAAGAGACAGGCAATCTATGTGATAGAACCAAACCCTAACCCATACTTTTCTCTCCAAAAGAATTTCCGGCCTAAAAGTAATCTCTTCTTTTCTTTTGCTAACAACTCCCTTGCCCCACCCTTCTTCCTATGAAAAAAAATTGAAGAAATTGAGACCTAGATCATGTATTCCAGATCTATTTAGTGTGGGTATAAGCTTAAAATGCATGCACTATAGAACCCCACATTCTTATTCAGTAAAATGCATTAACTTGTGTAGATATTTCACAGATATATTGTTTTTGTTAGTTCTTGAAAATTTTGAAATTAATTTGAAAACACACATTGTTACCTGTCAATTCTTAGAGGAACACAATGCCACAAACTACTAAATAAAAGAACGACTACTCTGTAAACCCTCCTTTTTCACTGAAACAAAGAGAATATCTGGATGGTCTTTATTAATATTTTTTGTCTTTTGTTATTGTTTTAGTTGTTTATGTGAATAAGCCAACTGTTTGGCAAGGACACAAATGAATAAGATTTATATGATGAAAAATTTTCTGGCAAAACACCACTCAAGAGAGAATATATAATAAAAAACCAAATCTCTGCAATTTATAAAATTGGAAATCTATTTTACAAAAATGTAAATAGTTTGAGAAGTTGGTATTATTGCAACTCTGATTCTATTTGTTTTTTTGTGGGTTTTTTTTTTTTTGGTCTTTAATATATTGCTAAATAGGTCTTCTATTTCTCCAGAAAAATATTTGACATAAGTAAAATAATTTTAATTGCAATAAGACATTTGATTGATTAGACCTGTCTGGTATTCATTGTAATTTCATTTACTTTGGATGCAACATCAGTGTTTTCTTTTTTATGAAAATCTTTTAATCCATTTTTGTGAAAGGCTTACAGGGACTCTAATACTAAAATATGTTCAATACAACCTTATTAGTGACTGTAAAACATTTTGTTCAATTAAATTTTAGCTTCAAGGTTTATGTAACATTCATTCATTAAATAATCATATATTGATTATGTTTTAGACATTGTGCTAGACAATGAGAATGCAAGCATAAATAAGAAATTAAAAATAAACAATTATCACAAAATAGGATCATTCTATAGAAGAGCAATTATCACAAAATAGGATGCGTTCTGTAATAGAATTTGATACAGGGTATTATGAGAACATTCACATGAGGAGAGTTGGTTTCATTTGGTGTTTGCACTAAATTGCATAATTCCCCCTCAGAATTCATGTCCATATGAAACTTCAGAATGTGGCCTTATTTGGAAACTAGTGGCCCAGTGCACAAATTCGTGCCCATTGAAAGGAAATTAATTAGAAGAAATATTTTATATTGCTATTTGCCCTTTCTCTATAATAGAAATGTCAACCAAATTCATGACTGACAATGACAGATCAAACACACATAAGCGATTGGTGCCAGCGAAAGCTTTATATATATAGATAAACTTGCTTAATTAGACCTGCTTTCTGATTTAGCTAAACTTTTTCCAGCCCAGTGAAGCACCCCAACTTCTCTTTCAGGTAATTGTCAGCAATAC
>NW_005367952.1:903154-911774 GCF_000412655.1 Myotis brandtii
TAAAGTGTAAAATGTTTGCACCTGGCTATAAAGCAAGTCATGTTCCTGGGCTGAAGAAACTCCAAGGAGGCTAGTCACTAGGGAGAGGAAGCCAGGTGTTGCTACATGCTATCATTATGCAGCACCCACAACCACCCTTTCTGGGTTGTGCTGGGCTTTGGGCCGCATTTTGTGCCATGGGGTTTCGGCAGCGTTGGCTGCAATTTGGTGGGATGTTGCTCTGGGGTGGTGCCAGGCATGTGTCCCACTTGGGAGAAGCTGAAGTTGCTTTGTGGGTGCTAGTTCAGTGATGCCATTTATTGTTAAATGGCCTGTTGCTAGGGAGAGGAAGCCAGGCATCACTATATGACGTCATTACCCGTTGCCCACAGCCACAGTTTCCGGGCTGGGGTAGGCTGGGCTGTGGGCCACATTTTGTACCATTGGGTCTCAGCAGCGTCAGCTGTGATTTGGTGGGCTCTAGCTCCGGGGAGGTGGCGGGGCCTGTGTACCACTTTGGGAAAGCTGAGTGATGCTTTGTTGGCGCCAGGTCTGTGGTGCTGTTTCTCTGTAAATGGCCAGTGCGCATCATTGCAGCTCCTGCATTGAGCATCTGCCCCCTGGTGGTCAGTGCACATCATAGTGACTGGTTGGATGATCAGACACTTAGCATATTAGCTATATATATATATACTCATACACACACACACTAGTGGCCCGTTGCATGAAGATTCACGCAATAGGCCTTCTTTCCCCTGGCTGCCGGCACTGGTTTTCTTCTGGCACCCAGGACCCAGGCCTTTGGTCCAGCTGCAGTCCAGGCTTGGCTTCTCTATTCCGGCCGCAGCAGTGAGGCTTGGCTTCTCTGCTCTGGCTGCTCCCAGTCCCTCCTTTTTTTTCCAGCCCCTCCTTGAGCAGAGGCCAGGGCTGACGGGAAGCTTGGCTTCCTTCATTGCCAGGAGCAACCCAAGCCTCCTGCTCGCTCCAGCTCCGTGGCTGCCACCATCTTCAGTCGTCTTCAGTCTTTGCTCCGCGTCTGTGTATGCAAATTAACCACCATATTTGTTGGGTTAATTTGCATACTCATCCTGATTGGCTGGTGGGCGTAGCAGAGTGACACCAATTTGTGTGTTTCTCTTTTATTAGTGTAGATAGATAGTCTTTGCAAATGTAATCAGTTCAGTTAAAATCCAGTCATAGGATTGGGAGGAAACCTAAATCCAATCTAACAGGTGTTCTGATTATGAAGAAGAAAATTTGGGTACAGGGGCACAGAGGGAGAAGGAGGCAGAGATTGGAGTTATGCTGTCCTGAGTCAAGGAACTCCTGGGGCCACTGGAAGCTGAAAGAGACAAAGAAGAGAGCTGATCTATAGTGTTTTCTGTTATAAAGGCAACCCAAATAATAATAAGATAATTCTTGGTAGATTTTTGTCATTCTCTGAACATCCTTTTATTTCAGCTATCAGGACCCAAGTGCTAATTCCAAAGTATTTCCTGGGATGTCAGATCAATCAAAATGCCTGGTGTTCTAATGTACTTTTTTAAAAAAATTAATTGATTTTTAGAGAGAGAGGAAGGGAGAGGAATAGAGAGATAGAAACATTGATGAGAGAGAAACATTGACAAGCTGCCTCCTGCACAGCCCCTACTGGAGATCAAGCCTGCAACCCAGACATGTGCCCTGACCTAGAATCAAACCAGTGACCTCTTGGTTCCTGGGTCAATGCTCAATCACTGAGCCACACCAATTGGGCTTACTCCATTTTTTTCCATTCAATATTTATGGATACTGAATGTATATTTTCTTAATAAAAAAAATAAATAAATCAAGTTTCTTGGTTGCTGTGTTTTAGCTGTGCATTTCTTAATTTATGCACACTTTTAAAGGTCAGCCATGACACTATGTGTGAAAGAATAAATACAACCTCTAAAATGAGTGGTGGTTAATTAAAAGTAAAAAGAATGGTAAATTTGAATTTTTACATTTTTTTTCCTGCTTGGAGGGTTCTCATTTTTTAATAAGTGTTTGAGACAAATGCGTATTAATGCTGGTTGATGAAGGTATTAAAAGAGAGAATGAACCTTATTTGTGAAAAATATTTCAGAAGGAAATATATAATTTCTCCACAGGTAATTTTTACTTACAAAGAGTTCTGCAAAAAACGTATTTTGCCAGTTTTAATTATCTGACCATTAAGAAGAATGGTTTTCTTTTGCAGACAGCTAAGAGAATTCCCAGCACTTGAATGTGTTTGGAGAGCCCAAAACGAGTTATTACTTTATTTTTAATTCAAACTTGGCTTAGATTTGCTCCACTAGGAGACATTTTGGAAGAGATTTGGTTTTGAAAAATAATCAGAATAACAGTATTAAGGGCTTATGTTATGCACTAATTGCTTTTATTCCCATCCCCTAATGCCTGAAGATGCCGCTTGGTGATATTTCCAGACTTTTGCAGGTGCCGACTGTTTGAAATGTGCACCTGCAGATTTACATGAATATGCTTCCACGAAGCTCCATGCTGAACAGGATATGGTAAATGCAATCAACATGGATGGACCTAGAGACAGCTGGAGTCAGAGTAGAAAAATGAAAATAACAACAAAAGCAACAGCAACAAAAATCTGGCAAATATATCAATGTAGTTCTCCCTTCGTCGGCTGCGGGAGTGCAGTAGGTATTTTCAGCATAAAATTAGCAGCCTTTGAATTACAAGTAGGAGAGAAATCGCAGCCTCCTCAAATCAATAGCACCACTAAAGTAAAATGGAATAATGATATATAATCCCAGGTGCCTCGAAAATAAACGAGGCACACATCTCTTAGGGTCAGCCCTGGAACCCTACCATCAGTCTTGTCTTCTCCAAATCCATGTTCTGTTGCAGCCTTTCATCAAGTTTTATAGATTCTTCATTAAATTTGATTCTTTAATTACAGAAGTTTCCCACTCACATAGGCAATAATTAGCCTCCTCATTATTTCTTACTTGAGTTTTTGCAAATATTTCTGCTACTAAAGCAAGATTATATAAGTGAGACCATGCATAATTTTTAAAATGTAGCTCGATTGACTTAGAACTTATTAAGAAAGACTATCCTTTTTCTATAAATAATTGGTAATGTGTTTGTATTCAGAATGTAAAACCAACTTCTGCAAAGCAGTAAGATTAAGGAACAATCTATTGTCCCTAATGAGATATTAGGAACAATTAACTAAAGAAATCTGCTCAGGAGACTTCAATTGTATTTCACAAACAAGCATATCAAGTCATCAGATACTATATAAAAGCTTTCTCTATGTCATTAGTTGTCAATTAAACAAAAATAAAAGGCATGATTAGATACCACTATATATATAACAACCAGAATGCTTCAAGTTTAAAGGACAGAAAATATACGATTGTGAAATATGAAGTAACATGAATTCTTATTCACTACTGTAGATGGGTTTATTGGTACAATTCTTTGAAAAAACATTCGTATCTTCTATTAAATTTTAACATACTCAATTATAAAACCAGTAGATATGAGTGCCTCTGTGACCAAAAAGACATGCACAGGACTAGTTATAGCAGGTTTACTAGCCGCTATGGGAAACTGAATAAATATACATTAAGACTAACCTGCAAGCCCTAACCTGTTTGGCTCAGTGGATAGAGTGTCGGCCTGTGGACTGAGGGGTTCCAGGTTCGATTCCAGTCAAGGGCATGTACCTTGGTTGCGGGCACATCCCCAGTTGATCGATGTTTCTCTCTCATTGTTGTTTCTAACTCTCTATCCCTCTTCCCTCCTCTCTGTAAAAAATCAATGAAATATATTTAAAAAAAAAAGAGTAACCTGCAAAAGTTTATCATGTTGTATTCAGACAATGTAATAATACATTGCAAGGAAAATAATGTCAACTATCCAGACTTTAAAAGAAAACCTAACTATTCCATTTACATAAAGTTCAAGGACAAGCAAAGCTTATACATTGTGCTAGGAGAGTGTTTTCCTTGGGGTGGGAAAGGAGGCCAGTGTTTAGGAGGAGGCTTAACACTACCTTGGGTATTGGTAGTGGTTTATTTCTTAACTTTGGTGATATTTATGTGAGTGTGTTTAAGTCTATACAAATTCATAGACTTGTGGGCTTAAAACTGTGACATTTTCTTTATGTCTGTGATGCTTCGATTTAAAAAAAATTAAATGCATTACATAAAAAAGGGAAAATAAGGATGAAAAGATCTATAAGCAGAGTCATACGCCTTGCTGTCACTGAGTTCATGGGATTTGCCTCATCTACAAATCTAAAGTGTTGCCTGGAATAGAGATGAAGTTAGAGCTTTGTGGGACAAAGAAGCCAAAGGAATACTCTTAGACAGGGATCCTCAAACTACGGCCCGCGGGCCACATGCAAATACAAATATTGTATTTGTTCCCATTTTGTTTTTTTACTTCAAAATAAGATATGTGCAGTGTGCATAGGAATTTGTTCATAGTTTTTTTTTAAACTATAGTCCGGCCCTCCAACGGTCTGAGGGACAGTGAACTGGCCCCCTGTTTAAAAAGTTACAGTGAACTCCCTGTTTAAAAAGTTTGAGGACCCCTGGTTAGAGATAGGCTGTGCTGCAGAGGAAGGAGTCAGAAATTAAAATAACAAGGTATATACTCTGATTTGAACTACGCCTGTTTTAAGGACCTGGCACATACGCTACCTTCCTCCCTTTAAAATAACTTCAAATACAGAGAACAGCAATAATAACACTAATTATAAAGATTTTTTCTTTGCAAATACATATTTTATGTGCATGTATAACAATTTATGAGGATTGATATTTTGATAAACACCAATTCAATTAATGATTAATTTAGTTATTACAAAGTCCTTTACTTGAGATAACACTTCACAATCCTGGCCTTGGCTAAATCTATCTGGATCTTACATTTATGCATTTTTAGACAGAAGTGCATAGTGTCATACGCTAAACACTAATGATGAATTTAAGAAATACATTCTTGCCAAGTGAAATGGCTTTCCTCAGTTGTTAAAAACGTTTCTCTTAGAAAACATTTGTTCAGTCCTTTCTGAACTTAGGAGAGTTTGAGTTTACTTTTACTATGGGTTTAAGGTATGCTGCAGTAGTTTTATTGATCTAGTTAGATAGCATTAGTTCATTTTTCCAATTTTTACACCAATGGACTAAGCATGAAGACCATGTAGTTAAACTGTCAGTTGGAAATTATTCTAAACTATAATAGTAATCCCTGACTTTATTTATCAATATAGTAAACAAAAATTATTCTGATAACTCCCAAAGCATGCATGGTTGCTTATTTCACAAGGCAGAGAGTACTTTTGTTATTTTTAAAAGTTTATCTAAGTTTTGTCATTTTTACGTGAATAGTATCCATAAACATTCATTCAGGTTCTTCTAATCCCTTAGCAGCAGTTGCATCCGAAATGTGGAGTAGAAGTTTATAATTAAGAATAATAAACTCAAAAAATTAAAATGAGAACTAAACTATGATTCTTATTTTTGGATATTTATACAAAAGAATTAAAATCAAAATTTCAAAGAGATATCTGTACTCCTATGTTCACTGCAGCATTATTCACAACAGGCAAAATATAGAAAAACCTTAATGTCCATTGATAGATTAATAAAGTGATTAAGTCATGGCTCATTCACCAGGTGGAATATTATGCATTCATTAAAATACATTTTTAGAAAACCATTGTGATGACATACCAAAGTGTTTTTTTAAATCCTAAGTAGATAATTATAATATAAAGTTTATGTAAATAATGCCTAAAACAATGTAAAATATTCATAAAAGATATGATTGAAAAGGAACCTACCAAATCAGCAAATACATTTGTTAATTCCAGCATGTCATAAATGCAAGAGTTTCATCAAAAGGTTGATGGAACTTGGGGACTCAGCAAGGGCTGAATTACATATGTTGTTGCCTGTTGGAAATGGCTAAGGACATTTCCCCAAACCTGAAAAGGATGCATAAAATGATTGCTTGCTGCCAGGCAGCTGAGGGCATCTTAATCTACATGTTGTTGTCTCCTACTGGCCAAACACCTGAAGAGCCGAAGGCAGTTCTTCCAATCTGATGATGGATTCTGTATACCTAACCCTACCCTTGGATGTGTATATCTACCTTACCTTAGGACAATTTGTGTTAATAAAAAGCAAAGGGTCCTGAGACAAGGAGAACTTGGTTTCTTCAGCCAAGCTCCTCTGGCCCCCCAAATGCCTTCCAAAATTATGTTTCGTCTCTGGACTCTTTAATCATTTACACACAATGCCTTCTCCAGAGTCCTGAACCCTTCTAGATGCTGGATTAAGACTGCCGGCATTATACATTTACTGATAATTTCTGGTTGATGAGATTATGTGTTTTTTCTTGTTTTTTTGATAAATTACTTCTAAAATGTTAAAAAATATGTATTTTATAAATATGTATAAGTTTTTAGACATTAAATAGAAGAGTCACAATCTAACGTCTATGTATATAAAAAGCCAGTGTCCGTAACAACAAGAACAACTGATGACCAGTCGCTATGATGCCCACTGTGGCCAGCAAACTGGCCTGATCAGGGGGTGGGGCCGTCCGGCCAACCTCATGTGGCCCCTCTCCCCAGTCGGCCTGCCCCTGATCACCCACCCACCCCAAAAGTGGGTGGGGCTGGCTGGCCAACCTCCTACAGCCCCTTCCCCAGCCAGCCCTGCCCCCAATGGGCCCCTACCACCCTGATCAGCCTGCAGCCCCTCGCCCCACCTGACCCCACCCCAGGTTTTCCCCCTCACCCCTATCAGGGGCAGGGGCAGCCGGCCAAACCCCCCTATCCTGATCAGCCTGTAGCCCCTCCCCCCACATGACCCCATCCCAGATCTGCCCCCCCACCCCAAGCAGGCCAACCACCCATTGCCCCTCCCCCAGGCCGCTGGCCCCTGGTCGGCACACCCTATCTTATTCAGGGATGGAGCAGGCTGGCCCACTGCCCATGGCCCCACCCTATGGCTCGCCCCTGATTGGGGGCGGGGCCCACCAGCCAAATCTTCCGTGGCCTCTCCCTGCAGCTGGCCCAACCCTGGTCAGGCCTCAATCAAGGTGGGCCGTCTGGCCAACCTCCTGCCATCTCCTCCTGACAGGCTCAGCCCTGATCTGCCCTGATTGGGGCCGGGCTGGCCAGACCCCACCCATGAATGAATTTGTGCACTGGGCCTCTAGTGAGAGATAAATTAATAGGGTCAAATCAGATACTGTTAACAAAGTCCATAAAAATAATGCCAAATACCAGTAAAGATAAAATATAATAATGAGAGCTATTAACATTCTTTGTACATATGTATTACATTATATACAATGTTCTAAGAGATTTTCATGTATCTGTTTTCTAAATTATGACAATCACCCTCTGACATTAGTATTATTCTCTCCATTTAACATGTAAAGAAAGTGAAGCAATTTATGAATAAGAAAATTGCTTAGCTAGCAAGTGTTGGAGTCAAGATTCAAACAGAGGCAGTCTAGTTTCAATAAGCTAACCCTTAAATTTTTTTTAAATGCAATATTTATGTTTAATATGTTCCAGTATTCCTAATAATTTTTCTTAGAGATAATAAAAAATGACACTAACAGTATTTTAACCTTCAGAGTTTTAGTAAGTTAAAGAAATAATGATTTATACCCACACAAACACATACATATACAAATATAACCATAATGATTAATTTTCATGACTTTCTAAATGCCCTTTGTGAATAACTTACAAAGAATGACTTATTTGCTCTAGAGAAAAGATATGCATTTGTTAATTAAACCTGACTTTATTTATATGACTTGTATTTTAAGGGTGAAATTTTGCCATATAGCTTGTGACAAGGCATTTAAAAACCTAAAGATAGTGATTCAAAAACTGTAAGGACAAAATAATAACAACAGAAATGCTGAAATATATTCAAGCATCTATTTTAGAACCTGAGTCTAGACACACAAGAGTCATTATATGAAACCTAAAGCTTTTTCTTAATTTACCTAATGTGTTTTGTAAGGACCTTACATCAATAAATTCTCAGACAATTCTCTTCCTCAATTCTCAATAGGAATTCTTGCAAAAAAAAGTGGTTAAACAATTTGAAATTTTCATTAATTTCAAGGAACTTCCAATTTTAATTAAAACCATTAATGTCATACAAAAGAGCTTTTCTTTAGTAAGCATTTCATTAACCTTGAATCTTACTCAAAGCACACATACACGTGCACACACACATATTTCTAGATATAAACACATTGCCTAACAGGCCTCTGGTGGACTGAAAGAGTTAATAAAGCTACCAACTGACACAGAATCAGCAAATAATTTATTAGCAACTGAAAGATTATAACAGAATACACAATCCCAAGACAGACCTTTAGAAAACACACTTGACATTTTCACTTCAGGTCAACACTGAAACACCCATATCAACTTCGTAAGTAAATCACATGCCAATTCAAATACAAATACTATTTGTTTAGAAAAACCTTGCAGCAAATTTCCCCAAACTTGTCTTTATATATAAAAAGCCAGTGTCCCTGATGACTGTGATAACCAAATGACCAGTCACCATGAGGACGAGTGGGAGGAGCAGCGTACAGTGGCGGG
>NW_005367952.1:912295-931724 GCF_000412655.1 Myotis brandtii
GCCTTCTGGTGGTCAGTGTGCTCTCACAGGGGGAGCGCCAAGCTCACAGCTGGCGAGCATAGTGGTGGTGGTGGGAGCCTCTCCCACATTTGTGGCATTGCTAAGCCGTCAGTAGGCCATCCCTGTGCAAGAGGGCACTGGCCGGGAACTGGGCCTCTAGGAAGAATCTCATGCACCTGGCCTCTAGGAGTAATATAAAACCTATCCCACCACCACTCCAACCCAACCCGCCAAAGGTTCCTGAAACCACAAAATTAGATCACTGATTCAGGCTAGCAGTTTAAAGTGTAAAGCCTCATTCACACATGAGGAAGTCACACCTTTCTCCTTCCCTTTGGATTCTGTGTCTCAGAGGAGGCATGAGGTTAGAGTTAGACTTTAGTGTTAGTGTTAGTGTTAGGGTTAGGGTTAGGATAGGTTTAGATTTTACATTTAGGGCTAGGGTTTCTGTTAGGGGTTATGTTTTGGGTTTGGGGTTTAGGGTTTAGGGTTAGGGTTTACAGTTAGTGTTAGGATTAGGGTTAGGGTTAGGGTTATGGGTTATGGTTAGGGTTAGGGTCAGCCCATCCTACACTACTATCACATTCCAGCTTGTCTTACCTGGATTATGGAAACAGCATCTAATTGAATTCCCTGCTTTTAGTCTTGCTCTTCCTTGGTTAATTTTTCTAGGTATTTAGAAAATCTATTCTAAAGTAAACTTCATCAGTTTAACCTTCTATTCAGAAGCTTCAAGGCATTTTAATGCTCTTAGTCCACCATGAACAGCATTATTGATTGCCTAGCCAACAGCTGTTTCTCCCATTTTTCTTGCCAGCAGAGTCTATATTCCACTACACTCACTGCAAATGCCAGTTAGCTTCTTCCCAGATTCGCTTGCAGCTTGAAAGTTAGCAAATTACTCAATCTTGGCCACGAGACATGAGCTATGACCTAATACAGAGCTCCTCACAAACATTTGCCTCTGTGACAAAATGAGAGAGATGAGTAAAGATTATCATATTCATGCCTAGTCTCACTGCTGGCTCTATCCTTGCTTTTCTTCAGTGTATTTAGAATATGCAGCCATTTCAAAAAGAAATCCTTTGAAAGGAAGTCAATTCATGTTAATCCTTTACTCACACCCTTGTTTGGCTTCCTATGGCACTCTAACTAGCAAAGTCCACAGAATAACCTATCAATTTCTACATAATCTACACACTTTCATTCTTGCCCTGTTTTAACCCTGTGACTTAACACACCTCTTTCCCATCACTTCTCTCATCCTTGCTAACTTGTTCTCACTGACAGAATTCTTTTTACTTTGCTTTCATGTTGCCATGGATGCTATACTACCTGTTGAACTGCTCTGCCCCTTGGTAACTTTGTGGTAGCTTCTCTAGCCTCCTATAAGTTTTAAGTACAGTTTCACCCATTATTAAAATCTACCCATTTCATACTATCTATAGTTGCAACTCACACCCTCCACAAAATTGAGACGACACATAAATTTCCAATTCTTTATTTTTCTTGTTGACATTTTCATTAACTAGCAGACACTGTATCTCGTTTATTCTCTTCTGGTGTGTGTGTGTGTGTGGGGTGTGTGTGTGTGTGTGTGTGTGTGTGTGTGTGTGTGTGTGTGTATTTCTCCCTACCTCAAATATGTACATCATGAGTGTAAGGTTTTTGTCTATTTTGTTCATTGATGAAACCTTAGTATCTATACTAATAAAAGGGTAATATGCTAATTAGACCAGACATCTTCCGGACGTCCTTCCAGACAAAGCCACATGGCGGGAGCCAAGGCAGAGGTGGTTATGGGGGATCAGACCAGCAGGGGAGCAGTTAGGCGCATCAGGTCAGCAGGCAGAGGCAGTTATGGGCGATCAGGCAGGCAGGCAGGAGAGCAGTTAGGAGTCAGTGGTTCCAGATTGTGAGAGAGATGTCTGACAGCCGGTTTAGGCCCAATCCCCCAAGGGGTCCTGGATTGAAGAGGGTGCAGGCCAGGCTGAGAGACCCCCCGCCATGCACAAATTTTGTGCATCAGGCCTCTAGTCTATAATAATGAATGATCACTAATTTTGATGAATGAAAGAAAAGCTCATCTTGTTTTAATTTTGGACACTTTTATGTGAGAATGCGAACCTCAGTACTGTTACGGGCATCTCTGCCATATGGAGAGATATATCTGATACTTTAAGGGTAGCAGGCAGTGTGGAAAGTTAGCAAAAGCCTAGGTCCTCAATATAGCTGAGTCATTGAACCAATCCTGGCACCACCTACCTTCGGCCTCCTTCTTCTTACATGATGTTTAGTAATTAGCCCTATTTTTTAGACCACCTTTACTTATGTTTTCTATTTCAGAAAACTAATTATGCCATAACTTATGAGACAATGAGGTTGACAAGATTCTTTGGGATATAGCTTCCATTTATATCTCACTGTCTCTTCACTTTAAAAATTGCATTTAATGCTCTGTCCTTACTTACTTGTTATTATTCCTTTAACAAACCATCTTCTTATTTCTGAAAACCTGCTTTCCAGTGCTCTCTTTAAAAACTCTTTCCAAGAGCTTTATCTTTATAAATCTCATATTCTCTTAAAGATTAAATTTGTATATCACTTGTTTGGGACACTCTTGACTCCCAAATACAAGTAAAATGTCCTTGTTAATCATTCCTGCAGCACTCTTAACTCTCCCCAGCATCACTTTCTAATTTCTTGTTTATGTTTGTATTCACTATATTGAGCTGCCAGTGAGTGAGTATACTGGCATGTCAGCCCTGTTTATCTTTCTGCATCTAGAATTAGCACATTGGTTGGAACAGAGTAAACATTTAATAAATGTTCTTCAGTAAATGAATAAATAGATTAAATGAATGAGTCAACAAACAAGCCTAATCTATATGAATATCTTCATTTTCTCTTTATCAGCATATTATCCCTACAATACAAACAACTGCTATCATTTCTTAATAAAACTACCCAAACACTCCATAATTCTGTAATCAAAATGACTATACATTATTGAAATAAAGCTTTTAATTGATGTTATTATATTAAAAAAAACATTATTTCTCAATTTTGAATAATCTTTCCCTCCTGTGATTTTTTAAAAGAGATATTTGGAGATGTTTTTAATGTCCCTATTGGGAGTTGCTACTGGAATCTAATAGAGACAGAGACCAGAGATTCTGCTGAACATCCTATAATGCACAACACAGCCCTCTTCTTCTACCTCTTCAGTAAACCATTAATTATCTAACCCCAAATTCTAATAATGGTGTGGATTGAAAAATTCTGTATAAAATGCAGCAGTTGACAATATACCCATGAACACATGGTATCATAAAAATGTGAATTTTCCAATTGTTATTTTTATCGAATGAAAGAAACAGAAAAAGTGGCACTTTTTTTTAACCTGCCACTAAATTAGCACTTAAGCCTCAAACATTCAAACAAAGAGCTATTTCCCTGGACCAAGTGACCCTCTATAACAGGGGTGAGGACCTTTTTTTTGCCAAGGGCCATTTGGATATTTATAACATCATTCACGGGCCATACAAAATTTACCAACTTAAAAATTAGCCTGCTATATTTGGTCAAACTTTAAATTAGCTCACCTCTAATGCCTTGACAGGGCCAGACCAAATGATTTCATGGGCCTTATATGGCCCATGGGCTGGGCATTCTCCACCCTGCTCTATAATGTAGCCAGACTCCATAGATCATGCTGATGCCACGCCCAAGATGGTAACTCACTAGCTATCATAAGTAAGAGATTGGGGGGTATTTAAACACAACATGTTGGGTGTTTTAAAGAGAATCACAAAGAATTGGCATCATAACATTTTTAGAACTCACTGAAAAAATGATTGAGCAGCTTCTGGTATACTTAGACATTAACCTAATTTCTTTTATTTTTTTAAATTTCTTTATTGATTAAGGTATTACATGTGTTCTTATCTCCCCATTACCCGCCACGCCCCCCCCACTCATGCCCTCACCCCCCTGTTGTCTGTGTCCATTGGTTAGGCTTATATGCATGCATAAAAGTCCTTTGGTTGATCTCTCCCCCTTACCCCCACTCTCCCCTACCTTCCCTCTGAGGTTTGACAGTCTGATCGATGCTTCTCTGTTTCTGGATCTGTTTTTGAACCTAATTTCTTTTAAACCCTTTTTGGGAAAACTAGAAGAACTGGGAAGAGGGGAGAATTCTGGGACTTGTATATAATAAGTCAAGTGCCTAATGGAAGGCTGTGCTGTTGTTGTTGTTTTCTCCCCTATTTCCACGGGAGATACTCCATCCTAAATCCATGTAAATGGGCATCAAGGACCATGCATAGACATCTGGAGCACTTGCAGACAGGGAAAACTGGTATCTTTTGTCTAATTTGAAGATTTGCTTCTGCAGGAGACTGACCTGCTTCCTTAGCAAGAAGAATGGAGTTAGACAGAGATGGCAGCCTATAAAGAACAGCTGGCAGCTAAACAGCCTGCACATGCGTTTCTCCTCCAAGATGAGGTGACAGGGTGAAGTTTTACATGGGTCAAGTGAAATGGCAGAATGCAGCCAGAATTAACATGTCTTGCTATTACCTCAACCCAGTAGACCCATTTAATGTGAGTTTCCAGAATAAGAAGCTGTGGAGTGTGCACTAAATGATGAGAATCAAAGTAAGTGATGGGTAGGTTGGTGAAAAGTTCCTATTAAGCTAGATCTCTCTAGTCAGAAGCATGCAGTGGGTTGGGGTGGGTACTTACACATGTACTCACTGAGAGAACTACCTTCTGGATGCCTGTAATACGAAGGCTATTAAGGGACTCTTTGCCAGAAATTATTTTTTTGAGTCCAGTATATATGAGACTAGATCCAGAAGAAGGATGCCAGAAGTGAACAAAACCACTGCCTTTCCAAACAGTGGAAGTAGGAAAGGAAGTAGGAAGTTTTAAATTAGATATGAAATGGAGTGTCAGAAGTGAATAAAACCACTGCCTTTCCAAACAGTGGAAGTAGGAAGTTTTAAATTAGATATGAAATGGAGTGTTAACTGAGTTAATTAGAACGCTTTAATTATTAATATTACTCAGAAAGTCATTACACCTGAGAAAGCAATATTGAATTTTCATGGCACAGAGAGAGGTTTTACAATCAGAATTTGAGGCACAGATGTAATATAGAACCATTTTAGATTTGTATCGCAATACGTTTATTACTCAATAAAGCAATCCCTTAGATAAACACTCTTTTTATATCACACCTTCCTTCTCTGGATCTCAGTGGGTTTTCTCATTTATCAGATCATCTTTATTCATAGAGAAAGTGAGGCTGAAAAGTTGGTTTTCCCCAAGAGAGTAATCTGAGGCTGGGAGAAGTTAATTGACCCAGCTAAAAATTACAGGCTTAGTCATAAACTGTCCCAAATATGTTACTCATTTAAATGCACAACTTTAACCTTAGATTGTAAATAAGCCAGTTTCTGTGTAAATGTTATAACAGCTTCATTCTTACATAGGAATTCTCAGATACTTGTAGTAGAAAATAATTGTATTACTTTAATTTTCTTGTTCTTAATAAATATAAAGTCTAGCAAATATTTTAGGAGTTAGTAGCAAATAATACAGGTAAAGCCTTGCTCTCATGAAGCTTCTACTTGCTAAAGGAAAAATAGACATAAAAATGAGGCATTAGGAAGCCTTTAACAAGAGAGAGTGTGATCTGGGTTAGGGGATAATTTAAATGAAATGGTAGCAAGTTTTGAGGAAGTGGTGACCTATGAGCAGAGACCAGACTTGCAGGAAGAAGTCAAGCGAATGAGTGTGTGGTGGCACAGCACCCCAACACAGCAGGTGCTACACCCAAAGGAGCTTTGCATGTTTAAGTATTGGAAAGGAAGTCCATGAGGCTGGAGCACAGATAAACAGCTATGTAGACAGAAGACCAAGAAAGGCAGCTGTCAGAAGGTTTAGGAGCGACTGGCATAGTCCAGGTGAGAAATGATGACACATGGAGTGTAGCTACAGTAGAGATGGAGCAAGTAGTTGGCATTCAAAGCACATCCATTTATTGACTTTGAACTCTTTAATTAAATTGAACGTCTGCAAGTATTGGCTGTTGGTATTACATTATTTAGATTCTAGTGTATCCTTTAATGAATTTTGATTCCTAATTAATATATTTGTTTGTCATTTCATCACTGACAGCATTCATCAGGTTTGAAAGAAAACCACATCTAAAACTTAATAAGTCAGTAAATCTGAGACTGTTGATACTTTAACTTCTGAGCAGGATGATAAAAAAGGAAAAATGTGATTTTTTAAAAAATATAACTTTCTTTAATATACATGAAATATGATGACTTTGGCAGCTCTTCAAATGTTGGACACCAATATGCTGAATACGTTGTTTTGACAAACTGACTGAAATTTGAAATATGACCAAGAAAGTGATTTGTGAATTTTTAGTTTTTTTATTGAACAAAGGAAATGTATCTTTAAAAACTCTATCAGCAAACCTTTAACAGAGATAGTTTCAGTTGAACAAATTTTATATGTCAGTATTATTGTGCTCATTCTACTTTTCTTTGATGTACCTCAATGGTCCATTTTCAATATTAAAAGATAGAACTTCATGTTATATATGAAATAAAAATAATGTATTCATATGTAATAGAGAAAAAACATAATGTATTTGGAGATCTAAAATCAGCTTCAAATATTTCTCTACTCAAACTCCCATCTTTAAAACAAATTATCTTCAAGCCATCCTAAAGAATTTTCTACTTTAGTCTAAGTGCTGTAATGCCTATAATAATAACTATCCACAGAATTTTAGAATGCTAAGTATCCTTAACTGGCTTTGATTTAAAAAAACATTTAATTCAATATTTAATTTGATAGTGAGAATGTCTGGACAAATATTATATTTTCACAACCAAGTTGTCACTATAAAGCTATGTTGTCTTCATCTTCTACATTCTCAATATTTCCTAATAACTTAAAGTTCATATTGATAGTTTCAATAAAATTTCAGCCTGAGCTATATTTTTAACTCATTTCAATCTAATTAATCTTAACTTTGTTTTCCTGTGTACTCAAATTCCTCTGGGGGGGAGGGGGAGAATATTCCAATCTCTGAATTGTTGTCTTTTTAACTCATTTCAAGCTAATTAATCTTAACTTTGTTGTCCTGTGTACTCAAATTCCTCTGGGGGGAGGGGGAGAATATTCCAATCTCTGAATTGTTGCACATGTCAAAGAGATTAAATGTCTCACCCAAAGATAAAAAGAGAATTAGGGTAAGATTAGGGACTAACAGGCTCTAGTGCCCCTTGCTTTTTGTTCATATTATCCATAAACCATTCATCTTACTATAGGTATTTGTTATTGTGCTGTGTCTCTCCATTAGAACAAAAGCTATGTATTAAACTTTTTATCAGTCCAATGCCCAGCATATAGTGATTTTTTAATAAACAAGTGTTTAAATTTTTTTTTTTACTATGTCAGGTAGAAATTCATGTGCTTCAATGCTCCCCTCATCCTCTCAGTTATCCTGTTGAGTCATTGTTTATTTGCATTTTTGAATCTATTCTCAGTTTAAACTTTCTTTCCAATGACTTTAAGGTGAGAGGAAATAAAAAAAGAATTGTTCATTTATTTGGGGCCTTTCATCATCTTGGTGCATCCACTGGAGAAGGCCAACTGCAAAAGTGCTTGCCAAAACAGCTCTGTATTCCTGTCAGTGTCTGCCTGCTGAAAACATAATTCCTTCACAGCGGCCAGAAATACAGAGATTTGGAGCCAAACAGCAATGAGTCCACTTTCCTTTCCAACTTGTATCATGTTGTGCATTTGGAACCAAGATCTAAGATATTTTATTCATCTTTTGTCACCAAAAGATGCTTAATTGTTTTGTGATGCCTTTCAATTCAGGCGATTGGTGAGGCTCAAAGCACTGTTAAACATGATTTGACCATGAAGTCTTGAAGTATTTCATTAAGTTCCTGAAGATGCACCATTTTTTAAAAGGAATGTTTCATTTAGCAATCCCTAAAAAACAGATTCTGTAGAACCTACTAATCAAGAAGAAAATAACTAGACAGTACGGGAATGTAAATCCCAAACTGGACCATAGTTTTAATGTCCCAATGATCAAATGCTCGTGACTATATCTATTACGAAAAATAAGTATGGGTCCATGACAAGTGTGAGGTCAGCACCATTTTGAGCTTCTGAGAATGAGAAAGCTAAGCTGAACACTGAAAATGTTTTTTGAAGCACATATGGTTTTAACAATTATAAACCATCTACTAGGACCCATTCCAATAATCACAGTAACTCAAAATTACACAGCTGGGCCACCATGTTTCCAGTACATGATCCTTCTTGTGTATACATTGTGCCCCCCTGGAGTCTGGCAATGTGTTAGCCCTAATGCACAGAAGACAGGATTTAAAGAGCTTATCCTAAATATATTGGCATTATACACAAATATAATTAGATAGATAGATAGATAGATAGATAGATAGATAGATAGATAGAGATATAGGTATAGATTTGGATAAATAGATCTATATTTATATCTATAGCTATACATATATCTTACCCATATCTATATCATCTGTCTATTATCTATCTATCTATCTATCTATCTATCTATCTATCTATCTAATCTATCATCTATCTGTTTTTCTATCTATTATTATTTCAAGAACAAAGTATCCTGTTTAAATTTTAGCGTAGGAGACAGTGCCTAATATAGTTTTTATTTATAATCTTTCAAATTGTTTCTTTAAAGTATTTTTATTTAAATTAAGCTGCTTCTAAATTTTACTCAGTGCACTGTCATTTTCATAAAGGTTTAAGCAATAGTAAATGTAAAATAATTGAGCCAGAATTTTAATGGTAGTCATAAATTATTTCATTTCTTTAACTATTTCTATTAATAAATTCACCCTGAGTTTTTATACTTAATTTTATTATGGCTCACTATCCTTCACACCATTAGATTTCTCCTCATTTGCCTTTAGATTTACATTTTGAGATAAAAAATTTTGTGGATACTGTATGGGGATGAGACATTGAAACTTGGGATAATTAAAATGGAAACAAGTAAATATATTAATCCTATATAATAAAAGGCTAATATGCAAATTGTCCCCTTGACCGGAAGTTGGACCGGGGGCAGGGCTGGCTGGCCAACCCCCATGGCCCCTCCCTACGGCCAGCCCCACCTCTGATCGCCCCCCCTACCCTGATCAGGGGCAGAGCTGGCCAATAGCCTGTGGCCTCTGCCCCCAGCCTGCTCTGCCCTTAATCACCCCCCACATCCCGGCCAGGAGTGGGGTTGGCCAGCCAGACTCCCACATCCCCTCCCTCCGGCCACCCGCCCTATCAGCCCTGATCAGGGTGGGCGGTCAGACCCCACCCAGGCATGAATTCATGCACTGGGCTTCTAGTGTTACATATAAAGTAAAGAATAAAATTTTTATGAATATAAAATCTGCTTAGACTACATATTAACTTTATTACTCTTCCAGTTTTAAAAACTAGTGTGTAAATGTAGGTATTAACTTATTTTGTTTTGTTTCTTGAGTTCATCAAAAGATAGTAGGTTATTTTTTCCCAGTATTATGTAAATGCTTAGTCCAATTTAAATATTTGTAAATAGCCACATTAAAAATAGGCCATATTTGTCCTAACATACACTTGCTTATTCTTCATACCATTAATGAAGTTTCATAATTTTTCTATTACTAGTTTAAAGTTATCTATAGTCTCCTAAAATTTGAGGAGATGTTAATTTAGTATAATCTATATATATATAAAAGGCTGATATGCTAAGTGTCCGACTGTCTAACCAGTTGTTATGATCTGCACTGACCACCAGGAGGCAGACGCTCAATGCAGGGGCTGCCAAGCTGCAATGACTTGCCAGCAGCGGTTCTCGGATGAGCCGGAGAGGAGGGTGCCTGATTCCTTACAGGGCCATGTGAGTCCACCTTCGGCCGTGGGTTATGTTGTTGCTGGGACACTGTGAGCCCCGAATCTGGTTTACTGCACACTTGCATTTGTGTTCCACACCCTGTGCAACAGCAACTTTGCAGAGTGCCCTCTTGCACTCTGGGACCCCTCGGGGGATGTCGGAGAGCCGGTTTTGGCCTGATCCCCGCAGGCCAGGCTGAGGGACCCCACCTGCCAGAGGGTCATCACTCACTCTGCAGACACTGTGGAGGAACTGTGGGAGGTTGGCACCAGGGCATGTCTGGACCATCTCGCCCAGTCCCACCCCGTCGGCCACCTTCTAATTAATTTCCTTTCAATGTGCACAAATCCATGCATTGGGTCACTAGTACAATATAATATCCAATTAAAAGCCAAGATAATATGATTTTATGAATACATAGCTCCTTAATGTAGTGTTCAATATTTATAATAAGCCTGTGTATATATGGAGAAAAAATGAGTTGGATTAATGGTTCACAAAGTTTGGTCCCAGATGACCAACAGCAGCATCACCTGAGGAACTGTGAGAAATGTAAATTATCAGGACCCATTCAGGCCCTGGTGAGTCAGAAACTCTGTAGTGGGTTCCAGATATCTGTCTTTCAAAAGGATGAAATATGATGATTTGTAGGGTTTACCTATTTCTGTGGTATGAGTACTCCCACCATGGGTCAATGTGCCAACATGTCAAATATAGTATCAGTGAATGCAGAGAAGTGTTTTACACCACTGCCTGTGGAGGATTCTGATTTGAAAATCACTAAGTTGAATTGTAGGGAAGTAGATAAGAGCACAGGTTTAGATAGCAGGTAGGTTTGGGTTTAGACCAGGCTTCTGCCACTGATGAGATTACTATTTTGGTCTTAGGCAAGTTATATTATTTCCATACTTACTAATTTCCTCTGCATAAGTGGGGTCTATGAAAGGCCTGCCTAATGGTGTGATAATCAAAGGAGTTAACTTGAATAGAGTGGAGTTGCATCTTATACAGGGATTAAGCTCTGAAGTCAATATTAAGGGCACAATTTTCTATGGGACAAAATAATTCCACCCAATTCCTTAAGCAAGACTATATGTCCAAGACAGCCTCTTTTTCCTCCATTGTAAGAAGAGATCTCTGTTTCCTCAATAAAGCACCAGATATAATCTTTAGCTTGTATATAAACAGTGCATCATATAAACAATCTTATTTTTAACACTAGATTAACAGAGAGCAGCATGATGCTCATTCCGTGGGAAGTTCATGAACTGAGTCCAATGAGGATGCAATAAATTCAGGCCTTACTCTCCTGGTTCACGGTTGGACATAGTAGAATTGAAATTATTTTTGGTATTATTACAATGGCTGCTGTTGTCAGTATTGTATTGTTATTTTGCCTTCGTTTCTTCTCTCTTTTAGAGTGCAGAGTACGAATTTTGAAAGTCACTTAATTTAAATACAGATATTAGGTTTCTTTTAAAATATATATATATATTGATTGATTTCAGATAGAAAGGGAAAGGGAGAGAGAGATAGAAACATCAAAGATGAGAGAACATCATTGATTGGCTGCCTCCTGCATGCCCCCACTAGGGGTTGAGCCCATAACCCTGGCTTGAGCCCTGACTGGGAATTGAACTGTGACCTCCTGGTTCATAGGTTGATGCTCAACCACTGAGCCACACAGGCTGGTCAGATATTAGGTTTCTTTCCACTGAAGTTTTTAATACAGTTTAAGTAATGTTGTTTTATTGCAATTCAAATAAGTGATACATCCATATATTACTTTGTTTCCTGGATGCAGCTGGTTTGAAATCTAGAATGAAATGATCCTTAGCAATTTTTCAAAGACCCCCTATACCCCCACAACACACACACTAAAAAACTATTGTAAGAATAGTAGCAAAAAAAGCATAAAACATCGCATTTCTGCCACTTGAGTTTAACACATTTCTTAGAACTAGGCCAGTACATTTTATTTTTACTACTTTTTTTTTTTTTACTGAGACTACATATATTGTACAGTTCCAATTTCACCAAAATATCCTTTTTTTTCTATATTTCATCCCAGTACTTCCAGCTACCTTGTACCAAAATAAATAATCCCCCTTTTACTCTGACATTTGCTCTATTCAAATATGGTAAAAATTAACCTATTCTCCCTTCAGCTTAACTGCAAATGTGTATTTCCTTTCCTCTTTCCTGATATGACAGCCCGCTAATCAATTTTAGTGTTCTCATTCAGACCCTAATCCAGTACATTCCATAACTCTTATGAGAGAGTTGACCAGCCTGAATGCAATGCAGCTTTCTAGTCTGAATTGGAGGTTTTGGAGGCACACTGAGAAAACTGCTCACTATGGTAAATGTATAGTGGAGATTAACCTGGAAGACATTGATTTTTATCTTGATATATATTCTGAAGCTCACTCATGTTTGAACATTTTCAGCTCTTGTGTACCTAAAAGCAATAATACACTATCTTCCTGGCCTCTTAAGAATTAATGAGGCTTCCGATATCCATCATATTTAAACAAAATCGATAAACGTCAGGTTTTTTAAGGCTGCTGTAATACCCGTTCGAAATATTGGCTATTTGGATGTTTCTTGCTTGCTCACTGGATTTGACGGCTAATGATTCTCAAGAAACTGAGAGGCAAACAGAATAAGGAAGCTTGTGTAGTAATCGGTAGAGCTTTACAATGAGATTTGTATCTATTAAATTGCATAGAGATGGATAATTAAAATGTTTGTTGATACCTGATATTTTAGATTACCAAAACATAAAAACCCTAATAATGTTCTAGTAACAAAGACTTCTTGAATCCTATTCCTTATCAGTAAGAATTTGAAATTCTTTTATTTTTGTATATTTTGTTATAATAACAGAGCACCTCTCAGAGTGTGTGTTGTGGGAGTAAAGGGGGTCTTTGAAAAATTGCTAAGGATCATTTCATTCTAGATTTCAAACCAGCTGCATCCAGGAACCAAAATAAAGTAAAATATGGATGTATCACTTATTTGAATTGCAATAAAACAACATTACTTAAACTGTATTAAAAACTTCAGTGGAAAGAAACCTAATATCTGACCAGCCTGTGTGGCTCAGTGGTTGAGCATCAACCTATGAACCAGGAGGTCACAGTTCAATTCCCAGTCAGGGCTCAAGCCAGGGTTATGGGCTCAACCCCTAGTGGGGGCATGCAGGAGGCAGCCAATCAATGATGTTCTCTCATCTTTGATGTTTCTATCTCTCTCTCCCTTTCCCTTTCTATCTGAAATCAATCAATATATATATATATTTTAAAAGAAACCTAATATCTGTATTTAAATTAAGTGACTTTCAAAATTCGTACTCTGCACTCTAAAAGAGAGAAGAAACGAAGGCAAAATAACAATACAATACTGACAACAGCAGCCATTGTAATAATACCAAAAATAATTTCAATTCTACTATGTCCAACCGTGAACCAGGAGAGTAAGGCGTGAATTTATTGCATCCTCATTGGACTCAGTTCATGAACTTCCCACGGAATGAGCATCATGCTGCTCTCTGTTAATCTAGTGTTAAAAATAAGAATGTTTATATGATGCAGTCTTTATATACAAGCTAAAGGTTATATCTGGTGCTTTATTGAGGAAACAGAGATCTCTTCTTACAATGGAGGAAAAAGAGGCTGTCTTGGACATATAGTCTTGCTTAAGGAATTGGGTGGAATTATTTTGTCCCATAGAAAATTGTGCCCTTAATATTGACTTCAGAGCTTAATCCCTGTATAAGATGCAACTCCACTCTATTCAAGTTAACTCCTTTGACTAGCAACCAGGAGATTGTTATACTTCTAACTCCTATACTAATTTGTGTGTGACTGTGAGTAAATAACCCTTAAGAACATATGTCCTGATTAGAGGCTTCTGTAAAGAATGATTCCAAAGGATAGCAGTCATCACTGGATAAAAAGCTCTCGCGTTTTCTGCAGCGACCAGGTTCGAGAATGCCCCATTCCTCCTAGCAAGTGAGAATTCGTGTGGTCACAATGGAGAAATGTCTATAGTCGGGCTGACCTGGATTTGCATCTTTACTTGGTTCTTAGTTGTGTGATCTGAGATACACAACTTAGATTTTCTGAGTTTAAGCTTCTCCTCTTTCCTCTTAAAAAATGGGGATAATGTTGTTTACCTCATGCACTTGTTCAAGTGATAAATAAGTAAAGGATCCAGGAGGCTAGCTCTTTTCTGATACATGTTTAAGAAACTTGAACTGTTCATTTATCTCTGTCTGTTTGCTCTGTTTGCTTTCTTTGCAATTTTAAAATTTGAGAAAATGTCATATCAAATTTCTGAATGCAGAATAAAAGCAAAAACCTGTGAGCAGTGATTTAAGGAAGGTAGGCGGAGGGAAGTACAAGGATGGACAAAAGTAGGTTTACAGTTGGGAGTATGCAAGAGTTAATTCTTGTATCATTATTTATTAATTATTGTATTATTTTTTATACAAAGAGCTGTAAACCTATTTTTGCCCACCCTCTGTAAGGAATCGTACTTGCTCACTTAACTTCACTTTTGCCCTTGAGTTGGCTCCTTAAGCACATCTGTGGAAATCTCACCCTAAGGAATAACGTTGAGTACTTTCCAGGGCCTGCAATGGCTGACACCCTCTTCCCCTTGACTGGCTTTTTAATCTCATTTCTTACCACCTTCCTTCTTACTCACTCATGCAAATTACACTCATCTCTTTGTGATTCCTGAAACAGTCCATTTGCATTAGGATCTCAGAGCTTTTTCACTTGTCTCCCCTGCCTCAGATACTTTTATCAGGTATTTTCCTGGCTAATTCTTTGACTTAATTTAGGTATTTTCTCTAATATTCCCTTCTCATGGTGTCCTCCCATAAATAGTCTTTTAAAAATGACACAGCACTACTCTCTATCCCATTACTGAACTCTTTCTTTCATTAAAGTACTGGTTTTGAGAATAAAGACTTCATCACTTTGTATATCAACATATTTTCTGTGGCCAGTTGTCTAAAACAAAGTAGATTCTCCAAACCTATATTACATAATCACATTTGCATAAATATATAATTATGGAGGACTTTGGGGCAGATATATAATTTATGTAGTTGTATGCATATACAAATACATATATATGATTTTCTCATGTGTTTGAGTATAGAAATTTTTTGGCTTCAGGTTTTATGATTTGGTTTGTGATATATTTTGATATATTTTTATTATAACTATATATCATAAAATTTAGCATTTTAACCATTTTCAGTGTACAATTCTGTGACTTTAAGTACACCCACAGTGTTGCATAGTTGTCACTACCAATCATTTCTTTATCCTACACAAAAACTTTCTTCTTTTTATTTTATTTTTAAACTAGAGGCCTGATGCACAAAATTTGTGCAAGAGTAGGCTGCCAGCACCAGCTTCCCTCTGGCACCCGGGACCCAGGCTTCCCTTTGGATGCCTGCAGGCACTGGGACCTGGGCTTCCCTCGTAGCCCTGGCTCCGTCTAGAAGGGTGGAAGGATGACTGGAAGGACGTCCAGTTGGCTGCCTGCAGACACCTGGGACCCGGGCTTCCCTTGTAACCCTGGCTCCATCTAGAAGGGTGGAAGGATGACTGGAAGGACGTCCAGTCTAATTAGCATATTTCACTTTTATTATTATAAACTAGAGGCCTGGTACATGACACTCGTGAACTGGGGGTCCCTCAGCCCAGCCTGTGTCCTCTCGCAGTTCGGGACCCCTCGGGGGATGTCTGCCTGCTGGCTTAGGCTCGATGCCCCCAGGGATAGGGCCTAAGTCGGCAGACGGACATCCCTCTCTCAGTCCAGGGCTATCCCAGTCCAGGACCCCTCACTCCTTACCACCCACCTTCAGTGGAGGTGGAGAGGCTCCCACCATTGCTGCTGCACTCACCAGTCATGAGCCTGGCTTCTAGCTGAGCAGTACTCCTCTGTGGGAGTGCACTGACCACCAGGGGGCAGCTCCTGCTTTGAGAGTCTGCCCCCTGTGGTCAGCACATGTCATAGCAACTGGTTGTTCTGCCATTTGGTTGATTTGCATATTGGGGTTTTATTATATAGGATATATTTTTATTGATTTCAGAGAGGAAGGGAGAGGGAGAGAGAAACATACATCAATGATGAAAGGGAATCATTGATTGGCTGCCTCCTGCATGCTCCCCACTGGGGATCAAGCTTGCAACCTTAGCTTGTGCCCTTGATAGGAATTGAACCTGGGACCCTTCAGTCCGCAGGCCAATGCTCTATCCACTGAGCCAAACCGGTTAGAGCAAACTTTCTTCTTTTTAATTAGTAACTCCCCATACCCTCTCCTATTGACCCCTAGTAACTTCAATTTTTTATGTCAATAAATTTGCCTATTCTACTTAAGTGAAATTATTCATATTTTAACTTTTGTGTCTGGCTTAGTTTACTTAGCATAATGTTTTTAAGGCTCATCCATATTATAGTGGGTATTAAAATGCCATTCCTTTTAAGGCTGCATAATATAACCATCATTTGTATATATCTCATTTTATTTATTTATCCTTATACAGATATTTGGGTTGTTTCCACTGTTTGGGTATTGTGAATATTTAATGTTTGTTGTGAACATTGGTTGCTATGAACATTGCTGTGCAAGTACATGTTTGAGTCCGTGTTTTCAGTTATTTCTGAGTATATACCTAGAAGTGGAATTGCTGAAGCATATGGTAATTCTGTGTTTAACTTTTTGAGGAATGATCAAATTGTTTTTCATAGTAGCTGTACCATTTTGCATTCCCACCAGAATGAATTGGCATTTTATTATCTCCACATTTTCACCAATTTTTATTTTCTTATTTTAAAAAAAAGTCATACTAGTGCGGGAAAGGTGCTATCTCATTGTGATTTTAATTTACATTTTCTTAATGACTAGTGATCTTAAGCATATTTTCTTGAGATTATTGCCTATTTGTATGTCTTCTTTGAAGAAATGTATAGTCAAGTTTTTGGCCCATTTTTTAAATTATTTGTTGTTGTTGACTTGTAAGAATTCTTATATTCTAGGTATTAATCCATTATCTTATATATTCTTTGCAAATATTTCTTCTGTGGGTTCTCTATTTTTGTGTTTCTGGTATGAGGTCGGAGTCAACGTCTGTTGGATTTTCCAAATAAATTGCAGGCTTCTATATTCTTTTCCTAAATGCTTCAGCATATATAGTTTTAATCTAATGCTCAGTGTTTATTTACCAATTGAATTTAAAATTTATATACATTGAAAAGCACAGATCTCAATAGTACATTTGTTTAGTTTTGACAATTACATAAACCTGTGTAAAGGTAACATTTATCAAGATATAGAACATAACCATCACTTAGAAAATTTCTTTTTTAAAATATGTTTTTATTCATTTTAGAAAAAGAGGAAGGAAGAGAGAGGGAAACATTGATGTGAGAGAGGAACATCAGTTGTCCACCCCCTGCCACACACACATCTAACCGGGGATCAAACCAGCAACACTTCAGTGCATGGGATGATGCTCAGTCAACGGAGCCACACTGGATATTCCTTGTAGTCAATTCCCACAATCTGTGCCCAGATGTAAGTGCAATCATTTCTTTAAAACCATAGATTTGATTTGACTGTTCTAGAGCTTTGAAAAAAATTGGTTTTTCTTGCATTGAATCTATAGATTTAGAGAAAATTGGCATCATAAAATTGACACTTCCCCAACTATAAAATGGAGCTAGTCATCCTGTTCTGCTCTGCCCATGGGCCTGTTGAGAGGCTCTGAGGGGGACAGTGTGAGGCCCTGGCCAAGGAAAAGGTACTGGGAGGGGATGTCACCCCTCAATGCTTCCCCTCCCCCATCACTTTAGCCCTCACCATTTTCCAACAATATAGATCTTATGAATCGGGTCCTTTATGCAGGTAAAAATTGGCATCTTTCTCAGATGTAGCTACAGCAGCACAGCTGGTTGGGGGGCAACCATCTCTATTCTTTGTGGTCCCAAGTAAGTTATGCTACTAACAGTGACATCATCTTATCATCCTTAGTGTCCCATCAATCCTTAATCTACTTTTGCCACTCACACTGGGTTTAAGTCCTCTACTAACTTCTTTCCATCTCATTTTAGAGGCTCTGAATACCTGTTTGCCTATGTACCAAGTGCAATTGCCTGATAATATTGGTAGTATATTTCCAAGGGACTACAATACAAATAAGGGAGTTGAAAGTCAATAGTTGAATAGAGAGTAATTTTCCAGGAGTACCATTTCTCTCAACAGGACCTGCTGGTAGGCTACTCTAAGTCTTTCTTTCAAATGTAGTTGGAATCTGTTATAAATGGTTTAATCAAGGGAGCGTTTTTTAAACAATACCACCTTAATTGAAAATAAGACAATGAACAAAAGACATGAAATAGACCTGGCTTTAACTTTGGCTTTTTTGTTTGTTTGTTTTTATTTATTTATTTATTTTTAACGTGCAGAGAGGTGGAATGCTCCAGAGAAGGAATAATGAGTATGAAAGTCTTGTTTGTATGGACTATATTCTTATTTATAATCTACACACAGTTGACACTCTATAAATGAGTCTGTGGATGTTAGGACGTGTTTGTTCCCTTTTGTTCCTCATTTGTACTTGTTTGCCTACATTACAACTCTATTAATACACCTTCAAATTTCACACTGCCAGGGAATTTCAAGATGAAAAGAAGAAAATATTTAAGTCCTGGTACAAACAGAACCAGTGTTCCTTTATCTGTGGCAGGTACAAAAGACTCCTCAATCTTTCCAGGAAACACTTTACAGATGGACCTGAAAGAAGGTATTTTGAGTGTACAAAGCAAAAGTAAAAGCATCATATTCCAGAAATTTAATAATCGATAATAAGAATCTGTGATATTCTGAGTAGATATAAAAATTACTTACTTACTATTTTAATTTAAAGAGAAATCACATCACCAAATATATATTAGCACATAGCACAAGCAAAACAAAAATAATGATACCCAAATTATTTCACTTAATGTTGTTATTTGGATTTTTATTCAAATGATTATGAATAATATTTTTATATAATGACATATGGAGGGAATTCTCTTTAGCTGTGTTATGTTTATGGTTTTCCCACTAATAAAAACTATCACTTATTAATTCATAATGCCAACTGTTTTTAAGAATGTACCTTACTTATACATAACAGCAATGTTTTACTAATAAGTTTTTAATGAGAGGTAAATAATTGTTTTATTATCATAAGCACATGACTGCCTATTTCTTATAAACTTAATCTTCAACTTGTCTTGCAATCTAGTTATAGGATTCTAAATTATATTTATTCGTTTTATTTTATATGCAAATAATAATCTTATAAACACATTTACATTTACAAGCACTGTTTATATGGCCCAAATTGCTGTATATTTTCCAATCTTGGGAAATTGATCTTCTAATTA
>NW_005367952.1:939282-941041 GCF_000412655.1 Myotis brandtii
CTGTCCCTAGCTCATACACACACACCACACACGTCCACACACTCCTCTATCACTTCCTTGCACTCTCACACTCTCTCCCTCCCTACCTTCCTGCTGGTCGCCATTTTTTCTTCCTCTGTCTCCCCTTCTTTTCTAATGCTCATATCTGTTGAGACTAAATTCACACCGTTTTCAAACGTACACACACACACACACACACACACACACACACAACATAAAAGAGAGAGGCATTTTTAAAACACTCAACAAAATCAATTGTGTCTTGAAAAAAGCTAGCATGCCAGCTTTTTAATATATTTCAAAATATGACTCCCAAATTGTAAATAAATTTAATACTTTTATTTGAATTAGCTCTAGCAAAATCAAATTTTGGAGTTACAACTATATTTTTTCCCCTGATTTTCATGGTGTCATTCAAATAAAGGGGAAATACTTATTTCTGAATAATTCTATATTCATTACTTGTTCATATGTTGTGGAAAAATATATCATAAAGTTGATTTTATATTGAAAAATAAATATTTTTGAGGAAAATAAAACATTGAAAAGAGTTTTTGAAAAACAACATTTAAAATGAAAATAAATTCTTGAAATAATAAAATACCCTTAAAGTTTGATAATAGATTCACAGGCATTATAGGGAAATGATTTATCCAACATCACATCTAATTTCTTTCATCAGAGGATATAAGATGCATTTGGTTATTATGTAAAATCTTCTCTAGTGAACTTAATTATAATATAGTATTGATGCTAATTTATTGCTATTGCACTTAGTGATTATCTTACTATGAGGCAATATTTTCTTTCTATTACTTTTTCTCTACTCATAATAACTAATTTAAAAAAATGATAGTTTTTCCAAATAAATGATTCCTACATAAGATGGAAATTATAAGGTCTGCTTTCAATCTTTTGAAGGCAAGTTCTTCACAGTATATTTCATTGCTAATATCCTGAATTAAATGATAATAAAATAGACATTTAATTTCATGTGGACATATGTGATTAAGTTAATATTCTTTTGAAAATAAAATTACTTATTAATGATCATAGCTATCAAAGTTCTATTTCTTCTTAAAATATTCCATCTTTTCCCACATAGACACAATTTCTCCTCCTAGTACTGTATATTTCATGCAAACTTAGCCTCTTTTCTCCATCAATTTAGTGGTGATGAATTAACATTTCAATCTATCATTTAAAAATAATTTCATTCAGAGCATCTTTTCAGTTATGCAAAAAATCTTTGAAAGGTATTCAATTTAATAAACTGTATTATTTTCCATTCAAACTTTTATTCATCTCCTACATACCAAAGAGAATATCAGAACAGCCTTAATGTTTCTGAGTACTCTAAAATGTCACTTCTGTGCTCTCATAGAGCTTCAGTTCTTCCATATACTATATTTTCTTTATAGTTGTGTCATATATTTATAGAGCTGTTCAATTTTTCATCCATTAAGCAGAAATAGGCACCTTCTCGCTCTCTCTCTCTCTCTCTCTCTCTCTCTCTCTCACACACACACACACACACACACCATAGAGAATGAATGGTAATTAGGTAGACTATAGATGTTTATTTATAATACTAGAGGCCCGGTGCACAAAAATTTGTGCACTCGGGGGGAGAGGGGGTCCCTAAGCCCGGCCTGTGCCCTCTCTCAGTCTGGGACCCCTCGGGAGATAATGACCTGCTGGCTTAGGCCCGCTCCCAGGTGGCAGAGGGCAGGCCCAATCCCTAGGTGCAGCCCCTGGT
>NW_005367952.1:942357-949626 GCF_000412655.1 Myotis brandtii
GCTGCTGGCCGCCATCTTGGTTGGCAGTTAATTTGCATATCGCCCTGATTAGCCAATGGGAAGGGTAGCAGAGGTACGGCTAATTACCATGTTTCTCTATTATTAGATAGGATTTTTATCACGAACTTTTGAATACCTAATACATTTTTAGGCAGTAATTATGGTCCTTAGTTTACATATGTGGAATGGTTTCCAACAACTTTCCATAATCACACAGCCAGTTACAAACATAGCTATGGCAAAACCTTGGGGCTCTTGAGCCCCAGGCAGAGTGCTTTCAGTTATATTACTTTGAGATATGATTTAGTATCAAAAATTAACTCGACTGTGTATATGCTTTTGGTAATGCTAGCGTTAATGTTCACAGCAAGAACTAAAAACTGATATAGCAATGACACTGTGTTCTTTAACACAGTTATATATTTGTTTAATAATGCCAAGCCTTATGGTAAGATAAAAGGTATTTCCACCCTCATTATAATTTTTAAATAATAAAAGTCTCTTTAACAGAGTAAGACATCCTGCAGGCTGAAGACTGCATCCGCTTCTGCATTTTACCCTTAGCTCATGGCACAAAGCGACAGATAAATATCCCTGAGGCAGCTCTGCACTCTTGTCTAAGCCAGAATGACTCCTTATGCAATTCAAAGTGCTCAAACGCCTTCACCAATAAATGTGATTAGTAGTCTGACATGCTAAAGGACATGTGCTTGCTTGGTTATTTAAGTAAAATATGTCTCCCATGAATTAGCAGAATAAATGCTACATACGCTTTTCTATTGGTAACCTAGAAGGGTTACTGTATCCGTAGGCAGAGGAGGCATTGCTTGAGTTGTATGATTTCATCTGCTTCGTAATGAGGTATATTTAGGATTTTCTCAACAAAGAATGATTCTTTGAACAAAAGATATCTATTTTTGTATAATAATCCATATCCGTCATGTATATCCCCCGGGAGATCAAGAATCAACCTGATTTTAATAATCACCCTAATCTATGTAAGGTGGACCTGGACCCCAAAAGCCTTTATTCTAAGAGTAAAATTAAATGGAATAAAATCAGCCTTCACACATAATGAAGTCTGGTTTTAAATAATGTGAATAGCCAAGGATATCTCAAACCATGTGATTGGATTAAGTTAAATAAAGATTCTAAGGCCACAGATGACAGAAGTAAATGAGAATCATTTTCTAGGGTAAGATGTTATCATAACAGCATGCTTATCCTCAAATTACTTCTGCAAATACTTTTTCAATGATACTAGACTGCCCACACAATTGAATGGAACCACACAAAAGAGGTGGCACAATTACCTGAGCAAGAACTTTAGAAATGAGAACAATGATATAGATAGAAATTACAAATGTGGATACACAGAAATTACATATGTTGGGACTGACTCTGGCTGAAGATAAAAATATGCATTTATACATTAAAGAGGATAAAAATCTAAGCTTCAACAATTGGACAGAGTACCGGAAGTAATATAAAGGGACTTAAGCATATTGAAGAAGAATCTTCATAGAATATATTGCAGTGAATAATATCATAATCTTAAACAAGGCTTAATGAATATACCTAATAACAGATTCTGTAAGGTGAGAGAGAAATAATGAATAGGATGTTTGGCTGGAACAAACAAATTGGGATGCAGCATTTGGAGATAGAAATCTGTAAATTTTATATAGGAGAAAAGAAACAAATAGGATATATAATAACCTCTAATTAATTAAACTCTAATGTTTAATTAGAGTTTCAGAAGTGGATAAGCATATTAACGAGGCAGAAGTAATATAGGAGGTAATATTTGAGAATTTTCCAAAATGCATGAGTAAATTTAGTTCATTGTTTCAAGAAGTTTTATGATGCTAAGCATGGCGAATGCAAATAAATCTGAATAAAAGTTATCAAAATAAAACAAGAGAAAAACAAAATCAGGCTATCCATTGGTAGCAGGCGGGTGTGTGCTGGCGAGGAGGAGGGCGGGGCTGCAGAACAGTGACACAGAAGATGGTTGTGGTTTGAATACAGAGGCAGTCCCTCAGCCACCAGCCTGGCCACTCAGAGAATCTGCTGGTGCAAAGCACTTTGCCTTCCTGGAAACTTCAGACAAGGAAAGAGACCATGCCTTCACAGAGCTAGGGTTTGCAGAGCTGGCCCAGCCTTCCCTCATGTCCTGCAGGGCATGGGTGCTGTTTGAAGAGGACCTTCCCCAGCACCTCTGGCCTGCTTGCACCAGCTGCCCAAGCTCTGCCTCCTGGCTCCTGCCGTTGGTTATGCATCAGGTGCAGTGCTGTGAGTCCGTGTACAGGGATGCACTGGCTTATTGCATTCTTACCCCTGCAACTTCCCAGGTATGGGCTAGTCTTCCCTGATCCCTGCAAATGAAAGCTAAAGCCCACCAAGCTGTGTTCATTCCTCCCTGTCCATCAAAGTACTTGACAGCCTTCTCTAAAGCCTGTGTGTGTTGGTCTGGGTTGTATGTTTTGTGTTAGGGAATGAGGCCATGGTTGTGTAAATTTCAATAATAAATATTTTTTCATACAAATGAAATGCATTTTTATTGTAATATTTTACAGGAAATATTAAAGTTATGCTTTCAGAATTACCACAGTAACTTCCTCAATTTATATTCATCTGTAATTTTTACATTGTTGACTCTATTACAGATGTGCACCATTTCCCCTCCTCTGCCTCCCTCCACCCAGCCCCTGCCCCGGCTAGGCCTTTACCACATTCTTGTCTGTGTCCATGGGTTATGCAAATATTCATATATATTCTTTGGCTGATAAATAAATACATAACAGAGAGAAAAAAATCATTGTTAATAACCCAAAAGAGGGGGAGGGAGCTAAGCCAAATACAAAGGGGAACATAGTACATGATTTTAATTATGCCAAATGTCTTAGAAATGGCGAATTCATAGAGGCAGATAATGGGTTAGGAATTACCAGAGACGTGGGAGATAGGAATGGGTAGTTATTGCTTAATGGTTACCAGGTCCTATTTAAATTGATGAAAAAGTTTTGGGAATAGTGTTGTGGGTTGCACAACATTGCATATGCAATGAATGCTACTTAATTGTACGCTAAAAATGTCTAATATAGCAATTTTTATGTTACATTATTCTATCACCATAAATATATGCATATTAAAATAGTACTATAAATATTTAAATAATTACCTGTAATTAAAAGTCTTGCCACAATGGAAACTCATATAGCTCCACTGTCAAATTGTACCTAGTATTTAAGGAATCAATAAAGTCAATGATATTGGTGTTAAAGATTCTTCCATAGAAGAGAGCAACAAGATATATTCTCATCATTTATTAGCTGGTGTAACCTTGATTCTAAAACCCAATAAGTATTATAAAACATGAAAACTACATTCTGATGTCACCCATTACCTTTGGTTCCCACTCTCTTAGCCCCCATCATCCTACCTACCCATTCTTCCCCTCTCCTAACGAATTCCAGCTTCTCCTTCAGACCTTGGATCAAACTATTTTTCAGGACTGTTTCCAGTCCTCATGCCTAGCACTGTTCCACACGCCCTTGCTATATACTCACATAGCACTTTGTATTATTTCTTTATGAATTTTATTACAACTTATATAAAGGACACTCATTTGTGGAATTTTCCTTATTTTTTTTCTCCCTCACTATACAATAGCTGCATGAAAATAGAGTCCACATCCCCCTCCCCTCACTCCTTTGTTCTGTTAACTCAATCTTCACTGCCTAGCCCACCTCAGGCCCATAGTCATAACTCAATAAATATTTGTTGAATGGTCAGTTTCCTGTGGACCTGAACAACGGTATCTTTAGTATTGCTCTGAAATGTAGGGACTCACAAAATGATTTTCACAATGAGACGAGCATGCTGTCTAAAAATTCAGGTAAGATTTAAGCCGTACAGTTCTGGCTGTTCCTCCATAGCATTTAAACTGATTTGATCTCAGTTCCTTTCTAAGTAATGGGAAATATTCAGGCCTATCTAAATGGGAAGGGGCCATCTATCTAAATGCTGTTACATCCAGGGCAATCTCCATGCATCAGGTTTTATTTATCCTGTTTCAGATACGGCTCTTCTCGGGAGGAAACATAAAGCTTATGCATCATCCTAGTTCCCTTTTTATCCAGCTTTCCTCTATTCGGTTTTTATCTACATTTCATATATTTGCTAATATCTGCCAGCTTCTATTTTCACTGTCAGTTACTCAGCACCATAATCTTTATTGCATTTTAATAAGCTTAATACCATCCATACCTAAACTTCAAGACCTGCTCATAAATTACAGGATTTGTGCCCTTGACATACTTGTATTAATACCATTTTTTCCATCCTGGTTTCTCCATCTGTCTCCATCACCTGTCCTTTCCATTTTTTGTCCCTCTATCTTGTCTGCCAGCTGGTGTTTTACTAATGTTTTTCAGCCTTTTCTGTCCCTCAGAATAATCTATATATCTCTTCTTTGCTAGTAAATTGTCCAGCAATGGATTTCTAAATAGCTGAAATTCAGTTGTGGGCATTTTAACTTAAGACCCCAGAGTTAAACTTAGCAATAGGACCATATACCCTTAAAATGTCCTTGGGTACCTTCACAGATACACTGGAACTTCTTAGGCAAGGGTTTCCTTCATTGTTCCAACTTCAGAGGTGATTTTTAAAAAAAATCTTTTTATTAGCTATTATATGAAATCTACTTTCTAAAACTACACATAAACAGTGTTTATTTGGAGCCTGTATTCTTGTTACCTCCCTCTCTCTATCTCTCTCTTTTCCTTAAAGACCTATAAGTTTTCTGCACTAACATATAGTGATCCAAGTAGCATACTATTACTTTCAGAATAGGCTTATGTTTTACATATTCAAGGGAAAAATGAATAGACCCATTCAAATAAATCCTGTCCCCTCTAGTACTAAAGATATCTAATGTTTAAGAATGTTGTGAGGAAATAAATACATTTTTACTCTTAAGAAAAACATCCATTATTACACTTTCTCACCAGATTCTGAATTTGGAATAAGACCATAAGGTAGAGAAACAAAGATAAAATATGATGCAAATGTAAGCACACAACAATTAAATGGAGCTTATACCAAATGGATCTAATAATCAGGAAATGTCAAAGATCCAAAGTTTACCACTTCTGTGGGAACTAGACTAAAGTAGAAATTCATGAGAAGTCATAATTGAATTGTGGGTGTCAAGAAAGTTGGTCATTGTGCCTTTAAAACTGGGATAAAAGTTGACCTGTGTTGAGGGAATAGAAGTCACTGAAGGCTTTGGAGGAAAAGATAACTTCAACAAAGTCAAAGGCAATGTAAATGTCCCCTCTTCTCTTGCTCTTCCTCCTACCCCTTCCATCTCTCCCCTCCTTCCTCCACTTCTCCTCCTCCCCCTCTTTCCTCTCTCTCCCAATCCCCGTTATTTATACTGAAGATAAGAATTTTGCCAACTCCCATCTAGTTTTAACTTATAGCAAATATACTTTTCAAAAACCTTTAACCCCAAAGTTTAAGCTGAATATTAATCTCAAAGAAATCTTCATACCAATAGGGTGGACTTCCTTTGGGTTGAAGGTAATGTTGTGTTACATTTAAAAATACCTATCAGTCAAATGTTGTTTTTATAATTTATTAAAATGGCTTAGCATTCTAATGTCACAGGTTTCTCTTGTCTGTTCCTTTTGATGTCTGCAGTGTCAGTTGAAGAGGCAGCCAGCTGTGGCAATTAGCCTCATTGCTCTTGAGTGATATCTCAGTTAATAACCTTATATTCTACTTAATATTTAAAGGAATTTTTTTCAGCAATCAATATGTGATTTTTTTACAATCATACTAGAGGCCTGGTACATGGATTCATGCATATTGAAAGGAAATTAATTAGAAGAAATATTTTAGATGCCGAGGAGGGACCATGGGAGGGCTCCAGGGAGTATCTGGCCTGTCTTACCCAGTCCCGATCAGCTGGACCCCAGCAGCAAGTTAACCTACCAGTCGGAGTATCTTCCCCCTGGTGGTCACTGTGCATCATAGCAACCAGTAAAACGGTCAAACGGTTGGACACTTAGCATATTACACATATTTTCTGAAAAATATATCTTTGTTTTTTCCACTCTTTCATGTTAGAAAGACTAAAACACATATTTTAATTTCATTTTCTCAGTAATTACAGTGGATTAAATATTTATTCATTATATTTTTTTTCCATAGGGGCTAAAATAGTAGCTCTTTGGGCAAATGGGCAAGTCTAGAAATAGCCACAGCCCACAAATAACACAGATTTCTAGTAACATGGGGCATCCTCAACCAGCAGAAATTCTGGCTGGAAGACTGTCAGAGAGAAGAAAGGGAATATTCTAGCAGCAGGGTAAAGACAGGGATTGAAGACATTTTTGATGATGCTGGCATAACATAACAAAAGCTAAAATGAAAAGATTTGAAACAAACTGCATTATATCAAATAATTTAATTTGGTATATAATAAAAATATTTCATATACATATGTATGAAAGAGTAAATGTCTATTTTTAAAAAGCATGTGCCGAAAACCAATTCTAGATAGAGGTAAATGATAAAAATGAATTCTTTGAAATGTAGATTCTTAGAGAAATTATGAAATCTCTAGAGGAAACTAACCTTGATTTAAAACAAACAAAATTATTTTTACAAAAGCCTTTGACATACGTATGTCAAAAAAGCAGAAACTATTATTAATTAAAGAGAAAAAAGGTGTAATATGAGAACATTTATCAAAAATCATATACTAAATGCAGGCATTTATAATTTCTTGCATATAAGTTATCAAAGGTAAAAAATAACATTTGATATTGGTGTGATAAATCTTGCATCTCTGTGGGAAGGCAAATTAGTCTAACTACTTGGAAAAACAATTTGGCAGCACCTAACTTAGAGATTCAAGCTATTAAATTCTTTACATCAACACTAATCTAATAAAATAGTCCAGATCTAGAAAAAATCTTTATATTCAGGTTGTGTTTTGAAAGGTAATTTATAATTTTAAAAAAGGAAGCTCCATACTTATCCAATCCTTGGAGAATAGTTAATTATGTTATGATACAGAAGCATACTTCAACATAATTGATCTAAAAATCATTACTTTTATTTTTTTATTCTTTATTGTTGAAAGTATTACATATATCTCCTTTTTCCCCCCATTGATCTCTACCCGGCCACTCCCATCCCCCAGCACATGCCCTCATCCCCCTAGTGTCTGTGTCCATTGGTTATGCTTATATG
>NW_005367952.1:951566-960635 GCF_000412655.1 Myotis brandtii
CCCTAACTACCTCTGCCTGCCTGCCTGATTGCCACTAACCCCTCTGCCTGCCTGATAGCCCCTAACTACCTCTGCCTGCCTGCCTGATTGCCACTAACCCCTCTGCCTGCCTGATAGCCCCTAACTACCTCTGCCTGCCTGCCTGATTGCCACTAACCCCTCTGCCTGCCTGATAGCCCCTAACTACCTCTGCCTGCCTGCCTGATTGCCACTAACCCCTCTGCCTGCCTGATAGCCCCTAACTACCTCTGCCTGCCTGCCTGATTGCCACTAACCCCTCTGCCTGCCTGATAGCCCCTAACTACCTCTGCCTGCCTGCCTGATTGCCACTAACCCCTCTGCCTGCCTGATAGCCCCTAACTACCTCTGCCTGCCTGCCTGATTGCCACTAACCCCTCTGCCTGCCTGATAGCCCCTAACTACCTCTGCCTGCCTGCCTGATTGCCACTAACCCCTCTGCCTGCCTGATAGCCCCTAACTACCTCTGCCTGCCTGCCTGATTGCCACTAACCCCTCTGCCTGCCTGATAGCCCCTAACTACCTCTGCCTGCCTGCCTGATCGCCCCTAACTGCTCCCCTGCTGGCCTCTGCCTTGCCCTGAACCCGGGACCCAGGATTCCCTCCTCTGGCTGGCCACAAGCACCCAGGACCCGGGCTTCCCTTCCTCTGGCTGGCCGCAGGTACCCAGGACCCGGGCCAGCTTTGCCTGGGCTGGCTGCAGCCACAAGGGACCATAGGTGGGTGGCTTTGCCTGGGCACAGTCACAGGCGCTGGTGCCTGGGACCGTGGGGTGGGCAGCTTGTCCTTTTCCTGGGCCGCAGCTGCAGGCACAGTTGCGGGCACCTGGAACCGTGGGGCAGGCAGCTTGTCCCTCTCCTGGGCCACAGCCCCAGTCTCTGGTGCCCGGGACCATGGGTGGGCGGCTTTGCCCAGGTCCGGCTTTGTCAGGAAGGACATCCAAATGGTTGTCCAGAAGACTTCTGGTCTAATTAGCATATTACCCTTTTATTATACTGAGCCCTCCAAAAAGCCCAGTCAGCCGTAACCAGTTTGGCTCAGTGGATAGAGCATCGGCCTGCGGACTGAAGGGTCCCAGTTCGATTCAGGTCAAGGGCATGTACCTTGGTTGTGGGCACATCCCCAGTAGGAGGTGTGCAGGAGGCAGCTGATCGATGTTTCTAGCTCTCTCTCTCTCTCCCTTCCTCTCTGTAAAAAATCAATAAAAATATATTTTAAAAAAAGGCCCAGTCAATGAAATTCATGGTAGTATATTGTATCATATAACAATCTTAAGAATGACTATAGTAGTATATATGATTTTCAGTTCCATGGAAAAAAGAAAATGTGTTATAATTCTACAATAAGCAACCTAAGAAAACTTGTCATGCATTGCAGAAAATAACATAGAGAAAATAGTCTGAAGATTGCTTTGGGAAAATCCTTTACATTAATGCAGTCAAATTTTATTTAATGGTAATATTTTATTACAAATGAGATCATTTATTATTTTCCTAATCTTTATTGGATGGAATATTAAGATAAATTGTTATGTCAAAGAAAGAAGTAAGTTAGGACAAATGGGCTCAAACTAATGTGTGTGTGTGTGTGTGTATCTATAATAATAACAGCGTAATATGCTAATTAGACGGGACGGCCAAACGACCTTCCAGAAGAAGTTGGGACTGCGAGGGCTGAGCCACTTGCAAGAATTTTGTGCATCAGGCCTCTAATATATAATATATATGTGTATGTAAAAGTATATGATATGGGAAAACTACAATAGATATATGATATGTGAAAACTTTGACTCCTGAGGCCTTAAGTCATGGAAGTAAAGAGTTCAACTCTAAAGAAAGACAGTGTTAGAGAACTATCAAATGACTACTCTGATCATTTTTATCATTTCAAGCATGCTATATAATTAAGAGTTTTGAAACATGTACAAAGACTAAGAGACTTTGAGACCTATTACATGAAAGTAGTAATAAAGGCGTAGAATCAGAGAAATCCAGAAAGCAGTGCCACATAGTTAAAACTAGAAAAACAAAAACAAAACAAAAAATGTTCTCTTTTTTTAGAGAATTTCACTAAATGAGCATCGAGGTTTTCAGAGAAAAGAAGATATGCAATTTCGGGACTGGTCTTAGAAGGATGAACTAAAAGGCGTAATAGTAGAAAGGAAGTTGTGCTACAGTCAGTCAAAATAATACACAACGATCCAATAACTATATTATGACTGTATAAAAATTATTTTAAATATTTTTTTACTTTCCAACTTCTGTCTTCTCTCACTACCTCTTGGGGAACAATAATTCAAATACAGTAGCTGGAAGTGACCTTCGAAGCCATCCTGTCCAAACTACACCTTCCACAGAAAAAGTAACTGGTATGCAGTGATGCTAAAGACTATTCTACCAGGAAATTAGAATTGACAGATATAGGTACTGCCATTTTAGAATAAATAGAAATAGTCATTTGTTTGTATTTTTTATTGTTGTTGTTTTAACTTTAAAATCTAAATATATAGAGAACATTTTTTATATAAAATGTCAAATAAAAGTAGTTTCACTTTGGAACTATGCTTACACAGAGCTTTTTCCCAATGACCTTCATCACTAAAACACTCCAAATTATACCTGAAACAACATGCAGGTGAAAAATATCTAATTTTATTGCTTCAGTAACTTGAAAAATGGACACTGGAATTTCACCAAATTTTCAATGAAAATCCTCATTTAAAAATGAGGAGAAAAATGATGATGAATTTCAAGCCAATACATTTTTGAAGGCTTTAAGTGGCTGCAAATAGGACTTATCAAGAAATGCCTCCTCAGCTCCTGCAATAAAGTGATGGCAGAAAGCCGTAATAAGCACAATCAATTTTTATTAAACAAAAATGAAGAAAACCTGTAAGATTTTTTGTCAATCACACCATTGCTGGACTCATCCCTAGACATTTAATCCTTTGAGTTGAAGTGATTTTCTCCAGTTTTAATAATATAGCTTTCACTGAGCTTTTTATGCATGAACAAACAGACAAACAACACTTTTAATAAATAGAACCACTGTGAATTTTTAATATTAACTCATTGGTATATGCTAACAATTTGACAGGACTTTAATCCTTATTTATAATATACATGCTTTTTTGCTACCTCCCTGAAATAATAGACTAGAATCAGCGGTTCTCAACCTGTGGGTCGCGACCCCTTTGGCGGTCGAATGACCCTTTCACAGGGGTCACCTAAGACCATCCTGCATACCAGATATTTACATTATGATTCATAACAGTAGCAACATTACAGTTATGAAGTAGCAACGAAAATAATTTTATGGTTGGGTCACAACATGAGGAACTGTATTTAAAGGGCCAGAAGGTTGAGAACCACTGGACTAGATAATGCTAGAGTTTGAACATTTGAGCCTTAAATAGAATATATTTATTTTTATTTTGTATTTTTACCCTTATATAAGTATCATTGATATTTGTTCTTATTCTAGTGTCAGTATCATCATCATTTATAGAAGCACTTAAGTCATCTTTTACATATTTGCAAAATATTTTTTAAAAAATGTTTCTATTTGGTGTCCAAGAAGAACATTGACATCAAGCTTCCAAATTGTGGATGTCAAGGGAAACCAGTAAAAACATTTTAATTCAATTTACATCTAACAAACAGCAGTTATTTCAAATGTCAAAAATTGCACCAGATCAGGTTAAACAGTTCAGAAAGACATTATTCAAAACCATTTCAATAGGGTGTAAGACTATGCAATGGGGGCAACAAATTGAAATCAACTCCTCTGAAACGAAAGACAACAGATTTTTAGATGCTGGGGTAGCTAATGGAAAGTATTAGGGAACTTTAGGGGGAAGGTTGGTAGATGTGATTATTCCCTCTGTTTTCTAATTGGTGCTTATGGACATGGGGTTCCCACTTGCACACAGAGACTAGGAGACAGAGGCCCTATCTTTCCTCCTGATCATGTTTCAAAGAAGGGATGGCTCCCAAGTCCTTGAGAAAGGCATTCCTGGGCTGCAGAAGACTTTTATCTTTAAGAGGTAGAGGAAGAATTATAGTCACAAGTTTTCTAAAATAAATGCCTGTAAAATATATTCTTAATCTGAAATAGTCAATTAAGTGCTTATGATTGTTTTGTGTGTTCTAAATAATATGAAGTCCACTATATAACTTTTATTAACTTTTAACTACTCTAAGAGTAGTTAAAAGTTAATAAAACTAATAGGTTATTGTTGTTTACATTGCATTTTTTCATATATAAATATGAGCTCTAATATTATAAATATTAAGTCATTCACATAAGTTTCTGTCAAATTCTTTGTTATTTGAGTTTCTACTAAGACAAGGGGATATATGCAATAGCTATATCTTTTACTTGGCAAAAATTAGAAACAAAAATGAGCTTACGGTTTGAATTTTTTATTTTCAACACATTATTTTGTTTAGAGATCTTTTCTTTTTAATACACACTTCTTGTATTACTAATAATATAACCCATGTTGTATGAGAATTGACTGACTGGAATCAGGATTCTTGAGGTATATTTTTTAAGACTTGCCACTACTTCTACATGCAAGTGTTATCGGTGAAAGTGGGGGATCCCCTTCCCCACTGAGTGCTGAGGGTTGGTTCCTGACAATATCTCAAGAAAAAGAATTTTCTGAGACTTGCCTGGGAGGATGAGCAATTTTTATTTGTATGGAGTTACATCCTTGAGTTTCCAAAGTCCCATTTCCCTTAATCCAGTCTTAGAGGATCTGTAGCAGGGGATTCAGTAGAACTAGAGGCAAAGCCAGAGTCTAAAGTCTCTGTTTCATGTTGTTGTTGGGTCCAGCACAGGATTGGACTAGTTGCAGTCCATCAATCCATTGTGTGGAGTCCTCATGGTATGAGCCCCTGCAACAGGAGTCCCAAGAGGGCAAGAGAGTGAACTCCTTTGTTTAGGAGATTAAATATCTCCTGTCTTCCCTGCTTACAGTTGCCACGCCTACTCTGGCCAATGACCTGTTCCCAGGTGTGACTGACAGACAAGTTCCTTCCCTATGTCACCCAGACTTTACTGGGCCTGCGTCTAAACTGCAGCTTCCTGGCAAAGCTGCACAAATAAATGCCTATAATATTTGGCCTTCCCTTTGCCCCTTTGCTCCTTTTCAGTTATTTATAACTAGATTAAATCACAACACTATCAAAAGTGTGAGCCGTTGGGCAAATAGCTTTAAATTTCTCCCGTTAGGAGTCAATTTTCTCACCTGCGACCTGAGGCTATTGAACTAAGTAGTCTTTGTTTATTGCAGATCTATATTTCTGAGACACTAAGGATTCACCCAAGATACATCAGTTGGGGTGAAAAAATCAAGATGGATGATTAGATCAGCCTAATAAGAAACAAACTAACATCAGTAATGTGTTGTTTTCACAGTTGTGACATTGCTGCCACAAGCTGCATCTCCTTTTAACAAAACTGATTTCAAGTTCCTGTAAAGACAGCAATAGTGGATCTGATTGCCAAAGATATTTCAAGTATAAATCCTGAAAGCTGGTGAACAAATATAGAGAGAACACATGTAAGGAGGTGCAGATGGAAATATCAAACAGAAACAACATGCAGAGACTGTTTCCTACCAGCCATCAAAAGTGGCACTTCTATATTCTCATCAAAATATTATGAACATGAGTAGACCTTTTGGCGACATTTTAATGCCATGCATCTCAAACTAGGGCAGCATCCCCAGAAGGAACATTAAATTACAATGGAGCATCAGCTGGGAACATCAGATTTCAATGATTCTGCAATAAAATTTGGGACTTCTGTACTCTGACAATTAAATCAGTAGTTGCAATGGGTCAAGCTTTAGTTTTTGGGGGGGCAGGTGAAGGTGGGGGGCAGATACCTATATGTGCTATAAATGATGGCAAATGTGGGTACTTTTATGCCTTTGGGAAACCTATTGGTGGAGCTAATGTCCCATAAAGAAGATAATGTTCCTCAACACATTTCAGAGGCTCATCTAACTTGTCACTTTATAACCTGTGAATTATTAATTTTTATTATACAAAAGTTGCTGCTCCTCAGAAATCAATTTATTTTCTTGCTTAACTAATGCTTGATTAAATTTTGGCTTACCTAAAGATGGCATCAACTCTAGCCCAATGTGAATTTCTGGATAAAACAAAAATATGTAAATTCTGGAACATTCTGAAACATAATTTATTATTTTTGTAACATTCTTCATTTAACCAATTATGGTGTAATGTGTTTTAAATTATAATTTCAGTTAGAAATATTGAAAATAAGGGAAGTCAGAAAGATATTAGAATAAGGTTGAAACCTTCCCCTGATCGGCCAGTTGCCTCCGGCAGAGGGAGGCCAGACTGTGGCTTAGGCCTGCACCCCACGCTGTCAGTAGGACATCCTCTGAGGGCTCCTGGACTGTGAGAGGGGGCAGGCTGATTTGAGGGACCCCCTCCAGTGCATAAATTTTCATGCATCGGACCTCTATTTTTATATAATAACTAGAGGCCCAGTGCACGAGATCCATGCACTTGCGGGGGGGTCCCTCAGCCTGGCTTGCGCCCTCTTATAGTCCAGGAGCCCAAGGGGAGCGGGCCTAAGCCATCAGTCAGACACCCCTAGTGCTGTTGTGGAGGCAGGAGAACCTCCACCACCACAACTGTGCTCGCCAGCCATGAGCCCTGCTCAGGGCTTCTGGCTGAGCGGCACTCCCCCTGTGGGAGTGCATTGACCACCAGGGGGCAGCTCCTGCATTGAGCGCCTGCCCCCTGGTCATCAGTATATGTCATAGTGATTGGGCGTTCTGCCGTTCAGTGGATTTGCATATTAGCCTTTTATTATATAGGATCGCCTCAAAGTACAAGAGTAGTAATGCTGGCAATTAGGATATGCCACAGAGAAGCCCTCAAGTGCATGTTACATATTGTCAGAAGGTCAATAATAGCCTAATGCTATGTCATAACACCTTTGTCATTCAGTTCATTTCATCTCATCATGTAGGAATTTTATCACACATCATCACCAAAAAAAAGGTGAGTACAGCTCAAGATATTTTGACAGAGAGTGAGAGACCATATTTACATAACCTTTATTATAGTATATTGCTCTAATTATTCTATTTTATTGTTAGTTATTGTTAATATCTTACTGTGCGTAAATTATAGGTTAAACTTTATCATAGACATGTATGTATAGGAAAATACATAGTATATACAGGGTTTTGTACTTTCCAAGGTTTCAGCTATCCACTGGCTTTCTTGAAACATATCCTCCACACAGATAAGGAGGGACAACTATATATGAAATTCAAAAGATCTTGAAATCCCTGAGAATTTTGACAGGCATGGCATTGTCCCTGGGGCTTCACACCATGAAACTGACAATGAGATGATGATATCCACCAGAGATAAATGTGTAGTAAGCCCCTGCAGTCATTCTAACTACCTATAAAAAGGGTATACTATATACTTATTTTAGATTTGGAGTTTATATTTGAGAGGCAAATTCTTATTAGTTCTCCTACAGTGACTTTTAAAAATCACACACACACACACACACATTTTGAATAAAAAGTATTAGACCTATTTGCAAGTAAAATGAAAGCTCTTGGCTACGGACAAGGCAAAGAGATTTAAACCAGCTTATAAGCATTGATGCTATTTTTAGGCATTTTTTGAATTACCTTTAAAGACAAAACTCAAGTTATGAGAGAAATTTTGGTGAATCTTGCTCCCTTATAAATATGCACAAATATGTTTCAACTCAAAATGAGGCATATGTGATTTTAATAAGCTGCACTCATCACAAAACACTATAACTGGTATTTATAATGTGTATAGTCATTTCATACAATTGATGGAAAGCTTCAATTTAATTTATCCTATATTTAAATGAAATGGAGACATCTATTTTTATTGATCAGAATGAAGAAATCTATGAAGATATGTTCATTTGATAGTATTTCATAGTAAAATAACTGGTGAAGAATTTTTCAAATAGATATGTGAATATTTTGTTGTGTACAATGTTATCTAGAAAAACAAATATAGACATCCTATATAATAAAAACCCAGCAACCAAAACTGCAGAATGACCAGAATGACCAGAGACCAGAACGGCTGCCACCCCTCACCCTGGCTGGCCCTGCCCCACATCGGGGACCCTCACCCCAATCGGGGGCATGGTCAGCCTGCAAACCACCCAGCGGCCCTTGCCCTGGCCATCCCTGCCCCCAGCGGGGACCCCTATCCCAATTCGGGGCCCCCATCAGGGCAGGCCAGCTGGCCCCCACCCGTGCACCAGGCCTCTATCCTATATAATAAAACAGTAATATGCAAATTGCCCATAATGGCAAAACGACCAGAAGGATTGCTGACCAGTCATTATGAGGTACACTGACCACCTCTTGGTCCCTTTCCCTGGCTGGCAGGCTCTGATCGCCCAATGGCAAATGGGGAACTGGGGGTGGGTGGCGGGGGACGTGGGTGGTGCTAGGCCAAGGCCCCAGCCCAACCAGTTGCTCCACACACTGAGGGCAACCCACGGTGGGGGCGGGGCCAGCGAGCGGGTGGAATAGCAGACCTCTCAGTACCTCCCCCGGCCAGCAGGCTGAGATCACCTGATGGCGAAAAGGGAGCTGGGCGTGAGTGGTGGGGGGGGCACAGGGTTGGCTGTGAGCTGACAGGGAAGATGGCCTTGATTGCAGGCCAGGCCTAGGGAGCATACCTACACACGAATTTTGTGCACTGGGCCTCTAGTCCCATAATGGCAAAACGACCATAAGGATTGCTGACCAGTCATTATGAGGTACACTGACCACCTCTTGGTCCCTTTCCCTGGCTGGCAGGCTCTGATCGCCCAATAGCAAACGGGGAACTGGGGGTGGGTGGCGGGAGACGTGGGTGGTGCTAGGCCAAGGCCCCCGCCCAAACAGTTGCCCCACACAGAGGGCAACCCATGGTGGGGGCGGGGCCAGCGAGCGGGTGGAATAGCGGACCTCTCAGTTCCTCCCCTGGCCAGCAGGCTGCGATCACC
>NW_005367952.1:960666-975169 GCF_000412655.1 Myotis brandtii
CAGGGTTTGCTGTGAGCTGCCAGGGAAGATGGCCTTGATTGCAGGCCAGGCCTAGGGAACATACCTACACACGAATTTTGTGCACTGGGCCTCTAGTATATTATAACATACGAAGTAGGGAAGTAGTAGCCTGAATCAATGGAATGACATAGCTTGAAGAAATGGTCATTCCGTTGTTCATCATTCCTTTTTATTTTCTCAAAGTTATTTATGTATTTATTTAATTAATTTTTTTCCACTGTGTTCCATGGGTGGAAATGTGGTTAAAGTTATTTTTAAAAATCAGGATTTTATGTATTTTTATTTTAGGCTAATTTGTAATAAAATAGGAAGCTCACCCAGTTAACCAAAAGTACCATGACTGAGATTTGGAGAGCAAGATTCAACTGTTAATTTTCTTAAAAGAAGAAAATCACCACAGTAGGTAAACATCTGAATTGGTTAAATGAACACATACTTACATTAATGGCTTACAGAGTCACTGAGAGATATTTCCTCCCAACTCCATTTAGTCTCAAGCCAAATCAACACTGTGAATTGGTAAAATTGGCACACTTTATGGCAAAGAATATATACTAGTATAGTTGATAGTTGAATAAGGAGCAAATTAATTTATTCACAGCTCAATATGTGCCAGGTTCAAAAATAGGCACAAGAAATAGAATGATTAAAAAGAAATGATGAATATTACCAAAAAAATAGGATTCTCCTACTTAATAGGAGAAAAATATATTTAAAGTGACAGTTAGATACTAAAATAGAAAAATACATTTACATTTTCAAGACAATACAATCACTATAATGATAAAAGTAGTTATCAACCCAAGCAAAACAGAGCTGATTACCGCAAGCTTCTTCTGCAGAGATGATTCAGTAGAAGCTTCACAGCACTGTTGAGTGGATTTTGCAAGCTCTGTTGACCGTCACCAGGAGGAAAAAGAGGATACCATTTTTGCATAACTAAATCAATGAAGGCATGGAAGAGCTCATATTTTTAGGCAGTAAAAAATACTTTTTTTGTGAGCTAGTGGCCTCAAGAGTAGAATCCACACACTTTTGGGAATTAAGCATGAAAAACTAGAAATGTAGCCTAGGTATCTCTGACATGCCAAGGCAGAGGAATCCTGAATGTGATGGGGAACAGTTACTGCTGATAAACAAGGAATGACATACTTAGGTTTTTATTTTAATAAAGATAATTTTGTCAGCATTTACAAGAGCTTCAGAAAGGAGCTTGTTCCAATCACCCAGTTGAATCCCCCCTATTGTACCTCCTTAGCCTTAGAGACTTTAAAATGGGCTCATTTATGGCCATCACCAAGGCAATAGACTGGTATCATAAAACATTAACCTAGACGTCCTAGAGTCTTTAAAGTAGTTAAACTTTACTCCAATGCTCATGGAAAAGAAGCATCACTTGACTCACATTTTACAAGCCTCTGGTAGCCTGTTTAATATATAAGTCACACAGCATCAGCTTGGATGGAGTTAATTACAAAATTGCTTTCAAATATTATTAAGGATAAATACTGGGGATTTGGTTGATAAACACAATATATATCATAGTCTTCCCTTTATTTTTCTGTTTTATAGTCTTGTGTAGGTGCTAAAGGGATCAATGTATTACACAAGCCTACACTACCAAAGTCTTTTCCATCTGCCAATCCAAATGTTAAATTGTAGAAACAACAATAGACTGGCCCTCTTGGTAGCCAAAATATAACAGTGCTTTTCTGTGTGTGTTTTGTTTTTATTTTAGCAAAACACAAGCTATTACTATATAATAAATACATTAGGCATCTGGTATTCATTATGGAAAAGCAGAGCTCTTAAAAAGAAGTGAGAACAAAAAGAGGGGGCGTTACATAAACACAATAAAAGACATTGATGTCAGAACATCAGATTTAAGTGCTTCTTTTTAAAAATAAAATCACTGTTTACCCACAGAGTCCTCAGACCAGGAGAGAGTTGGTGATGGATGCTTAGAGGCAAGGTGAGACAAGCAATCCATGTTCAAGTCCTTTGAACACTGAATTGAGCTGTAAAGCTGTAACAAATGCTGAAATACCTTTAAGTGGTAGGCAGTGGGAGTGATTAGAGAAGACAACCTACCCCCTCGCCCTTGTTGTGGTCACAGCTGTTCCCTGTTCCTCCTGTGTTAAGGACTGACCTACATATTCCCAGGAGATAGAGGTCTGACTTTGCTCAGTAACCTAAGAATTCTGGGAGGGAATGGGGGCAGGGGGATTGTGCAGCAAGCTGATGGCTCATATAAAAGCAGCTGTGTGCCAATAATCATTTTGAAACATCAATCAAATTATCGACTTGCAATATTTTGGAAATGACAATATATAATGGGGGAAATCAATGAAAAGGCTTGCATTATAGTACTAAATCTTGCCTGCTACTTTCTTAATTTATATCTATAAGGAGAGAAATTCTTGTACATTATTATAATTTTTGTAGCATAAAAGCTTAATTAAAGGTGTTGATTTTAGGTTAAGAATTCATGTATGAATGTATATTTTAGAAATTAAGACAGTCAAAAAATGATAATTATAATTAAAAGATAGAATTTTTATATCTTTAATATAATGTTAAAGCTTCATTAAAAATTAATATATTTGCTAATTATTTCTTATTGAGCAAAGGTAGTTTTCATATGTAAAATAAAGGACCCACAAGAAAGCACAAACAGCCTGTAAAGGCATAATTAAAAATATCTTTCAATACCTCACTGAACTTTGAATTTTCCTCAAATTGGTTTCACAATCCATGAAATCTGAGAAGCATTAATTAATTCATTTATATGCTTCTTCATTCACTCAGTCACTTGCCAAATTCTTGAGTGCTCACCATGTGCTGTGACCATTACAAAACTGAATAATGATCTTTGATGAAAAGCACATTGACAACTCTGACCAAAAATACAGTTGATAGCAAAAAAACAGAGACAAAAAATTAAAATAAGGAATAAGACACAAAGACTACAACAAACTGAGTATTTAGTGCAAGGACAAGAAAGGTATTCACACATCAATATGCTGCATGAATAAACTTTCATATAAAAACACGTTCAAGTGGTTGTAAACTTTGCATTGACTTAATATTAATGTATAAGGGTGGGAGTGACATTTAATTAGAATGTACTAGGTAGCACAGATAACCTACTTTTACCCCACCCTGTATATAGTCCCTATATATTTTTATAGAAATTCTATTCTTCCTCTAAATGGTAACTTATTTGATAGCCAAGGTGATGTCTACTTTGCACATCATTGTATTGTTAATGCCTTACATAGTGTACACCCTATGATAGATACTAAATATATAACTATAAATACATGAATTCAATTGAGCAATTAAGATGGCTGAATTAATAAAACAATAGATATGTATATGAAATATTTCTGATTTTTAATAATATAGAATGACAAAATATTAATAAAGTTAACATTTATATAATATTCACTATAATACGTACATCTCTATGTATACAAATAAATGATTATAAAATCTATTAAATACATATTTACCTGACTGTATGTATGAAATAAGATACACTTTTTAATTTCTCATTCTAATCTAGTTCTTGTATCTCTATTCAGATATTATTTAGGCAATTATAATGATGACTACCACTAAAATATTATGCCAGTCTTCAAATTACATAGCTACCTTAAATATTTGAGTCTCATTCTTAAATTTTTAACTCCAGATTCATGGTTTTCTATTTTTATTGGATCCCCCTTTCCAGACACAAGATCTGGAATATAACCAATCAAGGCTACTGATCTTGAGCCCTGACATTTTATACTTTGGTTGCTAAACATGCTTTTATGTCCCTGGAAGAAATAGATTTTGAGTGTGTTCCTTGGCTCATCACACATGAGCATAAAGTGGTGGGAAGCAGAAGGTGACATGGAGAGACAGCGGGTTGGGCATTCGAAGTGGCAGCATCAGGAGTCTCAGTGGGGGCAGTATTACCAGGCATTTCACAAGCATCGCGTTATCAGTCCAACCTGTTCAGGTCTCACCTGCCTGGGGAGGGCTGGTTCTTGATCAACATCAAGTCAAGTGTTTTGTCCTTGTAAGGTTTTACTTCCTTAAGCCTGAGGTTAAAGATAAGTTTTTATTTTATCTGAATATTTTATCTCCTATTTATAGACAGAGGGTCTCCCCGCCCCCAAATCAATTCTAGTATGCTGAATCTCTTGATGTAACAGTTGACTATTTAAAGGATTAGCTTAACAATGAAATACACAAAGAAATTATAGATGATCAAATAATTTATACTCGGCATCCATGCCTAAGCATTATACTGAGTTCTTCTTTAATGGGTTGTTAACATGCACATGATTTTTTATCTTTCACTGGAATCATGTGGAGCATGTCCCTACATTGTGATCTTGATAGTGGTCATATAAACAGGCAGAGTAGCTGTTGTGTATTATGCATGAGTAGAAGTCCAGAAATCAGGATGTTAGGTTTGTGCTAATGTCACCTCTGACTATGTGACCTTAGCCAAGTCATTCAAATGATTTGAGCCTCAATTGCTTTGGCAATAATCAATTTTAATCCCACTGCCAATGACACAGTTTATCTTTACTGATGGGAGTTTATAATAAGGCTATGTGCTGAAATGTCATGATACTGAAAACTGTTAATCTATATATATATAAAGCCAGTGACCGGAACGCTATAACGACCTGCACGACCAGGCACTATGACACACTGTGGCCAGTGCACCTGCCCAATCAGGGGTGGGGCCGGTTGGCCAACCTCCCGCAGCCCCTCCCCCCAGCCATCCCTGCCCCCGATTGGCCACCCCCACACCAATCAGGGGAGGCGCCGGCCAGCCAACCACCCACAGTACTTTCTCCCTGCCGCTGGCCCCCAATTGGCCTCCCAACCCCATTTGGTGGTGGGGCCAACCGGCCCACCACCCACAGCTCCTCCCCATGGTCAGCACCACCCCTGATCAGCCCCCACCAACGGATTGGCCCATGGCCCCTCCTCCCAGCCAGCTCCACCCCCAATTGGCCCCTCCCACTCCAATCAGGGGCAAGGCTGGTGGCTACTGCCCATCGCTGGCCCTGCCCCAATCAGCCTCAATCGGGGTTGGGTTGGCCGGACCCCACCCATGCATGAATTCGTGCACTGGGCCTCTAGTAATTTTATAATAGCTTGGATCTTAGAGTTTCAGAACTGCAATGATGTAGAGAACAAACAAAAAATAATTAAATATCTTATATGATAAAATCAGAAGTGTAGTATTTCACACACTATCCATATGAGGCTATTCTAATAATGTCAAGGCATATCATATGACTAGGTAAATTTATCACCATCCAGTATGGACCACCCCAACTAAAAATGATTGTGCACCAAGCCACCTCAAAGGCAGTTGGTTGGCTTTTGTTACAATCTGTATAATCAAGCTGCCTCTTAATCACAAATCAATTCTTGCTATAATCAATACTGTCTAGGGTAGTAGCTTCAAATTCACTAATTCACTGGATGAACATGATATGTCATTGTAATTTGTTCAGAGAAAAAGGATTTGGGGCAATTTCTTCAGAATAGGATTGACTAGATTTGTAGGTTATTTTGATAAAAATACTAAACTCATGTTTCCATGAGCATATATATATATATATGTGTGTGTGTGTATGTGTATGTGTATAGATAGATAGATAGATAGATAGATAGATAGATATTGATATATACTAGAGGCTCGGTGCACGAATTCATGCACGGGTCGGGTCCCTCTGGGTGGCCTGCAGGGATTGGGCCGAAACCCACAGTCCAATGCTGCCTGCAGCTCCTACCTGCCGCTCCCACTCATCCCGGCCCCACTGTGCTTGCTGTGGGCTTGTGCCCAATCATTCCTGATCAGGAGAGGCTCGCGCTGCCACAGCAGCACTCACCAGCCATGAGCCCTGCATCTGGTGCCCTCTCAAGGGGAGTGGCCTGTGGGATCAGGCTGAAACCTGCTCTCCGACATCCCCTGAGGGGCCCCAGATTGCTAGAGGGTGCAGGCCAGGCTGAGGGACCCCACTTGTGCATGATCTGTATGGGGAGAGAGGGCAGAAGGGCTCCAGAGCGTGTCTGGCCCATCTCATTTAGTCCCCACTGGCCAGACCCCAGCAGCAAGCTAACCTAGTGGTCAGAGCATCTGCCCCCTAGTGGTCAGTGCATGTCATAGTGACTGGCTGACCAGTTGACTGTCTTCCTCCTGGTGGTCAGTGCACATCATAGCAAGTGGTTGAGCAGCCTTAGCATATCATTAGCACATTACACTTTGGTTGTTTGGTTGTTTGGTTGTTCTGCCATTCAGTCTATTTGCATATTACCCTTTTATTATATAAGATGGTTTCCCCAAAAAATGTATATACATTTTAACAGCTGATAGCTCAATTTTGAAAATGAAATGTATTTTAATAATCACTGCCTTATAATTAAAGTGTGTATATACATTTTCGTTTTTTGGACACCCTATATATACACATCTATAATGCCCATACACTTATTCATTATAAAATATTAGGTAAATTGAGAGTCACTATTATATCATGATAAACAAAATATTTTTAAAGAATTGTATGGATTTTCTAATGTATGATCAGCTGTGAGCAAAGACACCTTATTAAACAGATTCAAATATATTCAATTTTAATTATTATTAAGGACCCAATTAGCCAGTTTTTAAGTGAAAAAGATTTTATGGAAATTGATTTTATGGAAATCAGTTTACTTGACCAATACAGTCAATCCTCATTATTTGTGATTTCTGTATTTGCATATTCATCCACCACTTTGTAAAATGTATTTAGAACACCTAAATCAACAGCTGTGATACTCTCAAGTCATTCACAAACATGCTGAGTGTGAGGAAACTTTCAAGTTGCCCTGGTCATGCATGTCCACCTGAGGTACAGCAAGGCAGTAACCTGCCTTCTTGTTTCAGCTTCATATCTTTTGCAGTTTCTTTTTTACCCAGTTTTTTGTATTTTTGTGCCTTTTCTTGGTAATTTTATTTAAAGGGGCCCCCAGCACAGTGCTAAAGTGATGTCTAGCATCCCTAAGCACAAGAAGGCTCTTGGATGCCTTACAGACAAAATATTTGTCTATCTAAACAGAAAAGGTAGAGTAAAAATACAGTTTAAAAGATAAAAATATGGTACACTCTATAGGGTACTTACTATGAATGGGAATTGCTGGATTGGAATTTGCTCTGGGTGAGTCAGTGAGTGAATGGTGCGTGAATGTGAAGGCCAAGGACATGACTGTAGACTTTATAAACACCGTACAGTTAGACTAAATTAAATTAATTTTTATAATTTTCTTTTTTTAATAACAAATTAACCTTAGCTTACTGTAACATTTTTACTTTATATATTTTTTTTAATTTTTTGAACTTTCAGACTCTTTCATAATAACAATTGTGAAAAAAGTTTATATTCTTATTCTATAAGCTTTTTGTATTTTTAAATTTATTTATTCATTTTTACTTTTTTGTTACAAACTAAGACACAAACGCACACCTTAGCCAAGGCCTACAGAGGGTCAGGATCATCAATATTACTATCCTTTACCCCACATCTTCACTAGAAAGTCTTTAGGGACGATAACATGCATGGAGATGTTATTTCCCATGAACACAATGCCTTCTTCTGGAGAATTCCTCCTGAAGGGCCCACCTGAGTCTCTTCTTGAGATGCGACTCTTTTCAGAAATATGTCCATGGTGATTTGCTTAGTTTATTTCTTTTTCTCATTATATATTTGCTGGTAGTCACCATGAACGTTCATCTCTATAAACTAAAACCTTCCAGTGTTGGGTTACGTGTTTTTAAACTTTTTAAGGAGCTTGTTAACATCTGCAAAAGCTTCTGCTAAACCCTTCACTGAAAAATTTCTTGAAGGTTCTTCTTTTTCTTCTCCTGTTTAAAGGGCCTACCTGAGTCTCTTCTTGAGATGTGACTCTTTTCAGAAATATGTCCATGGTGGTTTGCTTAGTATATTTCTTTTTCTCATGATAGATTTGCTGATAGTCACCATAAACATTCATCTCTATAAACTAAAACCTTCCGGTCTTGGGTTACATGTTTTTAAACCTTTTAAGGAGCTTATTAACATCTGCAAAAGCTTCTGTTAAACCCTTAAATGAAAAATTTCTTGAAGGTTCTTCTTTTTCTTCTCCTGCAGGGTCCTTTTCTCTTGCCTCTTCTTCAGTTTTGCGATTCTGTTCCAGGTCCAACAACTCCTCTTTAGTCAATTCCTCAAGAACGACCTCTAGGACCTACTCAATGTCATCCTCCCCCACACGCAGGTTGGCCATCTCTATCACAGCCTGTTGATTTTTGTTGCCTTTTGCTACAACATTATGAGGGGTATGAGGTTAGGATAGTTTTGATGTCACTAAATAATAGAAACTTTTCAGCTTCATTATAATCTAATGGGACCAACATCAACATCATATAAATGCAGACCATAGTTGGCTGAAACATTGTTATGCAAGGCCACACCAAGATATACATAAAATCAGCATCATATTCAAAGTCATTATCCATATTTCAATGGCTTTTATCCTGCCTGCTCAAATAACCCACAAGTATTTCTGAGAATACTGGTGGATGTTACACCTGAGCTCACTAACACTCCTGGCTCCCTGGAGTTGCCATGTAGCCTAATTTATTTATGGTTGGTTGGTCCAGCTTTGATCTTCTTTCTCTGTGTACCACTCTATTGAACCTGCTAAACTTCATCGATCACAATGGATTCTGCTGGTTACTGTGTATCTGACACCAATGCTATTCTGTCTGGGCAATGGCTGACAAATTGGCCAAAACATCTACTATTGTCTGTATTGGATACCATTCCTCTGTTTTCCAGCTACTGCTCTCTCCAGCCAGACACCATCTCATAGAAGCCTTCTACGGGTGTCAAGTTAGGTGGCATTCTGTGATGTTGTGGAAGTAGACTTCCGCTCTGATTTAGTGTGTGCATTCCATGACAAGGTGACATAGAATGGCTTCTTGAATCCCAGTCGTATAAAGTTTTCAGGAAAAAATAAATTCATAATCCGTTTATGCCTCCTGCCATCTTACTAGAAGTCTATGGAATATTGATAGTGACTAAAAATAATTATGCAACACCAGACTATACAAAGACATTTTTTTTCAGCCCTGGATTATTATAGCATCTTGTTCCCAGTCCAAAATGTACAGTATTATGGTTAAGATTGTAGACACTCAGCCTTTTTTTTTACTATTTGGACACTGACTTTACAACATAATCGATAAGTGATCTTTAGCAAATTATTCCATCTCCATGGGCCTCAACCGTAGAGTTCTGTGAGGATTAAATAGCCAGCATGTACACATGAACAGCATTTAAATACAACTGACATTATTGAATGCTCAGTGAGTTTTAGTTATTGTTTTTCCTTTAAGATGTGCTCTCACTTCATGCAAATGGACGTGGATTAGATTTGCCCCATCAGTTTTCTAGACATGCCCAAATATTTGTTAACAGTAGGTCTGGAGGTATATGTCTTTGATCTTTCAGTACCTAGGCAATAGCACATATTAAATGTTCAGGAGATTTTTGTTGAATAAATGATAATAAGTACACATAGACGAAGGCATTATAATGTACAGAAAGAGTATGTGTCAGTAAAGCATAGCACTTTTAGTAAGAGGGACAGGAGAGCTGTCTCCTGCCTAGTGATAAGCAAGGTGCCTTGTTAGTGCTCTATAAACATTTCTTAAGTGAAAAATATTATCCTGTGCTGAGTAATTATTCACACCATACATCATTGAATATCTTTTACCTTATTTAACTGTCTGATGCAGTACATTCTTTTTATCATTTCTATTTTGTGAATAAAGAAACTAAAGCCGAGAAAGTAAATAATCTGTCCAAGATGACACAGTTAAAATGGAGCAGGATGAGGATTTACATATTGACAATCTGAACATGAGAGCATGGGCTCAATTACATTCTTAACAGAGGAAAAGGTGAATGAATGAATGAATGAGAATTTAACAAGGTTGTAATGTTAAGTCTGGCTATTGTGTCAGCTTGTCTGAATTTGAATAACAATGTCCTTGTTAGTTAAATAATTATGGGTGACTACATAATTATTTTGTGCCTTAGTTTCCTAACCTATCAAAAAGAGATAAACTTGGAAAAATAGGATTAAATGGGAAAGAAATGTAAACCACTTAACCAGTGCCTAAACAGAATATAGTTCTGCATTTATTATTTTACTTGTTCTGGATTTTATTCTAATTTATACTTCTTATTTTAATGTTTTATTTGCTTAAGGACAAGGTAAAATATTAAATTGTTTTTATGGTTCATATTTGTTTTAGATGTTACCCATTCAAACTAGTTGTAAAATATTTTATAGATAAAAAATAGGCTCCAGTTCTTTGGAATGTTAACTTATCTAAAAACTTTCATTATAGTTATTTTAGAGAAAGGGGGTTGTACTTAACTCTGTGGACACACATAACAGAAGAAATACAGTGGGGCCTTGACTTACGAGTGTCCCGACTAACGAGTTTTTTGAGATACCAGCTGTCTCTCGGCAGATTTTTTGCATTGAGTTGATAGAGTAATTTGAGTTAACGAGCTCCTTAAGGAGCTCGGTCTCGGAACGAATTAAACTCATAAGTCAAGGCCCCACTGTACAGACATACTGCTCATCTACAGTGTGCTTTTGAAAGAGCTAAAAAAAATAATAAATCAGATTATTCTGAGAAATCTTTGTGTGAGAAAAAGACCAAATCCTAAAATGTCATTTGTTAGGGTCATGACTGTTCCTACCATGGCATCCTAAACGAAAGAACACATTTCACAAAAATGGGTTAACATAGAAATAATTATACAGAACCAGATAATATTTATCATCTATTGTTGGAACTTTGGTAATTTTTCTGTACAGTACAGACATGAACAAAGATGCCAACCTGCAACAATTTGTTCAAGATTCTTTCTGGTTTGGAGTAGTGAGGCAATTTTCCCAAGATGCTCTGAACATGACCTGGAAAAATAAGCAGTTCTCCCACAGCATGTAGACCATGGTAATTATGTCTGGGCTACTCTAGTGAAATTGTACCATAATTAATATATTTTGAAAATACAAGTTCACATATACTGATAGGCTTTTGTATAAATGAATATCCTCATTCAAATGCTAAATTATAATTTGAGACCTCTTTCTTCAAACTGCTAGTCCTTTTTAAGCCTGAAATTAAGGGTTCTCATTATACCTAATCATTGAGATTTCCACAATCACAGTGTTTTGAAATTTGTATGTAAGTGTATGTTTTCTTAGTACTCTGTTCATATCATTGATTGCCAGTAGCATTCAAATATTTTACTTCTACATCTCTAAGAGCACCTCAGGGAAGGGAACCTGTATTTTTCTTCTAAGACCTATTCTCTTATTTGGCACATTTGAGTGCAGTATCTATTAAAATGAAAACAATGTCACAATCACTCAATGGCGGGGGTTTTCTATTTTGCATACAGTGGTCAGGGAAGATCTCTATGAGGTGAGATTTAAGGAGAGCACTCAATGAAGAGAGGAAGGGAAGGGCATTATGTGAAGAAGAAAGAACAACCCTGTGGGGTAGGAATGACAATTGCAACCTTTGAAACAGGAAAGGACTAGATGCATTTTAAGGAATTAGGGAAGATCAGTTTGAAGGAGGCAGAAGAGTAAGCATAGCTGAAGCAGGGAGGAGTTTCGGTTGGAAATTAAATAACATGAGATCTTGTAACCTGAGTCAGGATGATGAATTCTGTTCTAAATATGCACATCACCAGAGAATTTTGAGTCAGAGAATAATGTGATCTTATCTAAGATTTTAAAAGACAATTCTGATGGCTATGTGGAGACTGGACCAGATTAGAAATACACTAGTAAGGTTGACATTGAAGTAGGTCATGCCAGAGATGGTGGTTGTTTGGACAGGGGTAATGGTGGTAGTGATGAGGACAAGTGGTGTCATTCAGTATATGCTTTGAGAGTTGATTTTCAAAGGCATATGAATTGGGTTCAGGATGAGACTGAAAATAAAAAAGGGATTGAGAATGACTTCTCAGTTTGAGACACCAGATAAAAGGTGAATGCTGAGATGGGAAAGCTAGTGTTTGTTCACACTAGAAAGTAGCTATACATTGGACATACTGAGATATTTTTTTTTAAATGTCAACAGATAACTTAGTTGGAAGGTTCTTAGTTGGAAGGTTCCATAGCGGCACATTAGGCTATTACTTTGCAAATCAACTATGTAGAATGAGACTGGATGAAGTCATAAAAGTGGAAGATACAAATATGTATATATAAAAGAGAGGGCAATGGGTTAGAAAACTGAGCATGGCCACTCCAGAAATCCTATATAATAAAAGGCTACTATGCAAATCGATCAAACAGTGGAACAACTGGTCACTATGACACACACTGACCACCAGGGGGCAGCCACTCAATGCAGAGGCTGCCCCCCTGGTGGTCAGTGTGCCCCCACAGGGGGAGCGCTGCTCAGCCAGAAGCCGGGCTCACAGTTGGCGAGTGCAGCAGCTGTGGCAGGAGCCTCTCTAGCCTCCGTGACAGTGCTAAGGATGTCCGACTGCCAGATTAGGCCCGCTCTCCACAGGGAATGGGCCTAAGCCATTAGTTGGACATCCCCCAAGGGCTCCCAGACTGTGGTGGTCACTGTGCCCCCACAGGGGGAGCGCTGCTCAGCCAGAAGCCGGGCTCACAGTTGGCGAGTGCAGCAGCTGTGGCAGGAGCCTCTCTAGCCTCCGTGACAGTGCTAAGGATGTCCGACTGCCAGATTAGGCCCGCTCTCCACAGGGAATGGGCCTAAGCCATTAGTTGGACATCCCCCAAGGGCTCCCAGACTGCAAGAGAGTGCAGGCCAGGCTGAGGGACCCCCCCGAGTACACGAATTCCATGCACCAGTCTTCTAGTCAGAAATAAGAAGAGAGATTTTAACAAAAAAAGATGGGATAGTACCATAGTCGGCAAACTGCAGCTCGCGAGCCACATGCAGCTCTTTGGCCCCTTGAGTGTGGCTTTTCCTAAGCCTTAGGAGTACCCTAATTAAGTTAATAACAATGTACCTACCTATATGGTTTAAGTTTAAAAAATTTGGCTCTCAAAAGAAATTTCAATCATTGTACTGTTGATATTTGGCTCTGTTGACTAATGAGTTTGCTGACCACTGGGATAGTAGGAGCAAGAAAAGAGGAGAAAAATACATCAGAGAGATGTATGCAATAAACCAGCAAAACTGAATTTAAAAAAGGATATTTCCAAATTTATCAAATACTACTGAGAGAGACAATAAAATAAGGACTGAGAATTGATTATTGAATTTGATAAATGCTCATTATTGGTGATCTTGACAATAGTGAGTGATGGTGACAGTATTTATGAACCAGTTCCAAGTATTAGGTGATTAAATAAATGCATAAAATATTATATATTCTATTTATAAATTCTACATAAAGGAAAACATATAAGTGAAACTATACAGGGCACATGGAGTCAATAAAGGTGTTTTATTGTGTTGTATTTTGTTTTCCATAATTGTTTTTTACAAAATTGGGATTGCTGGAAATTGGATTTTCTTGCTGCTCTGCATATGTTAGCATCCTTAGAAATAGCTCATTCGGGACTTTGAGTCAATCTGGTAATTCCTCTCAATATCACAGCCTCTCTAAATGCTATGTATATCCACCAAAAATTATGCTTTCTTTCCTGACACCTCAGTGAAGCTATCTTTCATCATTAGAGCCATTATAATCTATATGTAAAAACACTTGATTCAGTAGTTTTCTTATCCTCATTACACATGACATTTTCATTATGTTTGCTGACATGTTCACAACACCTAGCTCCTTAATTCCATGGTATCCAAAGTCAAATTGCCTGTGTTCAAATTCTAGTTTTGTTATTACCATTTATGACATCTTTGGCAAGTGCATTATCCTTTTTAAGCCTCATTTTTCCAACATGCAAAGTAATAAAAATAATAGTAAGCATATTGCACTAAACTTGTTTAGAAAATTCCACAAGACAGAAACATTGGCACAATGTAAATTTCAATAAATGTTTTCATATATATACATATCCTATCTAATAATAGACAAACATGGTAATTAACCATACCTCTGCTACGCTTCCCATTGGCTAATCAGGGTGATATGCAAATTAACTGCCAACCAAGATGGCGGCCGGCAGCCATGTAGCTGAAGCGAACATGAGGCTTGGTTGCCCCGGCGATGGAGGAAGCCAAGGTTCCTCGCCTGCCCCGGCACAGCTCTGAGCTTCGGATGCAACAATGTTGCAATTATAGAAGCTAAACAAACCCAGATACCTGCTTTCAGCCAGCCGGCCTCGGAGCTGTAGCCGCAACAAAGTTTCAATTACAGAAGGTAAATAAATTCCAAAAGAAAAAAAAAAAAGAAAAAAAGGAGAG
>NW_005367952.1:975267-975599 GCF_000412655.1 Myotis brandtii
GTTTCAATTACAGAAGGTAAATAAATCCCAGAATAAAAAATAAAAATAAAAAAAGGAGAGACTGGGAGCTTCAGTTGCAGGCTTGGCCCACCTGAAAACAGCCCTCAGCCCCTCATCCAGGCTGGCCAGGCACCCCAGTGGGGACGACCCCCACCGAAAGGGGTGCAGGTAACCTGAAAACAGCCATCAGACCCTCATCCATGCTGGCCAGGCACCCAAGCGGGACCCCCACCCTGATCCGGGACACCATTCAGGGCAAACCAGCCGGCCCCCACCCGTGCACCAGGCCTCTATCCTATATAGTAAAAGGGTAATATGCAAACTGACCCTAA
>NW_005367952.1:976612-977338 GCF_000412655.1 Myotis brandtii
AAGGCCACCTCCCTGAGAAAGGTTGTTTCCCCAGGTGGGGATTTTTCCCTGGAGTTAGGGATTAACAGGACTAAGGAAGGGAATAAATCAGTAAAACCCCTTAATCCCAAGTGTCAGGTGGGTAGTTAATCACCTTAACTAGGAACAATCATGCTTAAGCTACATAATCTTAGGATAATCTCCTTCAGTTATTTCCTTGTAGCTTAACATAATAGTAGAGTAGTTACCTTGGAATGGAGATAACAAACACCCTTACCTTTGGAATAGAATGGATAGGATTAAAATCAACAGAACTAGATAGAGATGGGATTTTTGGCAAAGGCCATATAAGAAACTATGGACATGAAACAAGGAACTGTAGAAGGTCAAGGGAGGACTCAAAACATACCATGATGTAACTATAGAGGAATGCTTATAGGATCAAATGGTATAAATACAGATGTAACAGGAGAATAAAAAGAGAACCTGGCTATGCTGATCAACTGAACGCTGTCTCTGTGTCATTCATTCTTCACTGACTCTGTCCACACCTTTGGGAACCCCTGGACATGCTGGGGCTGGACCCCAACATCTGTCTGCCAGGGGGAGCGGGCCTAAGCCAGCAGGTGGACATCCCCTGAGGGGTCTCAGACTGAGAGAGGGCACAGGCCAGGCTGAGGGACCCGCCCGAGTGCACAAATTTTTGTGCACTGGGCCTCTAGTGTATGTATGTGTGTGTGTGTGTAT
>NW_005367952.1:977508-994877 GCF_000412655.1 Myotis brandtii
TCCGACCAGTAGCTATGACACACTGACCACCAGGGGGCAGATACTCAGCACAGGAGCTTCCGAGTTGTGGTGACTTGGCAGCTTTGGTTCTTGGGTGACACAACTGGAACCAGAGAGGAGGGGGCTCGATTCTGGGGTGTGAACCCGAGAACCACCCTCTCGCAATCCAGGACCTCTCAGGGGATGTCAGAGAGCCAGTTTTAGTCTGATCCCCGTAGGCCAGGCTGAGGGACCCCCCGGTGCATGGACTCACCGGTGCACAAATCTGTGCACTGGGCCTCTAGTTATTTTATATTTTCACTTCCTTACATTATTATTTAGCCTTAGTTCTCCAGATCCCTGAATAGTGCTTTTTACTTAACAAATGGAGCACTGTCTAAACTGTAATTTTGCCATTTCAAATTTAGAAGTTATGGTTGAAGAGCACAAAATGCGTGGTGTGTATTATACATTTTAGAAAGCATTTATAGAAATCTTTCATTATAACAAAATCAGAAAACAATTTATTCTGGACATTGGTTTAGGATTAGACATATAAAACCCAACCATATTCCTTTTCAGAGCCACTTTTTAGAAAATAGATGTTCTTACCACAACATAAGCATCTGGTATAGAGGGGATTGAACGGAATTTCATATGGGAAAGATTTACTGCAGAAATTAGAGAACACCCATAGTGACAATGGCTGCTATCCCGACCCAGCCTCAATCTTTATTCACATAACTCAAGTTGGGAAGAAGGTCTTCTTTCTCCTTATGGTGCTAAAAAAGAGTTTGCCACCTGCGTCTCGCCGCATATCTGTAAATAACAGATTGCACCAATTATGTGAGTGTTCTGTTGCTGTGCTTTAAAATAACATGCAGTGGGGAAGATGTATAGGCAAATGCGTCCTTTGGAATTCTAAAGCTGATAAGCAGATAAATATGAATTATTAAACTGAATAGAAGCTCTATAGAAAGGCTTGTAATCAAGCTTTGCTTGTACAAATCAAGAAACCTGTGACTAATTTCAAATAATGTGGTTTGCCTTAAAAAATGGGACATTTAAAGGTCAACTTTGTAATTGAAATCTCATGCCAAGGAAAGAAAACAGTTACTTCAGCCTTTTATTTCATTTAGAATAGACCTCCTGTCGAATACAATAAAGCACAGCATCACCACTATAAGTGAACTGATTCTGAAGAGAGTTTGTGATGATTTGATTATATGTTAAGCAGTAACTGAAGAAAACCTGAAGGTTAGAACTTTAAATTGTAAGTTAAGATATCCAAATTTAGATCAACACCAGGTTTTTAAAATCTTCATTTTGAATTAACAAACACAAACTTCCAAACAATTGTGCTATTACATTAGTATGATTACCTCCCTTTCTGTTCAACTTTCTCCTAGAAAAAAAGAAATCAAGACAATTAATGAGGCAGATAGGAAAGGAACTCAAAGCAATCTGAAATCATATAGCTTTGAGCACTATATTAAGTGCCTTTATTAAAATAATAACTTTCCCCCTTTCCTGACAATGCTACAACTTAACTCAATCTATGTATGTGGGATAGATAAAATAATTTTTTGAAGTACCACATTAAAAAACAAATAAAAATCCCTACTGCTATGCAGCTTTTTTTTTTAAATCTCACTCACCACAGCATGCCTCACACCATTCAATATCCACAAAATATGATGCATTTTGCTTTTAAGGTGCATCAGTTTAAATTACTTAGACTAATTTAGTTCTCTGAACATCTCTAAAATCTGGCTGGAGAAGTGAAGTGAAAAATTTAGATGCATTAGGGCAAAGTAGGTGGAAGTACTATTGATTCTGAAACCCAAGGATGCTTTTCTTCTTCCTCTTTGAGAAGAGGTGTGGTTCCAACTGACACATCTGAACCCAAACACCATGTGGATTATCTCATTTTGTTTTCTCTGCTTACGACACTGGGTGCATTCCTTCCAGTATTTATCCATAGCCTTATAGTTCTTGATTTCAGAAGTTTGTGAAATAAAAAAAGTATGGATTTGTTGTGAATACTGAATTTCTAAATGAGCATTGCATTATTATTGACATAAGAGGTTGAAAAACAATTACTTTCAGATCTGGTACCAGAATTCTTGGAATTCTTGTTTTGGAAATCCAGCTGCCATATAGAAAGAACCTCAAGACAGAGATTCTAGGAGAATGTATATATGCCGGAAGCCAATTCCAGCATGTCAGCAGGGCTGAATCATCTGGAAATGGCTAAGGGCATTTCCCCAAACCTGAAAAGGATGCATTAAATGATTGCTTGCTGCCAGACACCTCAGGGCATTTCAATCTACATGTTATTGCCTCCTACTGGCCAAACACCTGAACAACCCAACCGTAGGCAAATTTCCCCAATCTGACAATGGATTATGTATACGAAACCCTACCCTTTGATGTGTATATCTCCACCTTGCCTTAGGACAAATTGTGTTAATAAAAAGCAAGGTGTCCTGAGACAAGGAGAACTTAGTTCCTTTAGCTAAGTCTTCTCTGACTCCCTATAATGCCTTTCAAAATTATGTTTCGTCTCTGGACTCTTAATTTACGCACAGCACTTCTCCGGATTCCTGAACCCTTCTTGATGCGGAATCAAGACCCACCGGTGTTTTATATATATATAAAAAATATATTAAGCTATGGTGGTTTATTTTGAAGCAATAGATAATTCAGTGATATGCATTTAGGGCAATAAATTATGAAATTATGACATTATTTCCATATACCTTAGACTTAATGTGCAATTTTATTAAATGTTTCTTATGCAGCTAAAATGAATGCATGAATGCATGGTGTGTTGTATATTTTCTATGCACTGCTAAATTTAATGTAGCAAATGGGGTTGTTCAGATATTTTTTGTTCTTTTTTTGTCTGCTCATTCATTCTGTTGCTGAAAGAGGTGTGTTCAAGTTCTGCATTTTGATAATGTATTTGCTCCTTCTGCAAGTTCTTGCTTTACAATTATGATACTGTTATTGTCTGCATACAAATTGATGATTGTTACATTTTTTGTAGTATTTTAACCCCTGCACTAGTATGAAGTATTTATCTTTATCTCTATAAATAATTCATACCTATGGTCTGTTTTATTCTATGTTTGTATGACTCCACTAAAGTCCTTTTTAAAAAACATCTTGGCATGACAAATATTTTTCTAGACTTTTATTTTAAACACTAGAGGCCCAGTGCATGAAATTCGTGCACGGGTGCGGTCCCTAGTCCTGGCTGGTGATCGAAGCATCTGGTGTGGAAGGACAGGTCCCAGCTGACTCTGAGCCCTGGGCAGTACCTGGGCTCCTGCTCACACCCACCTTGGCCTGGCACCGCCCGCTCTCTTGCTCCACCATCCCACCACAGTCCCATTCTTGTCAGGGCCTATCAGGGCCAGCAGTGCCAAAAAAAAAAACAATAAAAAAAAAAAACATAGATATACATATTTTAAGCTAAAGGTAATATATGTTTTTAATATATATTTATTTATTTCAAAGAGGAGGGGAGAAGGAGAGAGAGACAGAAACATCAATGATGAGAGAGAATCATTGATCAGCTGCCTCCTGCACGCCCCCTACTGGGGATCGAGCCTGCAACCTGGGCATATGGCCTTGACCAGAATCAAACCCGGGACCTTTCAGTCCATAGGCTGATGCTCTATCCACTGAGCCAGACCAGCTAGGGCTGAAGGTAATATATTTTTATTTTTATATTTAATATATGTAAAACTGATATTTGTAACTTTGTTCCCATAAAATCACCTGCTAACATTTCAGCAAATTTGGGTGAGGCAGGTTCATCTTAATTGTGAATGTTTTCTAGTATCGTGTAGCCCTATGCACTCCTTCATTATGCAAAAATGCTTATTTGCTTCCCTAGAAAATGGACAAGCTGTTTGTAAAACCATGTTTCCTAAAATTTGGGAAAATTAAACCTTGCAATATATATGTAAATCGTCCAAATTATTTATACCCTAACTGGGACCCTTCAGTCCACAGGCCGACGCTCTATCCACTGAGCCAAACCGGTTAGGGCAACATGCATTCTTGACTTACTAGGTTCTAATATAAAGATGTACTAGTGTCACTTCGACAATTTTATGACCTTTGACCACATTAATTTTTTACTTCCTATTGTCATTGGTACATTTTTTTCTACATTTATTTTGAGCTCCATAACTCATTACGGTTATTGTTTTATATAGCCAATATTCATTTAGATTTACCATTTGTTACTATTAGTTACCATTAGATTTGCTGTCGTTAATATTACTTGCTCTTCTTTTCTACAATTCCATGAGTTAACCTGCCATAATTATTCTTTTGTCTGAAGAATATTCTTTAGTATCATTGTAGTGTGGGATTGTTGGTGATGAGTTTTACCTCTTCATTTCTGTTGAATAGGTAGATATGTATTTATCTTTACCTATGAATAATGTTTTCACTTAGACTAAACTTCTAGGTAGGTAAGTATTTTATATAAGCTTTTCAAAGGTGAATTTTTTCCTTTTTTATTATTACTAATGTTATATTCCGCTGGTGCTCATTTGAATATAATGTATCTATTTTTGTCTGATGTTTTTAAAATATATTTTTTATCTTTGATTTTTAGCTGTTTTATGAAAACGTGCATAGGTCTCATTTCTTTGTATTTATCCTCAATAAAGTTTGTTGGTCGTCTTAAATATGTAGCTTGATGTCTTTCATCAACTTTGGAAAATTCTTAGTTTAGCCATTATCTTTTTTTTATACTATGTTTTCCATCTTTCCCTCCTCTTCTGACAATTCTTTGACTAAGTCATATATATATTTACAATATCCCATATATCTCTTGCATTTCTCTCTTCCCTGTATTTTAATCTGAATAGTTTCTACTATCCTATTCTAGTTCACCAGTCAGATCAATTCTCCAGTGTGCTTCTAAACCCATCCATAATTTCTTCGTTATCCTAAAATTCCAATTTGATGTGTTCTGTATATAATTTAGTAATCTGGTGAACTTCGCCATCTTTTCATTCATTTTCCTTGATATACTGATCACATTATAATAAAGTTCATGTCTGAAAACTTCAGTATCTTGGGCCACCTCAAAACTTTTTTTTTCTTTTTCTTAGACCTTCTCTTAGAACATGCCTGATAATATTTCATTGTGTGTTGGCATTGTGCTATGAAATATGGTAGAGGCTTTGGATGATGTTATCTCTCTCCAGAGAACATTCACTCAGTCCCGTCTCAGGTTTCTAGAGTAGGAGAAGTCACTTTAGTCAATAATCAACTAAGAGGCTATTTTTCATATGCTTAATGTTTGGAAATTGGCATGATCTATTTCACATTCACCCTTCCCAACTTACCAGAATCCAAACTCCTACTTACTTTCAGCATTGTTACATAAAATATTATATTTCCCTCTGATTTTCTCTCAAATGTTAGCCAGTTATATAGTATCTGAGAATGACTTTCTTTAATTTCTAAAAACAATACATCACTTTCTTCTTGTGGAGCACACTATCTGCAATTCTTTTTTTTTCTTGAATAGAATTAGATGAAGGAATTAGATAATTTCTTGAATGAGTCCAGGTAAAAAGTCAATTTTTAGTTTATTAAGACATGTGTATCTGGAAGGGATACACTAGTTGGCCAGTGGAACAAAATGAGTGCGTCTAACAGACTTGAGCACATATGGAATGATGGCATGGCTAGTCACTAGCAAAATAAAGGACCCCTTAACAAAAATGGAAATAATCCCAGAGCTATACCTGATTTATAAAATTTAGAACAAGAAAAACTAAACAAACAAGAGAGTCACAGCAGTAAATCTTTCTATGGGAGGCAATCGGATGTGACAGGAGTGGTTCCAATAAGTATTTATTTGATTTTTGGAATAGTCTAGCTCTTGGTTTGGCTGGTGGATTCAAAAATTGTCTTTATGCCCTGCTGTCATGACTCAGTGGTTGAGTGTCAACCTATGATCCAGGAGGTCATGGTTTGATTTCTGGTCAGGGCACAGGTTGTAGGCTTGATACCCAGTGGGGGGTCGTGTAGGAGGCAGCCAATCAATGATTCCCTCTCTGAAATCAATGAAAATATTTTTTAAAGAATTATCTTTATGTGAATTGATGAATAAATTTTAAAGTGTCATTCACATTCCAATAAAAATAGTGTATTGTTTTAAACCCCACCTGAGGATATGTTTTAATTGATTTTAGAGAAAGAGGAGGGGTGAGAGAGAAACATCCATTGGTTGCTTCCCATACCTGGCCCAACCCTTTTAGCCTGACCAAGGGTGGAACCTGAAATCTAAGTATGTGCCCTAACCAGGAATAAAACCCACAACCTTTTGATGTATGAGACCACTCTTAAACCAAATGAGCCACCAAGTCAGGGAAAGTGTATTTTTAATTTATAATTATGATTAATCTAATCTATGCAACTCAACTTCAAAACAAAATATAAGAACTGAATGAAAACTGTCACCTAATATTCTAACCCAAACTTCTAATTGCAGCAAGCAGGGCTTTGGGGTTTATTTACTGCAATCCTAAAAATCACATGAGACAGCTAATATTTATATATGTTGTAAAATGTATAGTCTTAAAATTAAAAGAAGCCTTGATTAGAAGATCTAGAATATATCTTCAATGACCTCCAGAAGCATATGTCAACACAATTTTCCCTTTATTATTGTACTGGTAGTAAGATAGATGTAGCTTCTTTGAGTAGAATTCTGCAGCTTCAAATAAAATCTGAGTCAACTTCCTATATAAGGGATGTAGTTTGTGTATAAATCTTTGGGGTTCAAGGTTTAATATGGATAGTCTAGTAATTGAAGAATAAGGTTCTCTCTTCTCATTTCCCACCATAAATAAACAATGCAAAAAAGCTTTGGGAAATGATAGTAGGAGAAAGAAACTTGGATAATTGTCTCATGCTCTCATATTTAAGGATTTGTTTACTATAAAACATTCTCAGCTTTTTATACAGATTTCAGTATTTTTAATTTAGAAAAGGTAAAATGACCAAAACTACTATATATTTAATATTACTTTCAAGTAAAATAACTTTTATAATCAGCCTAGCACTTAGATATCTGAAGTCAGACATAAGTTTATTGAATCTAACAATACTTTTGATCAATATATTGATACGCAGAACCCCAATGTATTTTTTTCAAAATCCCTGCCAACTTTTATAACTTGAGTAAATAAAAGTGATTCTGTGGAGAAGTAATAAATGTCAGTGCAGGGGCACTATTTACTCCTTATACATCAATACTAAGTTTATGAATTTATAATTTTTTACCAATAAGTCAGAAAATTGGAGGAAAAAAGGGAATCATGCCATTCAGGAGGTAATACAATGGTACCTACAAACACACATGTACATGTAATCAGTAAAAATATATAATTTCATAAGACAAAATACAGAATTATATGTAGCAGTAAAAGAAAAAAAAATCTTAAATTCAAAATACTTAACTTTATGCCTTATTTTATACAAGGAAATTTTAAATGGAATTTCTTAATATATTTTAGGACTTTTTAATCAGAAATATTGTAAACACTGTCAAAATGTTGGACAGAGAATTGTTTAGAGCTTAAAACTGAACAATAATTGAATATTTAATTTTTCCATGATCATTGGCAATTGTGCATTTATTCTTTGTTTAGAAACAAATACTTCTAACTGCAAGTGAAATAGTATGCTAAAATGGTAAATAATCTGTCCTTTAAAAAAACAAATGGTGTTTGTTTTAGGTTTAATGCCAAAGTACTTTATTAGGCTTTCTTTTAATGAAGGGCAAAACCTCTCAGATTTCTGAGGCTTTCATTGTAATTTCTAGAGATTTTTAGGGGATGCCCCACTTTTTTTTCTTTAAAGCTTTTTGGAAATTAATCCACTGTAATATTATCTAGCTATCAAAATCTTAAAATCAACACATTTATTTACTGATTAACTACAAATAATCCATATAATAAAAGCCTAATATGCAAATCAACCGAACTATGGAATGACCGGTCGCTATGACACAGACTGACCACCAGGGGGCAGACGCTCAATGCAGGAGCTGCCCCAGCCCACAGGCCCCAGGCCAGCCAAGGTCAGTACCAGCAGGGGCCCTCCAATTGCCCCACCGGTCGCCCCGCAGAGGGAGGCAACTGGCAGCGGCAGTGGTGGGGGGTGGGCCAGCAAGCAGGTAGTGCCAGGCTGGCCAAGGCGGGTGCCAGTGGGGGTCCCCCAATCATCACACCAGTTGCCCCAAAGATCAGCCCTGATCCCCGGCCAGACCTAGGGACCCTACCTATGCACGGATTTCATGCACCAGGCCTCTAGTAGTAAAAATAAGAACCACATACAAATTATTTCATAAACTGTTATGATTTATAAGCTCTTCCCTTGCATTTTCATTGAATTCTTTTTTAATCAGATTGAAATAAAGTATAATTTCAACCTCCATCTATATGCATTGGATAGAAAACTCCATGAAGGTAGTAACAGTACCTCAGAGCTTTATACAATGTAGATGCTCATTAAACATTTATCGGATTTAATTAATCAATAGTTTTGTTATAATCTAACCTAAAGAAACAAATGATACAATCACCTGGAAACAAAAGCATTCCAAATTCCATTGTGAACTAATCCCAAATGATTCTCACCCACACAGATTAATAGAGCACTCTGGAATTCTCAGAGGAAAGGTTTTCTCAGTTTGCACATTTATGTACTTGTCCTTTAAAAGTTCTCCTACATAAGGTCTTAGGTTACTGATTATGGATTTGGCAAGTGAGCTACTACATTTTTGCAAAGTATTATTGAATTCATATGCAAAAACTGTAGACTGAATATTATCTTACCCATATTACTATTTTTATGTATAAAATAAGGAAAAATACATTTATTGAGCCCTTAGTATTGCTATGCAGAGTATTACATGGTTACATAATTAACTAATTTACTGTAAATAAGATGGTATTTTGATTAATAAAATACATGTTCTTTTAACTGTGTTATTTCACAGAGCTTTGGGATGTTTATTTTTTCTGCAGATGAATACTGAAATAATATAAATAGTACTAAAGATGCATGATAATAAAGGAATTCACATATTCAAAATATTGAAAAGTAATAAGACTTTCCCAATGGCTACTATAAATGTGAGGTACAGTACCCTTCCTTTGAAAGAAATTCATTTTCTAAAGCCTAAATCACTATGTGGCAGTTTCTTAGCCCCCCAAAACACCTGGTTATATGGCATAAAATAAATGAAACAATCACCAAGAAGAAAAACTTTAGTTAGTTGGCACCTCCTAGAACAGACTAGCTTAGCTTTTTTGCTACAATCTAAGACAAGAGTTCCAATCAAGTATACACCTGCAGGCAATAGTTACCCTAAATAAAAAACTTTAAATTTAGACTCCCTTGGGTGCATCCTGATTTCTTCAGGTAACCACGTATCAATTAAAACGTATCCATCTTCTGAGCAAACTGCTTCAAAGATCCTTACATTTTAAGTAAGGAGTGTATAAATCACTAATTACAAAGCATTGCTCAGCTGTCCTACTTACTTTCATCTTGTGAGATTAATAGCCATCCTTGAGTCACCAGCTGCTTCCTATTTATCAATGAGAAGACAGTGGCTGGCAGCTCTCCTAGAGGAGTAAGAGAACTGAGTACATGCACTTAACTGCATTGTTGGTAACCCGAGTGTGGAGATCAGAGGAGTTAGAAACAGGATTAGACAGACAGGAACAAAGGTGAGAGGAAGGTGACCATTGGAGCCTGCTGAAACTGTGACAGGATTCCAGGGCAGGAGAAATAGGGAAACTGAGACAGGAAAGTTAAAACAAGGCCAAACAGTGTGGGCAATTAGCAGCCAGCTGGTAACGAACAAGCCTTTATCTTCCCCAGCCAAGGACAGGGAGCAAATGGTTAAAAAATCTCCCTGATGAGAGAAAGCAGAGAAGCCAGCAGTCTCAAGGCTTGACAAGATAAAGTTTCATGAATTCTGGGAAGGCCACAACAAAGTAAAAAAAAAAAAAAAGGGCAGGGGAAAGGAAAAAAGGCCATTTTACTCCCTAAGCAGAGACACCAGCAGTCTCAAGGCTTGGCAAGATAAAGTTGTCAGGTGCTTTTCATGAATTGTGGGAAGGCCACAACAAGGTAAAAAAGGGGACCTTGAGATTTAATCTGTACCAAAATATTCAGCAGAGGAATTTTGAAGCCTATAGACAGGAGGGTATATAACACCTCAGACCCAACTTGCTCTTCAGAGTAACTGAGAGCCCATCTATACTTCATAAACCAGATGTATAGGTTTGCTTGCTTTGCTTTTGCTTCCCCCTCCCCCCCAATAAAGGTGCATGCTTTAATTGCATTAATAAGTTGGCTTTTCACAATGCAGTCGAGGTCTCTTATATAAATTCATTTATATGAGAAGACTAGGATCGAGGTTGGGGACAACTCTCTCCCATTGACCCCGGGGGCTGTCCTGTCCAGTAACACCTCACTGGTGTTGGTGAGAGGTGCCTATACTTGAGACAGAACAAAGACTTCCAGACTGTAATGAGACCCTGAAGGCTACAATACTTTTGTTTTCTTCCTATGTTTGGTTAACACAACTATTATATCCTTAATTATATACTATTTATTTTATTTTCTGTGTTTATGGTCTACAACTGCACCAATCATATAGACAAACCATGTCTAAGGAGTCTCGGGGCTGATTTTTCTTTTTCTTAGCAGTATCTTCCATTTGTCCTCAACATTATGTAATCGTAAAAACAGTGAACATTAAATAAATAATTAATCCATGTTCTATAATTAACTTTCCGCTTGAAATTTAGTTTTAACGCTATTGCTGTAATTGCTTCAAAGCGTATTTGTTAGAAAGAAACTCAGAGAGGATTCTGGGAAGATGGAGTGAAAGCACTAGGAATCTGTCTTCTCCCCTAGACAACAATTGGGCTGGGAGACTCTTTCTGATGTAATTATTTTAGAATTCTGAAGTCTGTTGAAGGCTTGCTACTTCTAGGGGAAGACTTGGACAGTAAATTGTGGTTAATCTTGGTCAATTTTAGCATTTAGATAGTAGCAGTTACCCATCTCTCACCTCCAGCTACCTGGAAGGCAATTGTACATATATTCTTGGAGCACCTTGCTCATAGGATATGGAAAACTAGAGTTGGCAAAAAGGACTATGTGGGGGTCTGTGGGGTTATCATAGAGGTGCAAACAGGTGGGCAGCCTTATTGTTGAACTTCCCTGCATTGTTGCAAGCACCTACCCCTCTGGCTGAAGTGACTCCAGGGGATTCTAATGGCCAATGTCCTTTTAATTCCTCCTTTTATTTTTACCTTTTTTTTTAGGGGGGGGGGGGCGGGGAGCAGCCATTAAAGACTAGAATACTAAACACCTTCCTATACAGGAAAAATTAGTGCATTCCCAGAGTAAGTTTCAGAAAAAGACCTAAGAGGACATTGAATTTAGACCACAGGTCAATCATTGTCAGAGAGAGACCTTACAAGAATGCATGAATGAAAGAAAAAGAAAGAAAGAAGAAAATTAGTGCATTCCCAGAGTAAGTTTCAGAAAAGACCTAAGAGGACATTGTCAGAGAGAGACCCTACAAGAATGCATGAATGAAAGAAAAAGAAAGAAAGAAAGAGAGAGAGAGAGAGAGAGAGAGAGAGAGAAAGAAAGAGAGAGAGAGAGAGAACGAAAGAAAGAGAGGAGAAAGAAAGAAAGAAAGAAAGAAAGAAAGAAAGAAAGAAAGAAAGAAAGAAAGAAAGAAAGAAAGGAAGGAAGAAAGAAAGAAAGAGAAAGATGGGCAATTATAAAATGTAATCCCTCCAGATAACTGTAAGAAAATGGCTTTCAAAGAGAAGATTCTACATAAAGATAAACATTTTAAACTAATAGATGTAAATATATATATCAAGCAATATTTAGGCTATTTTTCAGTGTCCTATTCCTTGGTTAGTTCTGAATGTGAATAAATAAGGGCAGCCATAGAACACAAACTTCAGGCCATTTGGTTGCAAAAGTCATTACTACCCTTCTGCTCCTAAAGCAAAAATGGATTCCCTTCAGCAGCAGAATATCACATAGTCCTAGTATTGAAAAGTTAATTCTGAATTTTCCAAAAAGGATTAAAATTGTCAATCTCAAAAATAAAATAGCCAGTTATATTACAAGCAAATTGAGTGTATTCAGGAATGGCACAGAAATTGCAATTTGGGACATATAAGCTATAGCAAACCACAGGCAAGTTCAGAGAATAAAGTAAAGGAATGCTACTGTATATGTTTTTAAAAAGGTAGTTGAAAGGAGCTGTTATAAACAAAATGTCCATTGGAAGAAACTAGAAGTTTAAAGTGTATTTGCTAAGTCATGGGGTGGCGGGGAGGGGGGGAGGAGGGAGGTGGTTATTGGCTGGTCTGTTGCTACTAGAGTAATAATATAAGTATCTTCCAGTTAATAAATGTAAGGGTACGTTCTTCAATTTCGAGTCTGCAAGGTGCAGTGAGTGGTAGTGCATGAAAGCAACCCATTCAGGGCTTCTTGACTCCATTTTAAATTAAATTTCCTTGATTGATTTTCACAAAATACAGTAGACAAGAAAGGCCTCATAAACACCTTTTATAACTGAAAGATCCAAAGAAAGGTTTGAGCAGGCATATAATTTCAATAGATTTCTTTTATGCTGAGTCTAATAAATCAGAGAGCAAGACCTAAGGGAATTGACAGGTACTAGGAGACTACTGGGGCTGTGTAGAACAATGTGAGGTTCAACCATCGCAGGCAGGTACGTAAAAATGGAATATGGAAGTTAAGGATAAGACTTACTAGAACACATAGACAAGAATTTAAAAGCTCTAGATGTAAATTATAATTTGGAGGAAGATATTAAGTTTTAAAGACCTATAGTAGGTATAGTTTCATACTATCAACCTGACAATACATAATGCTGTGTTTAGCCTAAAAGCTAAAGGAAAAGTTTAAGAGGATAAAGAAGGAAGCCTTTTCTGTATCTCTTGTCTTTAGAGTAGATATGTTACATTTCTATTACCCTACAAACACCTTAGAGTAACTTGAGGCTGAAATGATGTCGATGGATCTGCTCCTAAAGAAAAAATTAATGACATCTATAATAATAAAAGCACAGTATGCTAATTAGACCAGACAGTCAAATGACCTTCTGGATGTAGCCGGGGCTGTGAGGGCCGAGGCAAGCCTCCATGGCTGCAAGGGCTGAGCCCCTTGTACCAATTTCGTGTATCAGGCCTCTAGTCTATATATATAAAAGCCTAAGCTACCATTATGACCAGTCGACCAGTTGCTATGATGCACACTGGCCACCAGGGAGCAGACACTCAATGCAGGAGCTGCCCCCTGGTGGTCAGTGTACTCCCACAGCCAACTTCCTACAGCCCCTCCCCCTGGCCAGCCAACCTCCCAGGGTCCACCCCCCCAGCCGGCCCCCCAATAGGCCTCAATCACTAGTCAGGCTTAGGATCCCCACTCGTGCATGAATTCATGCACCAGGCCTATAAATTCTCATCTATGGAGGGTTTGCATAAGAAAGTCAATGGAGACACACCCTCTATGTCATGTATATAATTCCTGGAAACGTGCAAAACACCATTCATGGAAAAGAATATAAAGTAGAAATTTTGATAGTTTAAGATTCTATCGGTTTTATTTTATGTTTTTGATGTTGGGTATTTGAAATTTGATTCTACCTGAATGATCTACTATAATAATATATTCAATGTTATTTTAAATTGTGCTTAAAACTAGTAGTAGGATATGAGTTTCCTGGTTTGGGAATATAGCTATATTGAAAGATTTTCACAATCAATATGTATAATATGTTTTTATTAAATAATTTGAGTTGACTTATAAAAAACTTATGTGAAAATAACTCACATCTATAATAATAAAAGTGTAATATGCAAATCGACCGAATGGCCGAACAGCAGAATGACCATCCAGACATCCTTCTGGACGAAGCTGGGGCTGCGAAAGCCTACTCTTGCACAAATTTTGTGCATAGGGCCTCTAGTGTTATAATAAAAAAGCTCTGTGCTGTCTTATATAAGAAAACTCGATCCCCAAATGATTCCAGACCCTGACTGCTTACAGGAATTGGTCCTATATATGCAACTAGCAGCCTTTGACCCCATTGCCTTATTAACTAAGTAGTTAATAAGTAGTGCCTTGAAGTTGGCATCTATTATTGCTGTAGGTTAATGCAGGGTTAGGAAAAAATGGGAATTGCATCCCCTTGTGAGGGAGACAGCATTATATTAATTTTAGATATTAGTAAACAGAGGTTTTCAAAACTTAAGTGAGTTATTTGAAGTGAAATATCTGAGATAATCAGTTTCAGCTTTGAAATAAAATCATTTTATTTTACAGTTAGCACTGTGCCCATTATTGTAATGTATTCTCCATGAGAATGCAGTGTACAACGTGGTCAGAAACTTTCTTCTCAGAGCATCACACTGAGAAAATTCTTCCTAGAATTCTTGTTTAGAAATGCAAAGGGCAATGGGTAAGTAAGCAAAAAATAAGTCTCTGAGAATATATATTTTTTTCAGGTGTCAATTTAAGCTCATCCTACTGAGACTAATTTCATGAGTTAATAGCATGTCATATTTGGAAGTTAACTGGAGTTAAGGAAAAATTTCTAAGAGGAACATGTAAGAGTTTCTTGACTTCTTTGTTTCTCTGAGGAAATAAATTTTGTAAGTAAACATGAAGTTAACCGATCCCTGTCATTTGATTTAGTTTGAGCCCTTTAGTCATGAGCAATGTCTACTGAACTGTAGATTCTCATCAGAGAGCAAGGCCACCGTGAAGACAAACTATGATGAATAGTGGCATCATTACCCTGTAGAGCTGACCTTGGCATTGGTGGGACCCAAATTAGTATAAAATCCATAGCTCATCTTTCATTAAATATCATGCCTCATGGATCACAACTTTGCCCAATGTTTAGCAGGTAAGGGAAATGCAAACCAATCAAGTATCTTTAGCAAATATGAACTCACCCACATAAAACATATATAAATAGTTAGAGTAGCCCTAACCGGTTTGGCTCAGAGGATAGAGTGTTGGCCTGGGCCTGCTGACTGAAGGGTCCCAGGTTTGATTCCAGTCAAGGGTATGTACCTTGGTTGCGGGTACATCCCCAGTAGGAGGTGTGCAGGAGGCAGCTGACCGATGTTTCTCTCTCATCGATGTTTCTAGCTCTCTATCCCTCTCCCTCTCTGTAAAAAATCAATAAAATATATTTAAAAAATAAAAATAAATAAACAGAGTATATAAGGGGAAAAAAGAGCTTAATTTAAGATTCCTTCCCCCCAGCTCTCCTTTTAGTACTCAGCTTCTAAATAACTTTACTGGAATATTAGTAATTAAATGACTCATGGTACACGATTTTAACTTTCTTGGTTGTTATACAACAAAAACTTAGTTCTTACAAATACTTTTTTAAATAGCAAATTCTGAGATGAAAACATGTAGCTTCTAGAACAGTGATGGCAAACCTTTTGAGCTCAGCATGTCAGCATTTTGAAAAACCCTAACTTAACTCTGGTGCCGTGTCACATATAGAAATTTTTTGATATTTGCAACCATAGTAAAACAAAGACTTATATTTTTGATATTTATTTTATATATTTAAATGCCATTTAACAAAGAAAAATCAACCAAAAAAAATGAGTTCGCGTGTCACCTCTGACAAGCGTGTCATAGGTTCGCCATCACTGCCTTAGACAGTGGTTCTCAATTGATTTTAGAGAGAGAGGAAGGGAGAAGAAGAGAAAAACATTGATGTGAGAGAGAAATATCAATAGGTTACCTCCACTATTCTTCCTGATCAGGAATTGAACCTGTAACCTGGGTATGTTACCTTGACCGGAAATCAGACTGTTGATCTTTTGGTGCATGGGACTATGCACAACCATTGAAGAGGCCAGGGCAATGGTACCCTCCTTTTAAGTAAATCTTAGAGAAATAAACTCAGGACAATTTTATTCTCTCTCTCCCTACACATTCTCAAATTATCTTGTGTGTAGTCCAATTTTAAAATGTAATTGTAATTCTATAATATTTATGCACAGAGTTCTGCAACACCTTGTATGGTAAATTCATTTATTCAACCCTTTGGAATAACACATGCATTTTCCCTTGTTTCAAACAACAAAATAATATAAGTGTGAATATGGTTTCAAAGAGAAATACTGGAAGTTATAGAAAAAGTCTCTATGGATATAATTTTGGAGTCTATTATTTATATATTGCTATTTTTTCATATATTTTCATTTCATTCTTTCCAATTCTTACCTATTAAAAAAAAGACTAAATAAAGCAGAGATAGTTAATTAGTAGCGAATCAAAGGAAATGTGCTTCATTCCAAAGTCAGCAAATTAAATTTCATTAACTAAATTCAACTCAGATGACAGACAAATAAAATATGAATAATGATTAATAATGATTTGTTATCCAAATTTTTCCTATCAAGGTATTTTCTCCATTACAAGTTCTATATATTTGAGGTAATTTCTTAATAATGATTCTGAGAGGGAGTTAGGCTCTTAGAAAACACCCTACAACCTCACAATAGAATAGTGTTTAAAATAATTAATTCTGTAGAGTTTTGAAATGGTATATCCAGACTGGATACAAGCACAAGTTTTGGATCTCAATCTGATTACAGCAAGGCAGACCTGTGCTCTTACAAACATTGAAAAGTAAGTTGGTAGAAAAGGGCTCAAGGCCAGCGTGATGTGACATAGAAAAGACCATTTCTGCAGGGAATTAAGAAAAGAAGTCTGGGAGGTGGTTGGCTTCAGATGGAAGTGATCACTCAGAGATTCCTTCTTCAGCCCAGCAGGTGTGGCTCAGTGGTTGAGCATCAACCTATGAACCAGGAGATCATGGTGTGATTCCCTGTCAGGTCACATGGCCAGGCTTCGGGCTCGATCCTTGGTGGAGGGCATTCAGGAGGCAGCAGATCAATGATTCTCTCTCATCATTGATGTTTCTATCTCTCTCCCTCTCCCTTCCTAATTGAAATCAATAAAAACATATTTAAAAATAATAATTCTTCAAAAAGTTGTTCTTTTCTTAAAAAAATGAAAAAAAATGTAAATATATACATGGGATGAAAATGTAGCATTTGATCAACATTTTCTTTATTTTTTAATTTTTTTTTTATTGTTTAAAGTATTACAAATAGTAGTACATATGTCTCCTTTTCCCCCATTGATCTCCCCCCATCCTCCTCCACCCCCCGGCACATGCCCTCACCCCCCTAGTGTCTGTGTCCATTGGTTATGCTTATATGCATGCA